>NC_041387.1:462802320-462870100 GCF_002162155.2 Triticum dicoccoides | reverse complement strand
CCCGGTTTCCCGCCTCCACCGTTCGCCACCCCGAGCGCGTGAGAACCACGTGGCAGGCATGCGGGACCGGGGCAACGGGTGAGGCGACCTCTCCCCACCCCGTGATCGTTCAGTAAATGGGCCGAGCCTCCACGCCTCCCTCCGTTTATGGGGAAGGCGCGAACCGACCCCTTTTACTACGACGTGACGCATGCACGCAGAGCTTAGCCCCATGAATCCCGCCCACGTCACGCACGCCTCCCCACGCCGAGCCAGGCGCGGGAGGCATGGGAAGCGCAGCGCGCGAAGAAACTTACCGCGGTAAAAACTACCCCGCCTGCCCGCGCACCGTTTTTGGGCCTAGCCCAACGACGCGATTGTGCTTACATGTGGCCCAGGCCCGGGGGCTCCTGTCGGTGTACAAAAAGAGGGGTACACTTTTTGTACCCCTATAACTGTGCATGGGCAGTCTGAGCCACGGACACCACCGCACTGAGCAAGGCAAGGGAGGTGAGCCAAGGTAAGGCCAAGGCTCGAAAGGAGCAGAACGACGCCAAGACCAAGACCACAAAGAGCAAAGGGGACGAAGCGGACTCCCCCGGCAAGATCCTTGTCGGGGGCGGTTTTAGCAAACCCGGCAAGACCCTTGGCGTGGCAGCTCGCCCCACACCTACGGAGCGAATCACCCTTGAGTCCACTGCCCCCGTGGGGCAAGGATTCGGGAGACATCCCCGTGGTGGCATGCAGATCTTTGTGAAGACATTCAAGATCAGATACACACTATAGAAGATGACGACCCTTGGCGGGATCCCAGCCAAGGAGGACCACAAGGCCCCCGGCAAGAGACTTGCCGGGGATGACAGCAGGCACCACGGCAAGACCCTTGCCGGGGCTACGGCGAGGCCCTTGCCAAGGACACCTGTAGGGCCACCATCAGGCCCACGCCAATTCTAACCTCTACCACCGTTCGCATGCAGCTGCCGACCCAACCAGTTGGGCAGGCACCTGCGTGGTGGCAAGCGGATCTTCGTGGAGACCCACCGCTGCGCCACCTCAGCTACCTGCCTGCCTACATGGCACCACGGGCACCGCTGGCCAGGGCGCGTGTCGACGCGAAAGGGATCGGCGACGGACAAGACTAGGCTCTCCCCCGTCCCCGATAAAGCAGGGACACCTAAGCAAGACGCATTAAATGCGCCTTGTCATGTAATGCGAGGGATAAACTCTTATCACTGTGCCCTTTCCACCTCCTGTGTGCCACTGTGGCGACCCCTTTCTAGATAAAAGGAGGCCCAAGGCGACCAGGAGGGGGATTCGGCTTTTTGGAGCTCCTTACGCCCCATTGCTAGCCCGAGAATACAGATAAACAAACCACCAGAGCAGGAGTAGGGTTTTATGCATCCTCACGGCCCGAACCTGCATAAAGAACCCGTGTGCTATCTGTTCAATCCGCCCTTCTCACAACCCCACGCCCCGCAACCGTAGTAGGGATTCTCGTGATCCATAGGTGTCGTCCTCGCACCGACAGGAATACATGTCAATATGTCATGCCTTTCTACTCTTCTGTACCTATTCCATATCTGTTGTAGCAAGTTTTATAATTGAAGCACCATTCTTCTATATAAGGCATGCAAGGGGAAGACGGCTATGTTAGAATTTGAAGGGTTACAAACCAGGTCTTTGCAAAATATCCAAACGCTAGGAGATAATAAACCAACTCCATTTTTCATAGATACTGCTCCAGCACAGAGAAACCCAACTCCCACTGATAATAAGCAGATTCTAGTAGCCAAAGAACTAGTCCGCTCCAGTCCAGCAAAAGAATGTCAACTCCATTCTAAGGAGCGTGTGCATATCCTCGCATCATGAAATTTTATAGCATTCTGATCATATTTTCTACATGTTTCTTACCCATCTCTCTTTTAGAAAATAAGGTTAAACGATAGAAGACTTCCTCCAGTGGGATCGTATTCGAGGAAAATATCTTGCGGGAATTCTCTGTGCTCCAATGCTGATGTAAGTACCTGTTGTTATCACAATATTTTTACATCAGCATGTATTTTGTTAATCGGCGTGAATCTAACCTTTATCTGATCTAGAATTAGTTGTAGCAAAATGTTAAAGGCGTCAATGTTGATTTTTGTAAGGAAAACTACCTGGTAGTTTTACATACTGAGCTGCATGAGTGTACTATTCATATCATGCACATTACTAAATTGTAGTGCTGCTCTAGTTGCCCATTCATTCATTGTGTCAATGTTGCTTTCGTATTACCTTACCTGGCTGATGATAGTTGTGCCATATTGTGTTAATTTGGTGTAGGCTAGTTGCCCAAACGTTTGTTGTGTTAATGTTGCTTTCCTATTATCTGACTTGCCCAATGATAGCAATGCTAGTGTGTTAATTTGGTGCAGGCTACGGAAGATAAGAAGACAAACTCTGAAAACAGCATGGCAACCCCATTGTTTCTTTCTAATAAATCTTGGCCAGGTAATATGGCAATAACTCATGATTTATCTGTTTTGGTTCCCCTCCTAATTTATGTTATGATGAAGTGGTCGAGACACTCTCCACTATCAATAATACAAGCCTGCGAAAATCACCATCTGAATCTGTTCAGTATCCTCTGTCACAACAACTGATCAATGTTTTCAAAGATAGTGTAGGAAAGCAGCAATAACTTGCCCACATGGTTATGGGCGTCATCTGTGCTGAGGTTGCAGATTGTGACGTTGTAGATCGTTCGGTTCAGCTCATTTATTTGCACTGGCATCAATCTTTGATTGCCCAGTGGATGTAATTTCATGTAATATATGTTGGATGTGCAACGTTTTTCCCTGTATGCCATACCTTTGCTTGATTGGTTTTGGTCCTGTGCATAATTGGTCATCATAATGGGCTCAAATTATCTAATTTGGCCTAAAGACATGTACGAACTTTAGTGGGCCCATTAAGTTAATGGGTCGTTACTAGGCGGAAAGTTAATGGTCGGCCCTCTTACCTCCCGGGTCGTTAACAGGCCGACATCGAAGCGAGCAACAGGTGGGCCCAATTGATTTCACGGGCCATTAATAGGCCGTTACTAAGTTTGGGTTACATGTGGCCCAACTATACTGTAGGCCTTTAGTAGGCCGAAAGAGACAGTGGGCTTGTACTAGACCATGAAGAGCATGGGCCGCTAAGAGGCCGAAAGTCAGGTCATATTGTAAATGGCCCAACTGTGTTGTGGGCCTTTAGCAGGCCGAAAGAGAAACTGGGCTGGTATTGGAGCATGAAGGGAATGGGCCATTAAAAGGCCAAAGCTAAGGTCCGACAACAAATGGCCCAACTCATTTATGGTCCGTTAACAGGCCGAAAGGCACACAAGGCCGGGAATTGGCCCAACACTTAAATGGGTCGCTAAAAGGCCAAAACTCAGGTCCGACTACAAATGGCCCAACTGATTTATGGGCCGTGAACATGCTGAAAGAGACACCAGGCCAGAAATTGGCCCAACACTTAAATGGGCCGCTAAAAGGCCGAAACTCATGTCCAACTACAAATGGCCCATCTGATTTATGGGCCGTCAACAGGCTAAAAGACACACCGGGCCGGCAATTAGCCCAACATTTAAATGGGTTGCTAAAAGGCCGAAAGATGTACATCCTGAAAATTGGCCCATCCATTGAATGGGACATTAACAGGCCAAAATCTCATCGGGCCGATATTGAGCCCAAATATATAGCGGGCTGTTAACGGGCTCAAACTTACGATGGGCTGCAATGGTGTCAAATCTTTAACAGGCCGTTGATGGGCCGAATTGGCATATCCCGTATGGGCCGTGGGCTTAAATGGACCTGACACAAGTAGGCCTTATATGGGCCGGCCTGCTAATTTTTACTGGGCCAGCCTTTTTCACCGGAATGGGCCACTGTTGGGCCATGCCACGTGTCAACCTATCATAGGTGCCTCATGTCCAATGAGTGGATGACATCTGTCCCAACGCTGAGGCAACACGTGTTTCCTCCGGCCAATGATGATTTTACACGTGGAAAATCCCCATTGGCCTGGGCTATTAACGGGTTATCGGATCCAAAACCAGACCCGATAGCTTAACAGCGTTCCATTATGATGGATGCCACATGTCGGTCACCCTTGACGAAAGCACTTATGTGACGCGTGATTTATTGTCATGGAAGTGGACACTTCCGTGATGATAATTTTGGTAGTGTCATGGAACACTTCTACGACAGCACAGGTATGACTATCTTGATTCTATCATAAAATCGTCGTGGATGTACATGCATGACAAAAACGCGAGCTACTGTGACAAACACGTATCATCACGGAAGTGTATTTTTTTGTAGTGATCCACCGTGGAATGCAGTGCGGTTAATTCTTCGGCCGCGAGGACTTCAAACAATGCTTCGAGGGCCAAGGCATTGGTTTTGTTTTCGACGCAGAGTGCTATGTCCGAATCACTGGCAAGAGTGATGATTCCATTGGGCCCGGGCATCTTGAGCTTCATGTACCCAAGTGCAGGGAATCATCATAGCAATTTCCAAAGGTGGAAGAGATAAGTATGGAGTGTCGAACCCACAAGGAGCTAAAGGTAAGATCAATATTCTCTCAAGCCCTATCTGCCACCGATACGACTCTATGTACAACGAACGTTTGCTTCCAACTATAAACGAGAAATAAAACTACATTGTGGGTATGAAGAGGATAACTTTGTATGATATCGGAGAGCTAAAATATAAAAGTAGGTGCTGTTATCATAAAGTTAGAATATATTACTAAATAATATAAATAGCGAGTGTTGAATAATGATGGATCGGTGTGCGGAATTGTCCTAGGCAATTGTTAACAACATCGGTAGTCATCATTGCAATTTCATAAGAGGGAGAGGCATAAAATAACATACTTTCTCTACTTGGATCATATGCACTTATGATTGGAACTCTAGCAAGCATCCGCAACTACTAAAGATCATTAAGGTAAAACCCAACCATAGCATTAAAGCATCAATTCCCCTTTATCCCATATGCAACAACCCCCTTACTCGGGTTTGTGTTTCAGTCACTCACCAACCCACTATAAGCGAGTCATGAACGTATTGCAACAACCTACAGCGGGAATCCATCACGCTTGCGCGACAGGGAGGGCACCATAGGACAGCACCAAAATAAGACATACAACTCGTACCAATCTAGACCATCAATCAACCCAAGGACAAAAGATATCTACTCAAAACATCATAGGATGGCAACACATCATTGGATAATAATATGTAGCATAAAGTACCATGTTCAAGTAGGGATTACAGCGGGGTGCGGGAGAGTGGACCGCCTAAAAGAGATGAGGATGGTGATGATGATGGTGATGTTGATGAAGACGATCACCGCGGCGATGATTCCCCTCCCGATGGCACTCCGGTGCCACCAAGAGAGAGGAGGAGAGGTTCTCCCCCTTGTGCTTCCTCCTCCATGGCTTTCCCCCTCTGGTAATTGGCCTTCATGGCGATGAGGGCCCCTCCGAGATCCTGTTCCATGGCCTCCGGATGGGACTTTCCTTGGCGTGGAAGGCAAGCTTGGCAATACGATATGAAGATCTCCTCCCATTGTAACCGACTCTGTGTAACCCTAGCCCTCTCGGTGTCTATATAAACCGGAGAGTTTTAGTCCATAGGACGAACAAGAATCATACCATAGGCTAGCTTCTAGGGTTTAGCCTCTCTGATCTCGTGGTAGATCTACTCTTGTACTACCCATATCATCAATATTAATCAAGCAGGAGTAGGGGTTTACCTCCATCGAGAGGGCCCGAACCTAGGTAAAAACATCTTGTCCCTTGTCTCCTGTTACCATCCACCTAGACGCACAGTTCGGGACCCCCTACCCGAGATCTGCCGGTTTTGACACCGACATTGGTGCTTTCATTGAGAGTTCCTCTGTGTCGTCACTGTCAGGAAGGATGCCGCACCCCGTCTTTAAAGACGGCGCCGTTGCTAAAGGAGCTTTCGCTATCGGCCAAACTCTCCAGCTAGGCAGGTTTTTGATGACCGCATGTTCGGCCGCCGCACCGACGATGACCTCTCGGGCCATCGAAAGCAATCTTCACATCAGCTCGGAGCTTGCCGAGCAGTTAGACCCGATGGAGCTCCTCTCCCTGAACGAGCTCTTGGATCACATTGCAGCCCTGGGGTCGCTACAGATTACGGCCAGATTGGGCTTAAACCCGATCAGAGAGAGATCGACTCTCCCCAGGTCACCCATCACGTCGAAGTGGTGGAAGAACAATGCGGCGAGTCTTCGCCCGCCCTAAGGACCAGATGTGTCCAGATTCCCGATCCCTCCAAGCCGGACACCCGCGGAGGGGAGGATGTCGCCCAAACCCTGAACCTAAAGTCAGGCAGCAGGCCTGATTCATTAAATAATGTCCAACAAAGCAAGCTTCCGAATTTGGAAACCTCTTGGCCCCAGAATCTTACATCGGGCAAGGTTACGGATTTAAATCCACCCGCCCTCCCAACTATGCGGAATTTATCCCAAATACGGCAAGAGCCGGGGGAAACAGTACACCACTACTGGGCCAGATTCCTCCTAGTCATGAACAAGATAAAGGACTGCCGTGAGAAAGAAGCAATTTCACTCTTCTGTAACAACTGCACGGACATCGGAATCCTCAACGCCATAAGTCACGCGAAATTACACGATTTGCCGACTTGACATTCATAGTACGAAAGTACTTTGCGACTGAAAGCGTTCGGAAAACTGAAGATAAATTCTAGGACAATCCGGCCCCGAATACAACACGAGTCCGAAACAAAAGGGCGCATTATCGCCAGGCATCTAAGCCAAACATCAAAAAACAAAAACCCTCTATAGGGTACGGGACCGTAGTGGAGGGATGGCTCAATGGACCCTGTAAAATTCAGCAAACCCACAGCCTTAGACCATGTTGGATACTCCGGTAGGTGGCCCGAAGTGGCGAGGAGCTTCTAACTCCAGCACCCGAAGAATACTTCCCCAGAAATACCAGTACGGTGTCGACAGTCTTTGAGACCTTCACATCAAACAATGCAAGGAAACGAACGCTCTGCAACCTTGCCGAGGTCTACCAAGTATCAACAATAAACCCATGGAGTGACACGGCTATTACCTTTAATGCCAGTGACGAACCTAAATTCCGGACAGCCCGAGCACCAGCCGCATTGGTCCTCAGTCCGATAGTGGACGACTTCCGACTTACAAAGGTACTCATGGACGGTGGCAGCGGACTCAACCTCATCTACGAGGAAACCCTGCGAAAAATGGAAATTCACTGGAGCCGTATTGAGCGAAGCAACACAACCTTTAGAGGAATAATTCCAAGCCGGGAAGTGTGTTGATCAGGAAAAATCACACTGGATGTGGTGTTCGGCACGCCGGATAATTACAGATCCGAGGAGGTCACGTTTCAAGTGGCCCCGTTCAGTAGCGGATACCACACTCTGCTAGGGCGAGGAGCATTTACAATTTTCCAAGCCATACCCCATTATGGGTACATGAAGCTCAAAATGCCTGGACCCAACGGAATCATCACTCTCTCAAGTGATCCGAACATAGCGCTCTGCGCCGAAAACAAGACAGCCACACTGGCCCCGGAGGCATTATCCGAGGCCCTAGCGGCCGAGGAACAAACTGCCTTGCGCTCCACGGTGGACAGGGACGATGTGATACTAGACAAGAGATCCAAGTCCACCTATTTCAAACTAGCGGATGAAATAGTCAAATTCCAAGTCCATCCAACGGACCCTACAAAAACGGCCTCCATCGGGGCACAACTAAAACCCGATGTAGACGCCGCACTCAGAGAATTCCTGCGAGAAAATTGGGACATTTTTTCCTGGCACCCCTTAGATATGCCAGGAATCCCACACAGGCTGGCTGAGCACAGCCTGAACATCCTAAAATGGTTTAAACCCGTCAAGCAGACTCTACGGTGTTTTTCCAAACCCAAGAGACAAGCCATGGGAGAGGAGCTAGCAAAACTGCTAGAAGCCGGATTCATCAGAGACATAAAACATCCAGACTGGCTAGCAAACCTGGTGATGGTACCAAAGAAGGACAAATCTTGGCGCCTATGTGTCGATTTCAAAGAATTAAATAAGACCTGCCCAAAGGACCCTTTCCCACTCCCCCGAATTGATCAAATCATCGATGCCACCGCAGGACACGACTCATTGTGTTTCCTTGATGCATACTCTGGCTACCACCAAATCAAGATGGCAGAGTCAGACCAAGCCGCAACGACATTCATCACCCCATACGGCCCATTCTGTTTCAACACGATGCCCTTCGGGCTCAAAAACGCCGGCGCAACATATCAGCGCATGATTCAGACATGTCTGGCCAACCAGATCGGCAAAACAGTTGAAGCATACGTAGATGACGTGGTCGTCAAAACAAAACACGTCGATACTCTAGTAGACGACTTGAGGCTCACGTTCGACAATCTCCGAACATATGACATTAAGCTCAACCCGGAAAAATGCATTTTCGGCGTACCAGCCCGAAAGCTCTTGGGCTTCATCGTATCCGGTAGAGGAATTGAAGCAAACCCAGCCAAGATCCAAGCTCTGTCACAATTGGATACCCCAAAGGACCTCAAACAAATACAAAAATTGACAGGATGCATGGCGGCTCTAAGCCGCTTTATCTCCCGCTTAGGAGAAAAGGCATTACCCCTCTATCGCCTCATGCGGCGCACTGAACACTTCGAGTGGACGGATGCCGCCACGGCCGGACTCGAAGAAATAAAATCCATACTGGCAACAAATCTGGTCCTGGCCGCGCCCAACACGGGCGAACCAATGCTATTATACATCGCGGCAACCCATCAAGTCGTAAGCGCGGTGCTCGTCGTCGAACAAGAAGCGGACGGACACAAGTTCCCCCTCCAAAAACCAGTGTACTACGTGTCCACTGTACTAACTCCATGCAAGTGACGGTACCCGCATTATCAAAAGATAGCGTACGCGGTGTTCATGGCATCCCGGAAGCTGCGACACTACTTTCAAGAGTGCTCAATAACAGTGGCATCCGAAGTACCCCTTAATGATATTATAAACAACCGCGACGCAACGGGCCGGATTGCCAAATGGCCATCGAGCTCCTCCCGTTCGACATAACTTACAAGCCAAGGCGAGCTATTAAGTCTCAGGTTTTGGCCGACTTCATCGCCAAATGGACTGAAGCCAAACTCCCTAAAGAGTACGGCGCATACTCCAATTGGATCATGCACTTCGACGGCTCCAAAATGTTGGCTGGCTTGGGGGCTGGCGTCGTCCTGACGTCCCCAACCGGAGATACAGTCCAATACGTACTTCAGATAATGTACACGGATTCCAACAATGCAGCCGAATACGAGGCACTTTTACATGGTCTCCGGATGGCAGTCTCCATGGGCATTCAGCACCTAGAGGTCCGCGGGGATTCAAACCTCGCAATATCCCAAATAAATGGAGACTTCAACGCCAAGGATCTGAAAATGGCAGCTTACCGCAACGCCATCTTAAGGATGTCAGCTCGGTTTGAGGGGCTCGAATTTCACATAGCCCGGGAAAATAACCAAGCAGCAGACGTGTTGGCATGCATTGGCACCAAGCGCGAGGCCGTCCCTCCGAACATCTTCCTAGAGAGGCTGTTCAAGCCATCTGTATCATGGGAAGGAGAGTCCGGAAACAATAGCCCGGACACAACTACACTGCCCCTCACCGAACATTCTGACACAGTTGGGGGCTCCGCCAACGAAACAACGCCGTCAGCCCATGCAATAATGGCAGTCATTGCCCCTTGGACAAAACCATTCCTAGCCTACCTAACTAGGCAGGAACTTCCCGAGGACCAAAACGAGGCCCGCTGCATAGTGCAGCGATCTAAAGCCTACAAAGTCCACGAGGGAGAGCTTTACAAGAAAAGCACAACCGGAGTCCTTCAAAGGTGTATCTCCGAAGAGGAAGGGCGAGACCTTTTGGCTGAAATTCATGCCAGACTCGGCGGGCACCATGCCGCAGCCCGGGCCGTTGTAAGCAAGGCCTTCCATACCGGATTTTATTGGCCAACGGCCCGGGCAGATGCTCAGGACTTAGTGCAACGATGTGTTGGTTGCCAGTTATTCGCCAACCAAAGCCACATGCCGCCTACCGCCCTACAAACTATACCCATTACCTGGCCTTTTGCGGTCTGGGGGCTTGACATGGTTGGACCCCTTAAAGGAGGAACCCACAAGCAAAAATATCTACTGGTCATGGTGGACAAATTCACTAAATGGATAGAAGCCAAGCCTGTAAAGACGGCTGAATCCAGACCAGTGATAGACTTCATATCCGGGGTCGTACACCGTTACGGCGTCCCCCACAGCATCATAACTGACAACGGCACAAACTTCAAGGCCGATGAAGTCAAACTTTGGTGCAAAAACGTGGGCATCAAGCTCGACTACGCTTCAGTCTATCACCCTCAAACTAACGGTCAAGTCGAACGGGCCAACGGTCTCATTATGAGCGGCATCAAACCCAGACTAGTGCGATCCCTCAAGGAATCTAACACACACAGGGTAGAGGAGCTTGACTCCGTACTTTGGGGGCTGCGGACCATGCCGAATCGCACTACCGGATTCACACCATTTTTTATGGTATACGGTGCAGAGGCAGTACTGCCATGCGACATAATTCATGACTCACCTCGAGTGCGCATGTACGAAGAAAGAGAAGCCGAGCTTGATCGGCAGGACAGCTTGGACGCATTGGAAGAGGAGCGCGACGTGGCAAAAGCTCGTTCCGCATTCTATCAACAGCAGGCTCGAAGATACCAAAGCAGAGAAGTACGGGCCAAAACTTATAACATTGGCGAACTAGTTCTACGCCTGCCGGACAAGAAAAAGGATAAATTAAAGCCCAAATGGGAGGGCCCCTTCATAATCGACCAAGTACTGACCGGCAGAGCATACCGTCTGCGAAACGCATCGGACAACCGACTCGAGCCGAACCCATGGAACGCAGCACGCCTACGAAGATTCTAGGCCTAGCGCCGGACTCCGTGTTCATTTCCTTCCTCTGTCCCTTTTTTATTTTTATTTTTATTTCTTATTAGCTGTCCGGGATTTTGTTCCTTCTCCCTACCCTTTTTCTTCTCCCAAGCCCTTAGGGGCTTGCCTGTGCATTGTTCGCACGTACCCGACGCGCTACCCGCGCTCATAATACCTGGGGGCTTCTTTACCAAGAAGTTTATATAAAACGGGCCTCATGCCCAAAACATGTGTGACACTTCCGCATGAACCTTTTATACACCATTATATCCATCGATATGACTTAAGTTTTGGCCAAGCTGGGTTTCCTGGCTCCTGTGCTTACCCCCTATGTTCCCGTTGGTTCGGCTAGGTGGTAAAGGGAGCACCTCTGCGATTGTTACTGCTGGGTCAGCCGGATGTGTACCTCAGACTGGGTGAAGCTGAAAGCTAGCGTTCTTAAGGGAATATTCGGTCAGTGAACTAAAAGATGATCTTTCGTATTTATTCATCTGCCCCCAGATGCTTTTCTGCTCTTTGTGGCAGTTCGGACATGGACTTTAGGGCATGCCTCCCAAGGAAAGGAACCCCTAACGGAACTATTCTCCCTGGAAGATGTTTCTTACTAATCATGTAATATAACATAACTAGTTGGGCACTTCTCTGCTAAAGCACTTATGACCCCTACGCCTTGTCTCCATGCATGCCCCGGTTCTTACATAATCGAGAGGGTATTCGGACACACTCCAGACTATAGGGTCCAGAGGTCGAAGCGAAAAGGTCTGCAATGACAAACGATCTACAATCCGGCTAGAAGGCATTTTTTATGTCATTTTAAATTACAGAGTCAATCCAACTCGGCATATTCTTCTTCAATACCATCCAACAGGCGGTCTAATTTACAGTCCTGTTGAGAATACTTTGCAGCCAGCTCCACCTGGCCATATGCTAAGCTGACTAGGATCTCCTTTTCGTCCGGACCTCCTATAGGGCCGACCTTGGCCATGTGGTTTGGGTTAGCCTTCGTGTACCGAGTCTTCACCATGGCCCAGGCCTCCCTGGCACCTTGACGGCAAGCCAATATCTTCCACAACCGGAAGCGCTGCCGCACTCCCTCCAGCTTCTTTGTAAGCTCCTCTAGGCCTTCGGGCATGGAGAGGGACGGCCACATAGCCTGGATGGCGCTTTGCATTGCCTGCTGAACTCGTCCGTGTAGTTGCAATAGCTCGGGAAGAAGGTCTCCCATTGAACCGGGCATTTCCTCCGCAGGACGACCTGTCAGCAGACCTACAGACATAGCTGTGTCAATCGACTTCCTCGCCGAATTCTTTTTTCGAAGATTCGTTCAAGCACTTATTAAAAATGCCGCGTCGAAGTCGCCGATTCTCCTTCACGGCAGAAGACTGCTGAATACGAACATCTTTCAGTTCCTCGCCCAGCTGGGTATTGGCGTCTTGAAGCTTGTTCTTCTCTTGCCTCACCCTCGTCAGCACGCTCTCGCCAGCCTTTAGTTGCCGTAGGAGTTGTTGCTTTTCCAGATTTACTCCGGCTCCATCTGCACTATTATCGTCGGGGTTGCACACCTGCCGCATTTCAAAATGGGATTATCTTTCGAAGCATATATTACCTGCGGGCGTCCCCTTGGCATTTTCTGAAGTGGCCAGTGCGGCCTCGAGCTGGGCCTTGCACTCTTCAAGCTCCTGGGACAGTTGCGTATTCTTCTTTGTAAGACACTGCATAGCACATGATCCTTAAAACAGTTATCTTCACTGTTTCAAGTCTCGGGGGCTACTGATATATATAACCTTCAATTCTACTCACCTGTATGTCTTTTACATACTGCTCCGTGGCTCTGGCTAGACCATTTTGAGCAGCACGGAGATACGCATCTCCTGTATTAAAGGCGTCCAACGCCTCTGGGGAAAACACGCATCATGAAGAACAGTCCGGTGACGCCTATGGTTCAGGGCGCCCTCCACCTCTGAATTGGTGGCAGATAGCCCGTCGACGTCCTCTGTCGGAGGAGCGCCCGAGGCGCGTCCCGTGTCCGTCTCCGCTTCCGGACCCGGCCTTGAACTTTGGCCGGCGGTAGTCCGACGGGCTCTCTTCTTTCTAAGAAAATCATGAGCATTAGTAAGACTCAAGGGCATAAACCCTAGGCGTTAAATTCGCACACCGTACCGTTGCACCGGAATCTCGATCTGGTATGCACTTCTTTATGGCCCGCCTGGCTTCAGCGGCCCTTGTTGGCTTCCCACCATGGGCTCGGCCTTCCGCCTCAAGGATTTACCCTGCGAAATGCTATTAGTTTAAGGCATGCAAGATAAAGCATGAGAATACTGGGACTTCGGTCTTAGTTACCTTTGAGGCTGGAAGTAGTCCGGGATAGTCGGCCGTGATGGACACTAAGGAGTTGTCCTAGCTCAATTGATGAAATACTCCATCAATTAACTCCACACATAAGTCCGGATCTTCTTGGGAGTCCAGATCGAGGGACCGTTCCGGGTCCTCGGGTTGTGGAGGAGGGCTGTTTATTTCCTTCACAGCCTGGCGCGGCTCCTGCATTTAAACATTATTAGACTAAGTACTCAACTACATGAATTTCAAAAGCGGATAGGCAAGTGAAAGTGTCCGCTCACCCAACTAGGTGGATTGTACATGGAGAATCCGCCCTCCGGGTTGACACGGAGGAATTCTTCTTCTTCTCCCTTGTACAAAACGGATAAGATTCTCATTAACGTGGCGGCCGAATCTGGCCCCTTTCGACCATACCGGGTGGCGTCATCCTCCCCGTTGAAATCCCACATGGGGTGGCCTCTGTATTGAAGCGGCTGCACCCCTCGCGTAATGCATATGGCCATGACCTTAACCATGGTCAGTCCGGAATGAGCCAACAACCTTATCCGGCTCATCAGGTACAGGACGTCCCTGTCAGCTTCCCTCTGAGGGTTCTGCGGGCGCCAACTCAGGCGCTTCTTCAATGGGGCATTATTGAACTCAGGGAGGCCGATCCGTACAGGGTCTGGCAGGGGGACGTCATCTATATAAAACCACTCCGAGGGCCAGTCTTCGGATGCACTCTTTGGGGTACCGGATAGATATCCGGTCCCGGCGATGCGCCATAGTTCGGCTCCGCCCACCTGATAAATAGAGCCCTCCTGAGAACGGGGCACAATGCAAAACAACCTCTTCCACAGCACGAAATGGGCCTCAACACCCAAGAACAGCTCGCAGAGGGCCACGAAGCCCGCGATGTGCAGAATGGAGGCGGGCGTGAGGTTGTGTAGCTGGAGGCCGTAGAACTCCAGCAACCCTTGGAGAAACGGACGAATTGGAAATCCTAGTCCTCTCATCAAATAAGGGACTAAGCATACCCGCTCTCCTTGAGAGGGATTGGGGACGCTTTCCGCCACTATAGGCGGCAATTCCGGCTCGAACTGGGACCATATATGCTGGGGGGAGAAGCCCCTTGGACTGAAGCACTACTAACTCGCTATGCGGGACCGAACACCGCCCCCAATCTCCGGGCCGAGGGCTGGAGAGGCAAGAGGAGGAGCGGCACCGACCGGCCATGATGGAATGGATCCCTGTCGGAGGCGCTTTGATGAAGAATTGTGGAGGGAAGATGGTGCGAATTGGATCTAAATGCCCATCTCTTTTATAGGAGGCTCATTAACGCAACCGGGGGGTAAGTGAAAAAAATCCCCTGGCTTTTCGCATTCGTTTGACGCGTGGAAGATGGTCATTATGGGGCATAGAAGCCGAGGGGGACAGCACGCACTAGAAGCCGGACACTATTCGACGGGTACAGGGAATTTGAAGGAGAACCCGCCTTGCAATGCCGAAGACAACTTGCGCGCCGGACTCGTTGTCATTGAAGCCTGGTTCGGGGGCTACTGAGGGAGTCCTGGATTAGGGGGTGTCCGGATGGCCGGACTAAGACCTTTGGCCGGACTCCTGGACTATGAAGATACAAGATTGAAGACTCCGTCCCGTGTCCGGATGGGACTTTCCTTGGCGTGGAAGGCAAGCTTGGCGATACGATATGAAGATCTCCTCCCATTGTAACCGACTCTGTGTAACCCTAGCCCTCTCCTGTGTCTATATAAACCGGAGAGTTTTAGTCCATAGGACGAACAACAATCAAACCATAGGCTAGCTTCTAGGGTTTAGCCTCTCTGATCTCGTGGTAGATCTACTCTTGTACTACCCATACCATCAATATTAATCAAGCAGGAGTAGGGTTTTACCTCCATCGAGAGGGCCCGAACCTGGGTAAAAACATCGTGTCCCTTGTCTCCTGTTACCATCCGCCTAGACGCACAGTTCGTGACCCCCTACCCAAGATCTGCCGGTTTTGACACCGACAGTAACCATCCTGTCTAGTGGGGGCCATCTTTTGGTCCATAAATAGGCCTTGTCAGACCTGCCTGATCATCCAAGTCGTGTCGCTGGTCATACTCATAAACTGGCCATACTGGCTCCTTGCCTTGATGGCGAGGTGGGTCATGATACCTCCATTTTGCATCATGTTTTTATATTGATATTTAGTGCATTATGGACTGTTATTTCACTTTATGATACAAAACTTATGCTTTTCTCTCTCTTATTTTACAAGGTTTACATGAAGAGGGAGAATGCCGGCAGTTGGAATTCTAGACTAGAAAGGAGCAAATCTGAGAGACCTATTCTGCACAACTCCAAAAGTCCTGAAAATTTACGGAGAATTATTTTGGAATATATAAAAACTATTGGGCGAAGAAAATACCAGAGGGGACCCACCAGTAGGCCGCAAGCCTGGGGGCGTGCCCTACCCCCCTGGCGTGCCCCTAGGGCTTGTGGGTCCCCTAGCAGGTCTCCGATGCCCATCTTTGGCTATATGAAGGGTTTTGACCTAGGAAAAAAATGAGACGATAGCTTTCAGGACGAAGCGCCACCGTCTCGAAGCGGAACCTGGGCAGGAGCAATCTAGAGCTCTAGTAGAGCTGTTCTACCAGGTAAACATCCCTCCTGGAGGGGGAAATCGAAACCATCGTCATCACCAACGATCCTCTCATCGAGAGGGGGTCAATCTCCATCAACATCTTCACCAGCACCATCTCCTCTCAAACCCTAGTTCATCTCTTTTATCCGATCTTTGTTACACAACTTTAGATTGGTACCTGTAGGTTGCTAGTAGTGTTGATTACTCTTCGTAGTTGATGCTAGTTGGTTTATTCGATGGAAGATCAAATGTTCAGTTCCTTGATGCTATTAAATACTCCTCTGATTTTGAACATGAATATGCTTTGTGAGTAGTTACGTTTGTTCCTGAGGACATGGGAGAAGTCTTGTTATAAGTAATCATGTGAATTTGGTATTCGTTCGATATTTTGATGAGATGTATGTTGTCTTTCCTCTAGTGGTGTTATGTGAACGTCGACTACATGACACTTCACCATGATTTGGGCCTAGGGGAAGGCATTGGGAAGTAATAAGTATATGATGGGTTCCTAGAGTGACAGAAGCATAAACCCTAGCTTATGCGTTGCTTCGTAAGGGGCTGATTTGGATCCACATGTTTCATGCTATGGTTAGATTTATCTTAATTCTTCTTTTGTAGTTGTGGATGCTTGTAAGAGGGGTTAATCATAAGTGGGAGGCTTGTCCAAGTAAGGACAACACTGATGTCTACTACACAACTCTTTTCTTATAGACTCGTGTTGGGCCTACAAGTGCAGAGTTTTGTAAGACAGTAGCAATTTTCCCTCAAGTGAATGACCTAAGGTTTATCAATCGTGGGAGGCATAGGATGAAGATGGTCTCTCTCAAACAACCCTGCAACCAAATAACAAAAAGTCTCTTGTGTCCCCAACACACCAAATACAATGGCAATTTGTATAGGTGCACTAGTTCGGCGAAGAGATGGTGATACAAGTGCAACAATGATAGTAGATATTGATTTTTTTTAATAGTAACAATAAAAACAGCAAGGTATCAATTGATAAAATGGAGCACAAACAGTATTGCAATGCTTGAAATGAGGCCTAGGGTCCGTACTTTCGCTAGTGCAATCTCTCAACAATCCTAATCTAATTGGATCACATAACAATCCCTCAACGTGCGATAAGGAATCACTCCAAAGTTCTTATCTAGCGGTGAACATAAGAAGAAATTGTTTGTAGCTATTATTTCCGATCGGTCTATCCAAGAGTTTTCATACGTCTCCAACGTATCTATAATTTTTTATTGTTCCGTGCTATTATATTATCTGTTTTGGATGTTTAATGGGCTTTAATATGCTATTTTATATTTTTTTTGGGACTAACCAGTTTCTGTTTTTTTGCCTATTTTAGTGTTTTACAGAAAAGGAATATCTAACGGAGTCCAAATGGAACAAAACCTTCGCGAGGATCTTTCTTGGACCAAAATCAATCCACAATACTTGGAGTTGAAGTCTGTGACTCTACGAGGTGGCCACGAGGCAGGAGGGCACACCCCCCACCCTCGTAGGCCCCTCGTAGCTCCACTGACGTACTTCTTTGCCTATATATACTCTTATACCCTAGAAATATCAGGGGGAGCCACGAAACCACTTTTCCACCGCCACAACCTTCTGTACTCGTACGATCCCATCTTGGGGCCTTTTCTGGCGATCTGCCGGAGGAGGAATCGGTCATGGAGGGCTTCTACATCAACACCATTGCCTCTCCGATAAAGCATGAGTAGTTTAGCACAGACCTTCGGGTCCATAGTTATTAGCTAGATGGCTTCTTCTCTCTATCTCTCTCTTTGATTCTCAATACCATGTTCTCCTCGATGTTCTTGGAGATCTATTCGACGTAATACTCTTTTGTGGTGTGTTTACCGAGATCCGATGAATTGTGGATTTATGAACTTGATTATCTATGAATATTATTTGGTTCTTCTCTGAATTCTTATATGCATGATTTGATATCTTTGCAAGTCTCTTCGAATTATCGGTTTAGTTTGGCCTACTAGATTGATGTTTCTTGCAATGGTAGAAGTGCTTAGCTTTGGGTTCAATCTTGCGGTGTCCTCGTGACAGTAGGGGCAGCAAGGCACGTATTGTATTGTTGCCATCGAGGATAAAAAGATGGGGTTTATATCCTATTGCTTTAGTTTATCCCTCTACATCATGTCATCTTGCTTAATGTGTTACTCCGTTCTTATGAACCTAATACTCTAGATGCATGTTGGATAGCGGTCGATGTGTGGAGTAATAGTAGTAGATGCAGAATCATTTTGGTCTACTTGACACGGATGTGATGCCTATGTTCATGATCATTTCGTTAGATGTCATCATAATTATGTGATCTTCTATCAATTGCTCGGCAGTAATTTGTTCACCCACCGTAATACATGCTATCCTGAGAGAATCCACTAGTGATATCTATGGCCCCCGGGTCTCTTTTCCATAATATTGAATCTATTAGTTTCCCGTCAACTTGCCAATTTCTGTCACTGCTCCTTTTTATTGCAATCTTTACTATCCAATCTATACAACAAAAATACCAAAAATATTTACTTTACTATCTTTATTAGTTCTCACTTTTGCGAGTGGTCATGAAGGGATTGACAACCCCTTTATCGCGTTGGTTACAAGGTTCTTGATTGTTTGTGCAAGTACTAGGTGACTTGTGTGTCGTCTCCTACTGGATTGATACCTTGGTTCTCAAAACTAAGGGAAATACTTACGCTACTTTGCTACATCACCCTTTCCTCTTCAAGGGAAAGCGAACGCATGCTCAAGAGGTAGCAAGTTCGTACAAAAATAACACCAACTTATTCTTTCTAATCGATCCATCAAGAGTTCATACTAAAATAACACCAAGTTATTCTTTCCGATCGATCTATCAAGAGTTCGTACTAAAATAACACCAAAGCAAATTCAGATTCATAATATTCAATGCAACACAAAGAACCTCAAAGAGTGCCCCAAGATTTCTACCGGAGAAACAAAGACGAGAATGTGCATCAACCCCTATGCATAGATACCCCAATGTCACCTCGGGAATCTGCGAGTTGAGTGCTAAAACACATACCAAGTGAATCAATATGATACCCCATTGTCACCACGGGTATTCATAGCAAGACATACATCAAGTGTTCTCAAATCCATAAAGGTATTCAATCCGATAAAACGAAATCTCAAAGGGAAAACTCAATTCATCACAAGATAGAGAGGGGGAAACACCATATGATCCGACTCTATAAACAAAGCCCGCGATACATACAGATTGCAACATCTCAAGAACATGAGAGAGAGAGAGAGAGAGATTAAACACATAGCTACTGGTACAAACCCTCAGCCCCGAGGGTGGACTACTCCCTCCTCATCATGGTGGCTGCCGGGATGAAGAAGATGGCAACCGGTGATAATTTCCCCCTCCGGCAGAGTCCTGGAACGGGGTCTAGATAGGGTTTTCGTGGCTATAGAGGCTTGTAGCGGCGAAACTTTTGATCTAGGGTTATCTTCGGGGTTTTGGAATATTTTGGAATTTATAGGGCGAAGAGGCGGTGTGGGAGGCCACCGAGATGGGCATAACCCACCAAGGCGCGCCCAGGTGGGTTGTGCCCCCCTCGGGCGCCCCTCTGGTACTTCTCTGGCCCATCCTGCGTCTTCTGGTCCATAAAAATTCTTCAAAAAGTTTTGCTGCATTTGGACTCCGTTTGATATTGATTTCCTGCAAAGTAAAAAACAAGCAAAAAAAACAACTGGCATTGGGCACTATGTCAATAGGTTAGTCCCAAAAAATGATATAAAGTTGCTAGAAAATGATTGTAGAACATCCAAGAATGATAATATAATAGTATGGAACAATCAAAAAAAATAAATACGTTCGAGACGTATCAAGCACCCAAGCACCGGTCCACCCACATATCAAATTATCAAAGTAAAGAACGTGAATCATATGAGCATGATGAAAACTAAATTGACAGTAATTCCCATGTGTCCTCGGGAGCACTTTGCTTTATATAAGAGTTTGTCCAGGCTTGTCCTTTGCTATAAAAAGGATTGGGACACCTTGCTGCACCTTTGTTACACTTGTTACTTGTTACCCGTTATGAATTATCTTAACACCAAACTATGTGTTACCTATAATTGCAGTTCTTACAAAAAATACCTTCCTGAAAACCGCCTGTCATTTCCTTCTGCTCCTCGTTGAGTTCGACACTCTTACTTATCAAAAGGACTATGATAGATATCCTATACTTGTGGGTCATCAAGACTGTTTTCTGGCGCCGTTGCTCGGGAGTGAAGCACCTTTGGTAAGTGGAATTTGGCAAGGGGAAATTTGTATAGCATGCTGAAATTTACTGTCATGTGTTACTATGGAAAATCAACCTTTGAGGGGTTTGTTCGGGGTATCTTCACCCCGACCAGAAGAACAAAGAGTTGCTCCTCAACCTACTAAACCTACTGAAAATATTTATTATGAAATTCCTTCAGTTATGATAGAGAAACTGCTAGCTAATCCTTATGCAGGATATGGAACACTACATCCTTATATGCATCTAACCATGTGGACGAAGTTTGTGGATTATTTAAGCTTGTAGGTCTACCCGAGGATGAAGTCAAGAAGAAGGTCTTCCCTTTATCTTTGAAGGAGAAGGCATTGACATGGTATAGGCTATGTGATGATATTGGGACTTGGAATTACAACCGATTGAATTGGAATTTCATCAGAAGTTTTATCCTATGCATCTAGTTCATCATGATCGGATTTATATATATAATTTTTGGCCTCGTGAAGGAGAGAGTATCGCTCAAGATTGGGGGAGGCTTAAGTCAATGTTATATTCATGCCCCAATCATGAGCTCTCAAAAGAAATTATTTTTCGGAATTTTTATGCTCGGCTTTCTCGAAATGATCAATCCATGCTCGATACTTCTTGAGCTGGTTCTTTTATGAAGAAGACTATTGAATTCAAATGGGATTTATTGGAAAGAATTAAATGCAACTCTGAAGATTGGGAACTCAACGAAGGTAAGGAGTCAGGTATAAACCTTAAGTTTGATTGTGTTAAATATTTTATGGATACCAATGCTTTTCGTGAATTTAGCACTAAATATGGACTTGACTCTGAGATAGTAGCTTCCTTTTGTGAATCATTTGCTACTCATGTTGATCTCCCTAAGGAGAAGTGGTTTAAATATCATCCTCCCAATGAAGTGAAAATAGTAGAACCCCTTAAGGCTGAAGAAGAAATAGTTACTTATAGTGTTGATCCTATTGTTCCTACGCTTATATTCAGAAACCACCTTTCCCTGTTAGAATAAAGGAACATGCTAAAGCTTCAGCTGTGGTTCATAGGAGTTATACTAGAACACCTACACCCCATGAACAAATTAAAGTTGAGTCTAGTATTGCTATGGTTAAAGATCTCTTGGTCGATAATATTGATGGGCATGTTATTTATTTCTATGGTGAAGCTACTAGAATTACTAAACCCAATGATAAAGATAAACATAGACCTGTTGTTGGCATGCCTGTTGTTTCTGTTAAAATAGGAGATCATTGCTATCATGGCTTATGTGATTTGGGTGCTAGTGTGAGTGCAATTCCCTTTACCTTATACCAAGCAATTATGAATGATATCGCACCTCCTGAAATAGAAGATATTAATGTTAGTATTAAGCTTGCTAATAGAGATACTATTTCACCAATTGGGATTGTTAGAGATGTTGAAGTCTTGTGTGGGAAAATAACATACCCCAATGATTTCCTTGTTCTTGGTTCCTTACAAGATGATTTTTGGCCCATTATATTTGGTAGACCTTTCTTAAACACTGTTAATGCAAACATAGATTGTGAGAAAGAAACTGTTATTCTAAGTTTTGGGGATGTGTCTCATGACTTTAATTTCTCCAAATTTCGTAGACAACCCCATGATAAAGAATTGCCTAGTAAAGATGAAATTATTGGTCTTGCTTCTATTGTCATGCCTCCTACTGATCCTTTAGAACAATATTTGCCAGACCTTGAAAATGATATGTTTATGAATGAAAGAAAGGAATTAGATGAAATATTCTTTAAATAGATGCCTGTTCTGAAACACAATTTGCATGTTGAGACTCTTGGAGATCCTCTACCCCCCAAGAGTGATCCTGCGTTTGATCTTAAACAATTGCCTAATACCTTCAAATATGCTTATCTTCATGAGAAAAGGATATATCTTGTTATTATTAGTGTTAACCTTTCAGAACATGAGGAGAAGTGATTATTGAAAACTCTGAAGAAGCACCATGCCGCTATTGGATATACTCTGGATGATCTTAAGGGCATTAGTCCCAATCTGTGTCAGCATAAAATTAATATGGAACCTAATGCTAAACCTATTGTTGATCACCAACGACGGTTGAATCCTAAGATGATAGAAGTGGTAAGAAATGAAATACCAAAGCTTCTGGAAGCAGGTATAATTTATCCTATTGCTGATAGTAGATGGGTAAGTCATGTTCATTGTGTCCCTAAGAAGGGAGGTATTACCATTGTTCCTAATGATAAAAATGAATTGATCCCACAAAGAATTGTTACGAATGGTAATGGATTTTAGAAAATTAAACAAAGCTACTAGGAAAGATCATTATCCTCTAACTTTTATTGATCAAATGCTAGAAATACTATCAAAACATACACACTTTTGCTTTCTTGATGGTTATTCTGGTTTTTCTCAAATACGTGTGTCACAAGAGGATCAAGAAAAAACTACTTTTACACGCCCTTTTGGTACTTTTGCTTATAGACATATGCCTTTTGGTTTATGCAATGCACCTGATACCTTTCAAAGATGTATGACTGCTATATTCTCTGACTTTTGTGAAAAGATTTTTGAGGTTTTCATGGATGATTTCTCCGTTTAAGGAACTTCTTTGATGATTGCTTAAGCAACCTTGATCGAGTTTTGCAGAGATGTGAAGAAACTAATCTTGTCTTGAATTGGGAAAGTGCCACTTTATGGTTAATGAAGGTATTGTCTTGGGGCATAAAATCTCCGAAAGAGGTATTGAAGTTGATAAAGCTAAAGTTGATGCTTTTGAAAAAATGTCGTGTCCTAAAGATATCAAAGGAATAAGAAGTTTCGTTGGTCATGTTGGTTTCTATAGGAGATTTATTAAAGACTTCTCTAAAATTTCTAGGCCTCTCACTAATCTCTTACAACAAGATGTCCCATCTGTTTTTGATGATGATTGTGTAGATGCATTTGAAATACTTAAGAAAGCCTTAATTTCTGCACCTATTGTTCAGCCACCTAATTGGAACCTACCCTTTGAAATTATGTGTGATGCTAGTGATTGTGTTGTTGGTGTCGTTCTAGGACAAAGAGTTGATAAGAAGTTAAATGTTATCCATTATGCCAATAAAACTCTAGACAGTGCTCAAAGGAATTATCCTACCACTGAAAAAGAATTTTTAGCAGTTGTGTTTGCTTGTGATAAGTTCAGATCTTATATTGTTGATTCCAAAGTTACTGTTCACACTAATCATGCTGCTATTAAATACCTTATGGAAAAGAAATATGCTAAACCTAGACTCATTAGGTGGGTTCAGTTGCTACAAGAATATGATTTGCATATTATTGAAAGAAAGGGAGCTAAGAATCCCATAGCAGACAACTTGTCTAGGTAAGAAAATGTTCTTGATGGCCCACTACCTATTGATGATAGCTTTCCTGATGAACAATTAGTTGTCATAAATGCTTCTCATAGTGCTCATTGGTATGCTGATTATGCTAATTATATCATTGCTAAATTTATACCACCTAGTTTCACATACCAACAAAAGAAAAAGTTTTTCTATGATTTAAGACATTACTTCTGGGATGACCCACATCTTTATAAAGAAGGAGTAGATGGTGTTATTAGACATTGTGTGCCTGAGCATGAATAGGAACAGATCCTACGCAAGTGTCACTCCGAGGCCTATGGAGGACAGCATGCTGGAGATAGAACTGCACACAAGGTATTACAATCCGGTTTTTATTGGCCTACGCTTTTCAAGGATGCTCGTAAGTTTGTCTTGTCTTGTGATGAATATCAAAGGATTGGTAATATTAGTAGACATTAGGAAATGCCTATGAATTATTCACTTGTTATTGAACCATTTGATGTTTGGGGAATTGATTATATGGGACATGTTCCTTCCTCTAATGGGTATACACATATTTTTGGTTGTTGTTGATTATGTTACTAAGTGGGTAGAAGCTATTCCAACTAGGAGTGCTGATCATAACACTTCCATTAAAATGCTTAAAGAAGTTATTTTCCCGAGGTTTGGAGTCCCTAGATATTTAATAACTGATGGTGGTTCACACTTTATTCATGGTGCTTTCCGTAAATTGCTTGCTCAGTATGATGTTAACCATAAAATTGCATCTCCATATCATCCTCAGTCTAGTGGTCAAGTAGAATTGAGTAACTGAGAAATAAAGTTGATTTTGCCAAAGAATGTAAATAGATCTAGGAAGAATTGGTCTAAGAAACTCCATGATGCACTATGGGCTTATAGAACTGCTTATAAAAACCTTATGGGTATGTCTCCCTATAAAATGGTTTATGGAAAAGCATGTCACTTACCTCGCGGCCTAGAACATAAAGCTTATTGGGAAATTAAAGATCTCAACTATGATTTCAAACTTGCCGGTGAGAAGAGGTTATTTGACATTAGCAGAATGTCAAACTGTTTAAAGAAAAAGTTAAAAGATGGCATGATAGGAGGATGCAAAAGCGGGAATTCAATGTAGGTGACCATGTCTTGCTATACAACTCTCGTTTAAGATTATTTGCAGGAAAGCTTCTCTCTACATGGGAAGGTCCTTACATTGTCGAGGAGGTTTATCGTTCCGGTGCCACCAAAATCAACAACGCCAAAGGCAATAACCCAAAGGTGGTAAATGGTCCAAGAATAAAACATTATATCTCAGGTACTCCCGTAAATGTTGAAAGAAATATTATTAATACCATAACAACGGAGGAGTACATAAGGGAAACATACCAGAACGTTCCAGACTCCGAAAAGGAATATGTATGTGGTACGGTAAGTAAACCGACTCCAAAACTTTTCCAATGGCAATTTTACTCCGTTTTGAATATTTAAAAAATTAGGAAAATAAAAAGTAGTCCGAAAAGTGCACGAGGAGGCGACAACTCCTGGGGGTGCGCCCTACCCCCTGGGCACGCCTCTCTGGCTTGTGGCCACCTCATGTGCTCTCTGAACTCCGTTTTCTTGTAGCATACTCCTTTTGATTGGCAAAAATTCATTATATAATCTCCCAAAGGTTTTGACTATCGTACCACAGCAAAATTCTTTGTTCTGCTGCTTACCTATTTCTGTAGCAGTTTTGGAGCAAGATGTCTTCGCAAGAGTCGGTCGGGGAGACTCGTGTCTCTCACCCGATACCTAATCCAAGAGCATACAGCGAAGCTGACCACTTTGGGTGGTTAACGGAGGAAGAGATGGAGGCCGACCTGAAAAGGGTGGATGCGATGGAGGAGGATCAATAAGTTACCTCTCGACCTCAACCTGGAGCCATGCTTGAGGAACTCTAGAGCTCGGCAATACATGATTCGGTCATACCTCCCAATCCTAGATTTCTTTCTTATGATAACATAAAAAGGAGTGTTGCTTTTCCCCCCGCAGCCAGGAAGGATCCATGGGTGATTGGAGCACTAGCTGTCACAGGCAAACTCCACAAGGAAATAATGGATCTTAAGCAACAAAATAATAAACTTAAGGAGGAGAATCGCATTCTAAGGGGCATCATCACCAAGAATATCACATCACCACCTCCCAAGAAGGAAAATTGAGTACATGGGTATGGGCACTCCCCTTGGCTTGTGCCAAGATTGGGGTAGGTGCCCCAGTATCGTATCACCTCCACACCTTTACCTTTATCATTTTTCTTAGTTTGATCTTTTGGTTATATCTTGGTTTAGTATAATAAAGTTTTAGTATGATCTAGTCTTTGAGTTTTACTTTGTGATCTATCTATGTAATCGAGTCCGTGAGTATCGGAGTAAATGACCACGGGTAGCCTAGCCAGCTCCCTTTGGCCCTTCGAAAAAATGACAGGCCGATCGAGCCTTCGAGCACCCAAGACGTGGGGCCGCCTTCCCTCGGCCAACTGACTCACAGGCCGACTACTAGAAGGCGGCCCAGCCCTAAAACCCTCATAAAGAAAGCCACGAGAGGGCCGACTCCAAGGAGCCGGACACGAGAAGACCGACTCCAAGAAGCCAACCCCTGGCAAGCGGCCAAGATCGTGCCCTCAAAGTCTGCACCCACATAACGGTGATGAGACAGGGCATGGCAACAGTGAAGCCTGCCACCCCCGAATCCCGGAGCACGCATGGCCACAGTACGCCGTATGGGGCAGCCATCACCCGTCCGGCATGGCATTGTTGCCATGTTGACCATGACGCCACCCATGACAGGCTGTCTGTATGGCCAGCAGGCGGCGGGCCCCTTCAGTCAGAGAGACACCCGAAGGCGGCCAGGCCTCCCCCAGTCGGCCTGAGACGCGACCGGCTCCCAACAGCCGGCTTGCTCCCTCCCTCGAAGTACGTGCACCATTAAGGAGACGAGACGAGGTAAGGCTATAGTGAGAGCCCGCCAGGTGGCGGCACTGTAGCCATGCTTACCTTGACAAAGCCCTCATCATCAAGAGTGAGGCAACAGTAACCAGCCCCCGACAAGACACACAAGCGGTGGGACCCGCCTGTCGACCAAGAGGCCAGCAGCCGGCGGGACCCACCAGTCGGCGGGCCCCAGTGGTCGGCGGAGAAGCCGGCAAACATAGACACTGACGGCTAGGGCCCACGCCCAGCAGGATTACCATTGTACCCCTGGGGGGTAGGCCTATATAAACCCCCAGGGCACCCATGCAAAGGGTTGATCTCTGAGAGTTTTAGACACCACATTGAGGGGGGAAGAGAGCTAGCCTTGCCCTTCTTCCTCCTCTCGCCAAACAGCTCAAGGAGCTTCTTGTAGCCACTTGTTGATCAAGTGATCATGCGGAGACCCCGCAGAGCAGGACTAGGGGTGTTATCACCACGGAGAGCCCCGAACCTGGGTAAGATCCACCGGCGTGCATGTCTTCGCCTCATCCCATTTCTAGACACCGGCGATGTCTTACTGGCTCCCACAATGATAAGCCACCCATTGGCATATGTCGCACCTACAACCCGACATTTGGCGCCCATCATGGGGCCAGGTGCACCGTCGTCCGGAGACATGCTCTGGACGGGAACCCTTTTCCTTCCCAGCGAGCGTAGCCAGCCCGGCACGCCCGATGGCGCCTGCCCCGACGCGCTGCAAGGCGTCAACGACGCCTACGCGGCGAGGCCCGCATCTCCGACGAGCCCGCGTCCGACGCGGGCACAGGCTTCCCCGAGAGACGCCTCGTCAGCCTCCTCGACCAACTCCATGTCTTCAACAAGCCTACTACGGATTTGGATTCGGTTGGCTCCACCGACCCGATGCTTGTCGACTCCGACACGGCATCGCTTGATGCTTTCCCCACCAACATGGTGATCTTCGACGACCCTCTTCCTCGAGCCGACAGCGGTGGCAGCACTGTCACCGAGGTACTAGTCATCACCCACAGTGTCACCTCTGGCGAGAACACCCATGACGCCCTGCAAGCGGTGCTGCACGACTTGTCTGCCCCCATCCCGGCCGACACTGACGCCGAGATGCTGGAGGCACGCCGCCTCGCCCTCATTGCAGAGGGTCGGAAGATTGCCTCCATGAGACGCCTCACTGAGGCTCACCAGCGCGAACTTGACCACGCCGCCTTCGGTACGCCGCCTCCTGACGGGCCGAGCCGAGCCGGCGTCGTCAAGAAGCGCGGTGCGACCATCGCCAACATGCTGGGAGTAGATCGCCCAGTCTACGCCACACCCCTCGAGAACCTACGCGCCGCTCAGGTGGCCGTAGACGAGCTGAATGGACTGGGGGCCGACGAGCTCCCTTACAACCAGACACATCCAGCAGTTGATCGATGTGGCCGCAGAGCGGCATGAAGCCAACGCCCGTGCTGGAAGTCCTCCCCCACGCCAAGAGCATGGTGCAACGTCACGGACGCCGACTACGGCTGGCGCCCGCGCAAGGCAAGAAAAGGAGCCGGCTTCTAGCCGCACTCGGACTCGAGTCACCATCGAGCGCGATGCAGAAGGCCGCTTGAGGGAGTCCCGGATTAGGGGGTGTCCGGATGACTGGACTATGACCTTTGGCCGGACTCCTGGACTATGAAGATACAAGATTGAAGACTTTGTGCCGTGTCTGGATGGGACATTCCTTGGCGTGGAAGGCAAGCTTGGCGATATGCATATGTAGATCTCCTCCCATTGTAACCGACTCTGTGTAACCCTAGCCCTCTCCGGTGTCTATATAAACCGGAGGGTTTTAGTCCATAGGACGAACAACAATCATACCACAGGCTAGCTTCTAGGGTTTAGCCTCTCTGATCTCGTGGTAGATCTACTCTTGTACTACCCATATCATCAATATTAATCAAGCAGGAGTAGGGTTTTACCTCCATCGAGAGGGCCTGAACCTGGGTAAAGACATCGTGTCCCTTGTCTCCTGTTACCATCCGCCTAGACGCATAGTTCGGGACCCCCTACCCGAGATCCGCCGGTTTTGACACCGACATTGGTGCTTTCATTGAGAGTTCCTCTGTGTCTTAATCTTTAGGCCCGATGGCTCCTCCGACCATCAACAACAACACGGTCCAGGGTGAGACTTTTCTCCCCGGACAGATCTTCGTATTCGGCGACTTCGCACTGCGGGCCAATTCGCTTGGCCATCTGGAGCAGATCGAAAGCTACGCCCCTGGCCATCAGGTCAGATTTGGAAGTTTGAACTACACGGCTGACATCCGCGGAGACTTGATCTTCAACGGATTCGTGCCACGGCCAAGCGCGCCGCACTGTCACGGTGGGCATGATCTAGCTCTGCCGCCGAACAGTGCCCAGGAGGCCGCCCCAGTGTCCGCTTCGACCCTTAGTTCAGAGCCGACTGCACCAATCAAGGACGGGTGGCTGGACAACGCCTCGGGGGCTGCAATCTCCACGGCGATCGAGCCGAACACCAGCCTTGTCCTTTGCAAAGCTCGTGACTCCAAGGTTCCGGACTCCTTTCCGGACTCCGAACCTTCCGCGCCCCTACCTATCGAACCCGATTGGGCGCCAATCACGGAGTTCACCGCCGCGGACATCCTTCAACACTCGCCCTTT
Organism: Triticum dicoccoides; assembly: GCF_002162155.2. Lineage (NCBI taxonomy): Eukaryota > Viridiplantae > Streptophyta > Magnoliopsida > Poales > Poaceae > Triticum > Triticum dicoccoides. The sequence continues at coordinate 462,840,849 of NC_041387.1, read as the reverse complement.
GGCGACATTCTAAATTCGCTAAAGTCTCTCTCTTTATCAGGAGAGCCCTGGTCGGACTATGGCCAGCAAGGTTTGGATGCGGACGATGAAGAAATTCAAAGCCCACCCACCACCCACTTCGTAGCCACTGTCGATGATTTAACCGACATGCTCGACTTCGACTCCGAAGACATCAACGGTATGGACACCGATGCAGGAGACGACCAAGACCCAGGGCCTCTAGGGAACTAGAAAGCCACCTCGTCATACGACATATACATGGTGGACACCCCAAAAGAAGGGGATGGCGATGGGACAACGGAGGATGACCCCTCCAAGAAGTAGCCTAAGCGCCGGCGTCAGCGGCGCCGCTCTAAATCCCGCCAAAGCAAAAATGGCGATTCCGGCATGGGAAATCATAACACCCAGAACAGTGCTGAAGGCAACCCCCTCCAGCTGGATTCAGCACATGAGGATGGATAGATCAGCCCTCATGAGAAAGCGGCAGACAGAGAGGTAGAGGACGATAATTACATGCCTCCCTCCGAAGACGAGGCAAGCCTCAACAACGACGAATTTGTCGTGCCTGAGGATCCCGTCGAACAAGAGCGTTTCAGACGCAAGCTTATGGCCACGGCGAGCAGCCTCAAGAAAAAACAACAGCAGCTTAGAGCTGACCAAGACTTGCTAGCCGACAGATGGACTGAAATCCTGGCGGCCGAGGAATACGAACTCGAACGCCCCTCCAAGAGCTACCCAAACCGCAAGCTGCTACCCCGATTAGAGGAGGAAGCACCTAAACCTACATCACCAGCACATGACACGGCCGACCGGCTACCTCGTGGCCGCGACAGAGAGGCCTCTCGGCCATCAATTCAAGCCGCACCGCGGCGCCGCTATACCAAGGCACGGGGAAATGTGTCGGACCTGCAAGACATATTGGAGGACAAGGCAAGGCAAACAAGATCGATCTACGGATCGCGTGGGCGCCCCACGGCACGTAATGTTAACCGTCATGCCGGATATGGCAAATACGGCCAGGCCGAACACAGCAGACAAAGCTCATTTGAGCTACGTCGTGATATAGCCCAGTACAGAGACGCTGCACACCCACTATGCTTCACAGAAGTAATGGATCATCAAATCCCCAAGGGTTTTAAACCCGTAAACATCGAATCATACGATGGCACAACAGATCCTGCGGTATGGATCAAGGACTATCTTCTTCATATCCACATGGCCCGCGGTGACGATCTACACGCTATCAAATACCTCCCACTCAAGCTTAAAGGACCAGCTCGGCATTGGCTTAAAACTTGCCAACAGAGTCAATTGGTTGCTAGGAGGACCTGGAAGCCGCATTCCTCGACACTTTCCAGGGCACCTATGTGCGACCACCAGATGCCGATGACCTAAGCCACATCATTCAGCAGCCAGATGAATCGGCCAGACAATTCTGGACACGGTTCCTAACCAAGAAAAATCAAATAGTCGAATGTCCGGACGCGGAGGCCCTCGCAGCCTTCAAACATAACATCCTTGACGAATAGCTTGTCCGGCACCTAGGACAGGAAAAGCCGAAATCCATGGCGGCCCTCACAACACTCATGACCCGCTTTTGCGCGGGATAAGACAGCTGGCTAGCTCGTAGTAATAACATGACCAAGAGCCCTGGTAATTCGGATACCAAGGACAATAATGGCAGGTCGCGTCGCAACAAACACAAGCGCCGCATTAGCGGCGACAATGCAGAGGATACGACAGTTAATGCCGGATTCCGAGGCCCTAAACCCGGTCAGCGGAAAAAGCCAATCAAAAGAAGTACTCTGGGCCCGTCCAATTTGGACCGAATACTCGATCGCTTGTGCCAGATACACGGCACCCCCGAAAAACCAGCCAATCACACCAACAGGGATTGTTGCGTGTTCAAGCAGGCAGGCAAGTTAAGCGCCAAAAACAGAGACAAGGGGCTGCATAGCGAGGACGAGGAGGAGTTCCGGCCGCTGAACAATAGGGGACAGAAGGGCTTTCCCCCACAAGTGCGGACGGTGAACATGATATACGCAACCCACATCCCTAAAAGGGGAACGGAAGCGTGCACTCAGGGATGTATATGCGTTGGAGCCAGTCGCCCCAAAGTTCAACCCATGGTCCTCCTGCCCGATCACTTTCGATCGAAGGGACCACCCCACTAGCATCCGCCATAGCGGATTCACCGCATTGGTTCTAGACCCAATCATTGACAGATTTCACCTCACTAGAGTCCTTATGGACGGCGGCGGCAACCTAAACTGGCTTTATCAGGATACAGTGCCAAAAATGGGCATAGATCCCTCAAGGATTAAACCCACAAAGACGACCTTTAAAGGCGTCATACCAGGTGTAGAGGCCAACTGTATAGGCTCAGTTACACTGGAAGTGGTCTTCGGATCCCCGGATAATTTCCGAAGTGAGGAGTTAATCTTCGACATAGTCCCATTCTGCAGTGGCTATCACGCCCTGCTCGGACGAACCGCATTTGCAAAGTTCAATGCGGTGCCGCACTACGCATACCTCAAGCTCAAGATGCCAGGCCCTCGAGGAGTCATTACAGTCAACGGAAACACCGAACGCTCTCTCCGAATGGAGGAGCATACGGCGGCCCTAGCGGCGGAAGTACAAAGTAGCCTCTCAAGGCAGTTCTCCAGTCCGGCTATTAAACGTTCGGACACCATCAAGCGCGCTCGGAATAACCTACAAAAAGACCGCCTGGCACGTTCCGAGCAAGCGTAGCAGTGCGGCCCCAACCCCAGCCCTCGGAAAATTGTGAAACCAGTGTTACACGTACATAATTATGCTCTAGAAGTACCATGGGTATAAACGGAGGGGCACAACCATGGCACGCCCAATATGCGGCTCAACCGCACTAGGGGCTCCAAATTTTGTCATTTATTTTTTCTTACTTTCAGGACTCCACTATCCGGAAGGCCTGTCCGGCAGTACAATCGCCGAACACACGATGCAACAGCCAGGGAAGCAGCAAGCTACGTCGAACGTTCAGGTGGTCTCTATAACGAGCTAAATACCTGTCTTACATAAAGTCTCGCAGCTTGCCCCTGGAGGGGGACATGTTAAACAATCCCATCTCTCGCTTATCGCACTATTTGTATCGTTTTGCTTTTACAGCAGCCTTTTAATAAACAATACATAGCTCTTGTCTATTATTGCATTCATTTTTTCTTTAAATATGTTTAGTTATGATATTATGCAACCGCACACTTTGGTACGGCTAATACACCAGGGGCTTAAGTACCCCAGAATATGGTGTGAGAAGTCCGAACACTCTCACGAGTGTGACACCCCGAACTTATAGCATTATATGCATCGGCTCTGAATCATGTCTTGGGTCAATAGTTGGGTTTGCCGGCTCCCATGTTTTGGTACCTTACGTTCCGTTATATCGGCTAAGGTAGCGCTGGGAGAACTACTGCGATTGTGCCCCAGTTGAGCTGGGCTAAGCACCTCAGTAGAGAAAGCTAAAACTGACCGTCATGATAGGGCGAGAGTTGGTCGCTGTTCGAGAGGTTTTCGAGTCCCTAAAGACTTATGCCGCTTAGAGCGAGGAGCTGGCTTTGTCCGTCCTAGGCGTGGATAGCGCCCCAAACTCGGTCTTCCGAATACTAGGGGCTTCGCCGAAATTTAAAATTATAGAATTCTATGGCTAAGTGAGAGTGATAAAGCATTATAGTCTGATTACCTTGTTCGTTGTGTTGAGCGCCTCCCTCGAAGGACCCAAGAATGGGAACAAGAGCGCTCAGGTTTATCCCGAACACCCCAGCACTCGTGGCATGGGGGCAGCAGCCGGCGACTCGCATCTCTCAGATTTAATAAACGGCTACACAGAAGGTAATATTTTAAATTCAAAAAGTGTTGCTTAGTGCATATGAACAAGTTTTCAGCACACAGGATAAACACGAGCGAGTTTACTCAAACATTAAATCCTTGGAACATTCATTCGCCACAAGGTGGGAACCCTTCAGGACGCCCTCATAATACATCTCGGGCCTGAGATGCTCCTTCCCCTCCGGTGGCCCATCTGTCACCAGCTTCTCAGCATCCAGCTTGCCCCAGTGTACCTTAGCACGAGCAAGGGCCCTACGGGCGCCTTCGATGCATACGGAGCGCTTGATAACTTCAAGCCGTGGACAAGCATCCACCAGCCGCCTCACCAGCCCAAAGTAGATCCCGGCCACGACCTCGCCAGGCCATAGCCGGACTATAAGGCCCTTCATGGCCTGTTCGGCTACCTTATGGAGCTCGACCAGCTGCTTCAGCTGGTCGCTCAAGGGCACCGGGTGTCCGGCCTCAGCATACTGGGACCAGAACACCTTCTCCGTTGAGCTCCCTTCCTCGGCTCGGTAGAATGCGGCAGCATCAGACACACTTCGGGGCAGATCTGTGAATGCTCCTGGAGAGCTCCGGATTTGGGTAAGTAACAAGTAACTCACTTTCACGTGCTTGCTTTGCATAAAGAATGCCTTACCCGCCGCTATCTTCTTCATCGCCTCAATTTCCTGGAGGGCTTTTTGGGCTTCGGCCTTGGCGGATTTGGCGCTCTCAAGGGCCGAGGCAAGCTCAGACTCTCGATCCTTTGAGTCAAGCTCCAATCTCTCGTGTTTCTTCACAAGAGTATGGAGCTCTTGCCGCACCTCCGCCACCCATGCCTCTTGCTTTTCTCGCTCGGTGCGCTCCACGGCCGCATTGTTTTCGGCCTTGGACAATGCTTCCTTCAGGGTCGCCACCTCGGTTGTGGCCCCTGTAACACTCACGTTGGTCCTGTCATTTTTTGCAACCAGGTATTTTTATATACTAACATCAGGTACTACTTACCTCCCTTGTCCTCGAGCTGCTTCTTGGCAAGGCCGAGCTCGTTCTCGGACCGCTCGAGGCTCCGCTTCAATGCATCGAGCTCTGCAGTCAGTGCGGCAGAGGTTAGCAACACAACTTGTATTCCCATATTGATATATTTATGTTAGACTCCTGCGTATATCTTTTTAGATCCTCAATCGGGCTTTTCTTCCCGAACACCAAACTGAGCATCAGGGGCTACTGTCTATGCGGTAATATTTTTACATATCTTAATACATACCTCGAAGCCTGTTAGAAGGCTGGCACAGGCTTCTGTTAGCCCGCTCTTGGCGGACTGAACCTTCTTGACCACCGCACTCATAATAGTGCGGTGCTCCTCGTCGATGGAGGCGCCTTTAAGCACCTCCAGCAAATTGTCCGGTGCCTCCGGTTGGACAGGGGTCACCGGCGTCGTAGGCTTGCCCTTCTTACGAGGGGGCCGCCTGCTGGACTCCGAAAGCACTGAAGGTTCCGGAGCGGCGTCCGGTCCAGGGCCGGACTTGGAGCCCTTTGGGGTTTTATCCCCTTGGCGCCTGGAATCCGGAAGGTCGCCTTGCGGCACCTCCGGGGCTACCTCCTCCTGGCTCGTCCCCTTTTGGGACTCCACCTCGGCATTGTCCATAGGGCGAGGGGAGGTAGCAGTCGGAAGTGAAAGACTATTCACATCCGACGAATCCAGGGATCCACTCGACGAAGCGTCGAGCTGGGCCTTGGGCGGACTGCATGATTATGTTCGGCGTTAGAAGATATTGTGCCGTAAAGGAACACCGTGAGTTATTCTGATATCCGGATACTTACGATTTCGCCAGGGGCTTGGCCCTGGATGGCCACTCCTCTTCGCCGTCGTCGGTGTTGGTGGAGTAGTCCGGGAAAAGGGTTTTTCCCTTCTTGGACCCTCCGGCCCCCCTAGTCGGGGTGGCCTTCCTTTTCTTTCCTCCCCCCGTTGTTGGGGGAGAGGCCTCTTTTTCCTCCTCCTCGCCTTCGTGGGAGGAGCGCGCTTCGGAGTCCTCGGACGAGGAATCTGACACTACCAGGTGCCGGGAACTCTTTCGAGTTCCCGTGGCCTTCTTTTGGGCCTTCTTCTCCGGCACCACGTGAGGTGCCGGGACCAGCAGCTTTGCCAAGCGGGCATTTGCCGGACCTTCGGGCAAAGACGATCTGTCCGGACTTCTTCTGCCAGTCATGTCAAAGGAACGGGAGCTTAGATCCCGCATAGAGTCAAACTATGAAAAACAAATATCCTGTGATGGGCAAAATAAACTTACCGCGCTGGCTTGGCGCTTCGCGTAGAATCCGTGATCCTCGGTAGTGGGAGGGTGAACCTCGGAGCCCTTGAATAGCACCTTCCAGGCATCTTCGTGCATTGTGTCAAAAAGCCTGGACAAAGTTTGGTGCTGGGCCGGGTCGAATTCCCACAGGTTAAAAGCCCGCCGTTGACACGGGAGGATGCAGCGGAAGAGCATGACCTGGACTATGGTGACGAGTTTAACCTTCTTGTCCATCAGGTTTTGGACGCAGGTTTGGAGTCCGGTCACCTCTTCCGAATTACCCCACGACAGGCCCGTCTCTTTCCAAGAGTTGAGCCATGTGGGGATGCCAAATCGGAATTCGAGCGCCGCTGCCCATCCAGGGTCGCGCGGCTCGATGATGTAGAACCACAGCGATTGCCACCCCTTGATGGTTTCCACAAAGGAGCCCTCGAGCCATGTGACATTGGGCATTTTGCCCACCATGGTGCCTCCGCACTCCGCTTGCCGTCCACCCACTACCTTCGGCTTGACATTGAAGGTCTTTAGCCATAAGCCCAAGTGGGGCTTAATGCGGAGGAAGGCCTCGCACACGACAATAAACACCGAGATGTTGAGGATGAAGTTCGGGGCCAGATCATGGAAGTCCAGGCCGTAGTAGAACATGAGCCCCCAGACAAATGGGTGGAGTGGGAAGCCCAGTACGCGGAGGAAATGGGGGAGGAACACCACCCTCTCATGGGGCCTAGGGGTGGGGATGAGCTGCCCCTCATCTGGGAGCTGGTGCGCGATGTCGTTGGACAAGTATCCGGCCTTCCTCAACTTTTTGATGTGCCCCTCCATGACGGAGGAGGCCATCCACCTGCCTCCCGCTCCGGACATGACTGGAGAAGGTTGAGGTGGGAAGTGCGGGCTTGGGCGTTGGAGCTCGAGTGCGCGGAGATGGATAAGCAAAGGAGGAAGAAGGCATAAATGGAAAGAGTGGATCCTTATCCCCTTATATGGGCGGATGAAGATATGTACCCCCACCAGCCTAGTAAAACTCGCTTATCTCCCAAGCGCCATGATTAATGGCGTGGTTGGGTTACCCACACCCGTATTGATGAGAATCCCGGAATAAGGGGACAAGATCTCTGCTTTGACAAGACGTGCCAAGGAAACCGCCTCGCTAAACGCGCCGGGGTGGGACAATAAAACAATTCGAATGAAGGCTTGGCCGTGGCATGATGTCACGCTGCGGAATACGTCGGCAGCTTGGATTTGTCCAAATGTTATTCTCTCTACGGTGGTATGTGGAACTTATTTTGCAGAGCCGAACACTATCCTTGTGTTAAACATCTTCTATGAAGTATTCGGAGGAGGAACCCGCCTTGCAACGCCGAAGACAATTGGTGCGTCGGACTCGTCGTCATTGAATCCTGGTTCAGGGGCTACTGAGGGAGTCCTCGATTAGGGGGTGTCCGGATGACCGGACTATGACCTTTGGCCGGACTCCTGGACTATGAAGATACAATATTGAAGACTTCGTCCCGTGTCCGGATGGGACATTCCTTGGCGTGGAAGGCAAGCTTGGTGGGCGGATATGTAGATCTCCTCCCATTGTAACCGACTCTGTGTAACCCTAGCCCTCTCCGATGTCTATATAAACCGGAGGGTTTTAGTCCATAGGACGAACAACAATCATACCATAGGCTAGCTTCTAGGGTTTAGCCTCTTTGATCTCGTGGTAGATCTACTCTTGTACTACCCATATCATCAATATTAATCAAGCAGGAGTAGGGTTTTACCTCCATCGAGAGGGCCCAAACCTGGGTAAAAACATCGTGTCCCTTGTCTCCTGTTACCATCCGCCTAGATGCACAGTTCAGGACCCCCTACCCGAGATCCGCCGGTTTTGACACCGACACCGCCCTCGAGCCATGGAGCGACGAGGTGATCCACCTCCTCCTCCGCCTCGTGGGGAGCGATATCCCACTCCGCCACCTGTCACGCATCCGACTCTCAGTGGCCGACTAGGCCGCCGCGAAGGAGTTGGCGAGAATGATGCCCGCCATCGGATCGACCGCCTAGCGCGATCCCTGGCACTAGAAGAAGAAGACGATGTCGGCCCGCCTTGCTTCGGCCCCCGCATCTGCGACGAGCCCTTCCCCAAAGGGTTCTCACTCCCAAGAGACACGCCCAAGTACAATGGCTCGATGAAGCCGGAAGATTGGTTAATCGATTACTCCACTGCAATTCGCATCGCGAACGGCAACAGGCGTGTTGCCGTGAAATATGTCCCCCTCATGCTCCAAGGCATGGCACGCACCTGGCTCGACAGCCTCAAGCCTTACAGCGTCAACAGCTGCTAGACTTCACAGAAGCCTTCATCCACAACTTCACCAGCACTTACAAACGGGATCCCAAGCCCCGACAGCTCTCCTTGTGTGTTCAAGGGCCCGATGAATCAACTCGCGACTACCTCACGCGTTGGGCCGAGCTCCGCAACTCTTGCGAGGGGGTGCACGAGGTTCAAGCCATAGAGTACTTCATAGCCGGATGCCGAGAAGGCACCCTCCTAAAGCACCGACTCCTCTGCGACAAGCCGACTACCCTTGACGAGCTGCTAATCATAGCAGACAAGTACGCCACGGCTGACTCTTCAATGAAGACCGAGCTTCGAGTAGACGCCTCCGGAAAGGTGCTAGCTCCGGCTCCGAAGATGCCGGCTGGAGACTCCCACCGACGCCCATACTAGAGTGACAACAAGCGCAAGGCCCCTATGTCGCCTTCCACTAGTCGGTAGGTGGCCATGGTCGAAGACGAACAACCCGAAGGGTGGCCCGCGCCCAAGAAGCAGAAGGGCAGCAGGCCGGCTTGGCAACCGGCTTTCTCCTACGAGCAAACCCTTGATGCCCCCTGCAACTTCCACAGCGGCGCAAAGCCGTCTAACCACACGACTCGGAAATGCCATTGGCTCACACGAATCTCCAAGGCAAAGGGCTGGTGCCGCCTCTGCCTGCTAGCCAGCCGCCTCCAGCCCCTCAGTAGCCGGCCGCTCGGCCAGCGGTCGGGGCTGTTCAAGATGAGTTCCCCGATGAGCATGCCACCTACGTTGTCTTTATAAGCCAGACCGAAGACCGGCATAGCCGACGCTGACAGCACCAAGAAGTCAACGCGGTCGCCTCCAACAACCCCGAGTTCATGCACTGGTCGGAGAAGCCCATCAGCTGGAGCCGGGCTGATCACCCAGAGGTGATGCCGTCTCCCGGCTCCTACGCATTGGTTTTGGACGCCACCCTCGCGACAGAAAGGCGAGCTGCCTGTTTCTCCCGCGTGCTGATAGATGGCGGGAGCAGCATCAACATACTGTACCGTGACACCATGGAGAAGCTGAACATCAAGCCGAAGCAGCTCATGCCTAGTCGGACTATGTTCCAGGCATCGTACTCGGCCTGTCCTGTTCACCAATCGACAAGATCAAGATGGATGTCCTCTTTGGGGACAAGGATCATTTCTGCTGAGAAGCAATATGGTTTGAAGTAGTGGATCTGGAGAGCCCTTAACACGCATTGCTTGGCCAACCTACTCTGGCCAAGTTCATGGTTGTACCCCACTACGCCTACCTCAAGATGAAGATGCCGAGTTCCAAGGGCATCATCACCATAGCCGGAGACTACAAGAAATCCTCTGAGTGTGCGGCGGCTAGCAGCCGGCTGGCCGAGTCCCTCATGATCGCTGAAGGGAAAAAGATGTTCGATCGAGTCGTGGCTATGGCCGGCAAGCAGCCGGTCCTGTCCCCCGACCCCAAGGAATGTGATGCTCAAGGTTCTTTCCAGCCGGCCAAAGAAACAAAGAAGATACCTCTGGACCCGGAGCACCCGGAGAGGTTTGCTGCCATTGGAGCAAACCTGGACAGCAAATAGGAAGGCGAGCTTGTCGATTTCCTCCGTGAGAATCGGGAGATCTTTGCACGGTCCCCCAAGGACATGCTGGGTGTTCCGAAGGATTTCGCCGAGCACAAGTTACATGTCCGAGCAGATGCAAAACCAGTCAAGCAGCCCCTCCGCCGACTGTCAGAGGAAAAGAGAAGGATTGTAGGAGAAGATACAGCTTGGCTTCTGGCAGCCGGCTTCATTATGGAGGTGTTCTTTCCAGAGTGGCTTGCCAACCCAGTCCTTGTTTTAAAGAAGAATAACAAGTGGTGCATGTGTATAGATTACACCAGCCTCAACAAAGCCTGCCCCAAAAATCCATTTGCCTTACCTCGAATAGATCAAGTGATAGACTCCACAGCCGGATGCGAGCTATTGAGCTTCTTGGATGCTTACTCAGGCTACCACCAGATAAAGTTGGATCCGGCTGACCGCCTGAAGACCGCCTTCATCACACCATTCGGAGCTTTCTGCTACCTGACTATGACATTCGGCTTAAGAAATGTCGGTGTCACTTTTCAGCGTTGCATGCAAAAATTCCTCCTCAAGCAGCTCGGCAGAAATGCCCACGTCTATGTAGACAATATTGTGGTGAAGACGGAGAAGCATGGCATCTTGCTGGAAGACCTCAGAGAGACATTTGAAAACTTGCGCCGGTTTCAGATCAAGCTCAACCCCGAGAAATGCGTGTCCGGAGTACCAGCCGGACAGCTTCTAGGCTTCCTGGTCTCCGAACACGGCATCGAATGCAACCCAGTGAAGATCAAGGCCATAGAGAGAATGAAGATTCCTACCAAGCTACGAGACGTCCAAAAGTTTACCGGATGCCTGGCCTCCCTGAACCCCTTCATCAGCCGGCTAGGAGAAAAAGCTCTCCCCCTCTACCGACTCATGAAGAAGTCCACTCATTTCGAGTGGAACGACCAAGCAGACCAAGCTTTCCACGAGCTAAAGAAGATGTTAACCACGCCGCTTGTATTGGCGGCACCGACTGAGAAAGAGCCCATGCTCCTTTACATTGCCACCACTAGCCGGGTGGTCAGCACCGTTATCATGGTTCAACGCCCAGAAGAAGGCCGAGCTCAGTTAGTCCAAAGGCCGGTGTATTATTTGAGCGAAGTACTATCCACCTCGAAGAAGAACTACCCGCACTACCAGAAGATGTGCTATGGTGTGTACTTCACTGCCAAGAAGCTCAAGCCCTACTTTCAAGAGCACCCCATCACGGTCGTATGTACTGCCTCGCTCACCGAGATCATAGACAGTTGGGATGCATCCGGCCGGGTGGCAAAATGGGCCATTGCGCTGGCTCCTTATACAATCTTCTACCAGCCTCGCACCTCCATCAATTCCCAGGCATTGGCCGACTTCCTGGTCGAATGGGCCGAGACCCAGTACCTGCCGCCAGCCCCCGACTCCACTCATTGGCGGATGCACTTCGATGGATCCAAGATGCGCACCGTCTTGGGAGCCGGCATCGTCCTCACCTCTCCCAAGGGCGACAAACTCAGATACACATTGCAAATTCATTTTGCCGCCTCCAACAATGTGGCCGAGTACGAGGCGCTCATACACGGGCTCTGGCTAGCCAAAGAACTCGGCATCCGCCGGATCCTGTGCTATGGTGACTCGGATTTGGTATTCCAGCAATCATCTGGCGACTGGGACGCCAAGGACGCAAACATGGCAAGCTACCGCTTCCTCGTTCAGCAGATCAGTGGATATTTTGAAGGATGCTAGTTCCTCCACGTGCCACGGGCCAACAACGAGCAAGCAGATGCCCTGGCACGAATAGGATCCACCCGACAAGCTATACCAACCGGCGTTTCTCTCTGACGCCTCCTCAAGCCGTCTGTCAAGCCATCCCTAGAATCTGAGTCCATCTTCGTGCCGCCTGCCCCCAAAGCAGTCGGATCCGACTTGGGGAACCAAGCAGGCGGCTCGGGGACTTCGATAGGCGGCCCGGGGACTGCCATAGTCGCACCCGGCTCGGGGACTGCCATAGTCTCACCCGGCCCGGGGACTACGGCAGTCGGCCCGGGGACTGCATCAACACAACAGGCGGTGGCCGACTCCAACTCTTCACCACCCAGCCCACCCGACCTGGTCGCAGTAGCCGTATTTGCAATAGAAGAAGTCACAGCTCCATCATGGCCAAACCCATCCTCAACTTCCTGGTAAACAGAGAGTTGCCGACTGACGAGATCTCAGCAAGACAAGTCCAACGCCGAGCCGGAGCATACACAATAATGAACCGAGAGCTCGTTAGGCACAGCGTCACTGGAGTCTTCCAGCGCTGCATCGAGCCAGAGAAGGGCATAGCAATCCTCAAAGACATCCACCAAGGCAAATGCGGCCACCATGCCGCCTCAAGATCACTCGTCGCCAAAGCTTTCCGCCATGGATTCTTCTGGCCGACTGCTTTGGACGACGCCAAGGAGTTAGTCAAACACTGCAAAGGATGCCAAGTCTTCGGCTCCAAGCAACACCTGCCGGCTTCTGCACTCAAGACCATCCCCCTCACCTGGCCTTTTGCCGTCTGGGGACTGGACATGGTGGGCCCATTCAATACGGCGCGTGGTGGCATGACACATCTGCTCGTCGCCGTGGACAAATTTACCAAGTGGATCGAAGCGAAGCCGATCAAGAAACTGAATGGACCGACTGCCGTGACATTCATTGCAGATATTACAACCCGGTATGGCGTACCACACAGCATCATCACCGACAACGGCACGAATTTTGCCAAGGGAGCACTGGCATGTTTCTGCGCGACACAGGGCATCCGACTGGACTTAGCGTCTGTTGCCCACCCGCAGTCAAACGGCCAAGTCGAGCGAGCAAATGGCCTCATCCTCTCCGGCATCAAGCCCCGCTTGGTCGTGCCACTGGAGCGCTCGATCGGCTGTTGGTTCGACGAGCTGTCGGCCGTCCTCTGGAGTTTGCGCACTATCCCGAACAAGTCAACCGGCTTCACCCCTTTCTTCCTTGTATATGGTGTCGAGGTTGTCATCCCAACTGACATTGAGTTCGACTCACCTCAGGTCACCATGTACACGAAGGCGGAGGCCAAGGAAGCACGAGAAGACGGCATCGACCTGCTGGAAGAGGGCCGGCTGTTAGCCCTCAGCCAGTCCGCCATCTACTAGCAGGGTTTACGCTGTTACCACAGCCGGAAGGTCAAACCAAGATCCTTCCAAGAGGGTGATCTTGTGCTTCGGCTGATCCAGCGAGCAGCCGGCCAGCACAAGCTCTCGGCCCCTTGGGAAGGCCCCTTCATCGTCAACAGGGCCTTAGGCAACGACTCCTACTACCTGATCGACGCGCAGAAGCCGAAGGCACGCAAGAGAGATGATTCCGGCAAGGAGTCGGAACGACCATGGAACGCCAATCTCCTCCGAAGATTTTACAGTTAAAATGCAATATGTACCACACTACCTTTTGTATTAAATATGAGACAACGGGTCCCCCGAGGAGCAATCGGGGACTACCCTCTTTTATCTATGTATGTTGAGTGTCATGCCTATGATTATGTTATTACATTTATCTTCTCGTCCGGCACCGGGTTCGATCAGTCAGCCCGGGGACTTGCCGCCTTGAGTTATATTCAAGTTCTACCTGCAGTGAGACAAGTAGTGTGCTATCACCCAAGCCCTCTCTTGTTGAAAGTCGTAGTTCGAAGAATCGACTATCCGGCTGGCAAGAGACAAAGGCAGGAAAGGATACCCACATGAAAAAAGGCTAAGGACTAACGAACTTATATAACACAAGCCGGCTTCCCACCCCGCCAACCGGCTATCAGAGCAGCCGGCTGGCCGGCTTCCCGTTCACCTTGCTACAAACTAAGAAAGCTCGAGTACTTGTCCTCCCAAATGGCCAAGCCCTTCCCCAGCCACAGACTGTAGAGCAGTTGTCCGGCTGGGAAGGCGGCAACCAAGGGAGGACGGCAAAGTAAACAGCCAAAAAGATAAAAGCAAGTATGAACGGAAGCCAAGCACATGCATGATTATATTTACACAAAAGGGCCTTAGAAAGGCCAGCATTCAACATAGTTTGAATACACCCCAAGTGGGTGGAACTACGCAAATTTAACAAAAGTTGTTCAAAGAGTAACGAGCAGGAAAGCAAAGGCGGCGGATCAGGCCAAGGGCGCAACAGGCGAGTCAGGCAGGTTGGTGGAGACGGCAGTACCGGCTGGAGGAGTGGTCGGCTGACGAGTCTCGGCATGATCGTCACCTGTTGCAGGCGGCGCGCTTGCACGCGCCTCATTGCTGGAGGCACGATCAGGCTGAGGCTTGCTGGTCGCTCCACCGTCTGGCGCGGCGTCTTCACCATCCTCCCCCCTCCTCCTCTTCGCCCTCATCGCTGGAACCGATCTCCTTCACCGAGTCTTCACCTTCTGCCGGGTTCAGCCCGAACCACTCCTCCGGCTGAGCGACGCCGTCATCATTTGCCTCAGGGGCAAAGGCACTGGTGTCAGTGTAGTCGGCGATCACCGAGGCATGCTGGATGATAGCCGGTCGCACCGGTTACAGCTCCTCGTTGGCCTCCTGCCGCCAGGTGGCCAGCTGGTCCAAATCCAGCCCAGGATACCAAGCTCGGACGAACTCCAGCGCCCGCCTGGCACCGGGCCAAGCTGCAAAAGCCTTCCAGGCCTCGAAGCGGCCGACTGCTACCTCCAGCCAGTCGGTAGTCCGACTTGGGGTGCAGGGAACCACCTCGCCGGGCCAGAGGGCGGCCAGCACCTGCGCCCCAGCACGCTGAAGATGGCGGAGCATGCGGTAAGCCGGCTGGAGGCGGGTCTGAATCGCCAAAAGCTGCTCCTCAAGCGACCGGCCAGCATCCAGTGCGATCTCAACTCCAGCCTGCCGTCGTGCATCACGGTGAGCCTCGATGGCTTGGGTGGCGGCAGCGGAGTAACCAGGGAAGTAATCTGCACAAAGAAGAAAAAAGTAGCACGAAGTTAGAAGACAGACCAGATGCCAGGTGGCGAACAAAGGGACGAGGAAGAAGGCGGCCTATCGTCAATCAAATCTTCAAGCCGGCCGTAGCCTTCACTCAGCGCTTGCCTCGCCTTAGCTCAGCCCGCCGCCTCGGTCTCATACTCGGCTTGGAGGGCGGCCTCGTTGTCCTGCACTGCCTTCAGGGCCGCCTTATGGCTCTCCTTCTGGTCGGCCAGTTTTTTGGCCAAGCGATCACGTTCCTGAGGCAGGGCGTCGCACTCGGCTTCCTTGGCGCGAAGGGCGGTCTGGGCCCCACCTAGCTGTTCCCTCAAATCGGCATTGGCCCCTGCAGATATGAAGAAGAAGAAAAAAGAAATAAGGAAGAAGTCGGAAGGAAAGATCCGACCCGACTGCTCAGCAGTCGGCCCGAATCTCGGGGACTACACCCAGTGGGTGTGTTGACGCGCCCCCACATGAGATAAAAATGAAGCACTTACTCCGGCTCTCAGTCAGATCAGTGGTCTTCTGGTTCATCTCCCGGACCTGGGAGTTGAAGGTAGCTGCGTGGAGGTTGTGATAATCCTGCAAATAGGACGAAGGTGCGAATAAGAACAAGACATCAATCAAAGTCTACTAAGAAATTCCAAGCCGCCTGCTCAGCAGCCGACTCGGAACTCGGGGACTACACCCACTGGGTGCGCTGACGCGTCTCACGGAAGAAATCAGGAGCAATCGACGAAAAGTGGGAAGACTCACCCGAATGGCCGACCGCGTTGTAAGAAACTCTTGGGTATAGTGCCTCAGTGCGGCGGCCTGAGACTGAAGCCGATTCCGGACGTCCTGCGCCGCCACGTTCAGTGCGGCCATCCCACCGCCCGGCGTCCACTCTTGCGAGCTGGCGCTGGCCGCCTCCAAATCCTGGGCCGACGAACTGGGGGCCGCGGTCTTCTGCGGATCCGGTGCTGAAGTCGCCTTCCCTGCGCGCCGACGAGACGGTGACAGGACCACCAGATTCGCCCTCACAGTCGTCTCGCCTTCGGTCGGCGGCTTAGGCGACGCGTCAGGCCGGTCGCCTTGGCCCGCTCCATTTGGCGATGGCGGTGCCGCCTCCCTCTCCTGGACGACTGCGTCGCCCTCCTCCCTCTCCATCACCGGCTGGTCGCGGCCGACTTCCTCCTCCAAGGGCACTGGGATATCGGGAGCCACGATGCGAAGGAGGATGACGAGCTATGGAGGCTGGTTATGCAGGGCCTCCGCTGCCCTCTCCGCTGCCGCGGCCTCTGCTTGAGCCTTGGCTGCTGCATCGGCTGGAGCCTCCGCCGACTCCTCCGTCATCTCCTAAGCCGCCCTGGCGGCGGCCACCCTCTGCTCCTCCGCCTCCCGCTCCTCCCGCGCCTCCCGTGCGTTCTGCTCCGTCGCCGCTAGGAGATTGGCACGGCAGTCCATGCGGCGGGCACTTACAGACCCTCACGCCGCTCCGACTACGAAGGCGGCACCGGTCCGCTCGAGAGAAAGCGGAGACCTATTTGATAAGTCAAGGAAAAGGCTTAGAAGAATGTCAACCAAAGAGAAAAAAGAAGGGCGTGAGAGAATTGACACTTACGCCGAAACCACATGCGGCTGCTTCACCACCTTGCAGAAGCGGGCTGCCTTTGCGGCCGCCTCATCTCGCTTGGTTGCCGCCGCAGAACCCTTGGGCTTCTTCGGCCGACTGCCGAAGAGGGCCGGTGCGGCCCGGCGTTTCTGCGTGCCACCACGAGCGGTCGGTGCAGCAGATGAGCCCGCACCTTGATGATCGGACGCCGGCTGGCGGCGCGGAACAACTTCGGCCTCTTCGTCGTCCGGCCAGTCCTCGAAGCCGGCCCCGAGCCCGGAGCCGCCTGCCTCGCCGCCTCCCCCTACAGTGTCGTCATCTAGAGCGGCCGCCCCCAAGTCGGGATCGTCCAAGTCGTTCGTCGCATGGTCAGGGACGAACTGGCGCTCTACCCCCGTGGCTCCGGCCGCCGGTCGTAGGAGGGAGCTCTGTTAAAAACAAGCCGACTGGTCAAGAGTCGGCCAGTATGAACTCGGCAACAAGAGAAGAAGAAAAGAAGGGAAGCTTACCGAAGGCGGAGGATTGGCGCGAGAGTACGGCTCCTTGCCGAACCGCCACTCCTCAGTGAGCTTGCAGTTGGCGATATAATTCACCATGTAAGATACCTCAGCGTGAGGCATCTCCTTGGTGCTTAGCCGACTTGAGTCGAATTGGCCGCTCATCTGGCAAATCATGTGAGGGTGGCCTTGGAGTGGGAGCACCCGGCGCTCCACGAAGGCGGCTATTAGGTCGGACCCGGTCAGGCCCTCCGAATTGACCAGCACCCGGAGTCGTGCGACAATGGCAGCCCCAGCCGAAGACAACGTCCTGGCTCGGAAGGACCATGAAGGCTGCCTCCCAGCCGGCGGGCCGGCTGCGTAAGCCGGCAGATTGACGAAGTCGCCTTGCATGGTGATATTCTTCACGTAGAAGTAAGATTTTTGCCAAAGCTTCACCGACTGGATGAACGCGATGGGCGGAAATGGGTTGTCGGCCACCGGTCTCCTCACGGCGATGAAGGCGTTGCATGGGGCAGGCACGCCCGTGATGACGGTGCCAAGTTTGGACTGGAAGAATTTCCCCCAAAGTTCGAGGGTGGGGAGGACGCCAAGGAAGCCTTCGCACAGAGTGACGAAGGCCGACAGCAGCAGCACCGTGTTCGGGGTGAGGTGGTGCGGTTGGAGATGATAGAACTCAAGAAAGGAGCGGAAGAAACCGCTCGCCGGCAAGCCGACGCCGTGCAGGCAGTGCGAGCGGAAGATTACCCACTCGTCCTTCTCCGGCGCCGGTGAGATCTCCCTCTCCGGCGCGAGACGGACCTGCACGTAATCCGTGCCCGGCAACCGCCGCGTCTTGCGAAGGAAGTCGATGTGGTCCTCGTGGACATTGGAGCCATCCCAGGAGCTAGATCGCGCCATGAGGACGGAGAGGCGACGGGAAATGCGCGGCGGTAGAGGGCGCGCGATTCAGCAACATCGAAGCAATAGCGTGCCGGAAAGATTGATGGAGGGGCGGCGCGTCGGCGACTGGCTACGGTGACAGAGAGGAGGAAGAGGAAGAAAATGGCGGAGCGAGGGCGATCATGCGAGCGGCTGCTGCTCCCCCTCCTCCCCCTACTTATAGCCTCGTGCGGCAAAGCCAAGGAGGCGAGGCGTGGGGGGACATGGGATTAACTGCGCCCACTCCCCCACGCCCCACGATTATTACGCCCTAATGACATGCGGAAACTACCGTCGGAAGGCGATTGGCCCGTTCGGGCCACAGAAGATCCACACTTGGGCCGAGGCATGGAAGTGGCGGGCCCTGGCCAGCATCGACGTCCCGTCGCGCGCGTGGGCTGGCAGGCTCCTCCAGCCGAAGGGTGCCATGTGGCGCGCAGGCGGAGGGTGGCTAGCCCGCAGTCTGGCATGCGCGCCAGCTGGTTCCCGCCTTCAGGCTTCAAAAAGCCCCACTGAGGCGGCACGCCTGATCAAAGCCGGCTCCTAGCCGCCGGCTCTTCAATATAGGAAGCTGTTCGAGCTTCTCGTTCCCCTTTCAACCACGAAGCCCAACCAGCTTCGGGGACTACTGTCGGAGTAAATGACCACGGGTAGCCTAGCCGGCTCCCTTTGGACCTTTGAAAAAATGACAGGACGATCGAGCCTTCAAGCACCCAAGACGTGCGGCCGCGTTCCCTCGGCCGGCTGACTCACAGGCCAACTACCGGAAGGCGGCCCAGCCCTAAAACCCTCATAAAGAAAGCAACGAGAGGGCCGACTCCAAGGAGTCGGCCACGAGAATACCGACTCCAAGAAGCCGGCCCCTGGCAAGCGTCCAAGATCGTGCCCTCAAAGTCTGCACCCACATAATGGTGATGAGACAGGGCGTGGCAACAGTGAAGCCTGCCACCCCCGAATCCCGGAACACACATGGCCACAGTACGCCGTATGGGGCAGCCATCACCCGTCCGGCGTGGCACTGTTGCCATGTTGACCATGACGCCACCCACGACAGGTTGTCAGTACGGCCCGCAGGCGGCGGGCCCCTTCAGTCAGAGAGACACCCGAAGGCGGCCAGGCCTCCCCTAGTCGGCCTGAGATGCGGCCGGCTCCCAACAGCCGGCTTGCTCCCTCCCTCGAAGTACGTGCACCATTAAGGAGACAAGACGAGGTAAGGCTACAGTGAGAGCCCGCCAGGTGGTGGCACTATAGCCATGCTTACCTCGACAAAGCCCTCGTCATCCAGAGTGAGGCAATAGTAACCAGCCCCCGACAAGACACCCAAGCGGTGGGACCCGCCTGTCGACCAAGAGGCCGGCAGCCGGCGGGACCCACTAGTCGGCGGGCCCCAACGGCCGGCGGAGAAGCTGGCGAACATAGACACTGACGGCTAGGGCCCACACCCAGCCGGATTACCATTGTACCCCTGGGGGGTAGGCCTATATAAACCCCCCAGGGCACCCATGCAAAGGGTTGATCTCTGAGAGTTTTAGACACCACATTGAGGGGAGAAGAGAGCTAGCCTTGCCCTTCTTCCTCCTCTCGCCAAACAGCTCAAGGAGCCTCTTGTACCCACTTGTTGATCTAGTGATCATGCGGAGACCCCGCAGAGCAAGACTAGGGGTGTTATCTCCATTGAGAGCCCCGAACATGGGTAAGATCCGCCGGCGTGCATGTCTTCGCCTCATCCCGTTTCCAGGCACCGGCGATGTCTTACTGGCTCCCACAATGATAAGCCACCCGTTGGCATATGTCGCACCTACCACCCGACAGTGAGTTATATAATAAAGATTAGTTTGAGTTGAGGGCTTTGCTTTATGGCCATGATCTTGATTAAAGAAAAGAATAAAATAAATAGAAAGAGTATATAATAATCTTATGGAGAGTGATGACTTCACATATAAGAAGTATGAGGATTGGGAATCATTGTGGGTTGACACACATAGTGTCAGTCGTTATTGAATTAAAAGGAAGTAATAAGAGAGGTTCACATATAAATTATACTATCTTGGACATCTTTTTATGATTGTGAGCACTCATTAAAATATTATATGCTAAGAAGTTGATGTTGGACAAGAAAGACAACATAATGAGTTATGTTTGCTTATTTCTGAATAGAAGTTATATTGTCATGGATCCTCTGACATGTGATGCTTGCTTCCACCTCATACTAGCCAAAACTTCCGCACCAAGCAGAGATACTACTTGTGCATCCAAATACCTTTAACCTAGTTTTGCCATGAGAGTCTAGTATACATACCTATGGATTGAGTAAGATTGTTCAAGTAAGTTGTCACCGGTGCCATCAATAAAAATTACTCTTTAAATATGTATGAACTTTTAGTGTGAGGAAAATAAGCTTTATATGAACATGTGATATGGAAGAAATAAAAGTGACGGACTGCATAATAAAGTTATTTATCACAAGCGGCAATATAAAGTGACGTTCCTTTGTATTAAGATTTCATGTATCCAACCAAAAAGCACAGGACAACCTCTACTTCCCTCTGCGAAGGGCCTATCTTTACTTTTTAGTGTTTACCTTTATGCAAGACTCATCACCACTTCCTTTATTTCGCCTTCTTCTTTTGGCAAGCGTCATGTGTTGGGGAAAGATCTAGACACATATATCCAGTCAGATGTAGGTGATCATAAGTTATTATTGTTGACATTACCCTTAAGGTAAATAGTTGGTTGGAGAAATTTTAAGCCCCTACCTTTTTATGTGTCTAATGGAAGCTTTGACCTCATATATACCGCATGAGTGTTAGCAATTGTGAAAGACTAAAAGATGGTTGAGTATGTGGATTTGCTATACAAGCTGTTTTATTGACTCTTTCTGATGTTATGATAAATTGCAATTGCTTCAATGACTGAGATTATAGTTTGTTGGTTTCCAATAAAGTTTCTGATTCATACTTTACTTGTGAATGGATTGTCACTTTAGCATAAGAAATTATATGAAATATATGTTGTTGTTCTAAAGATGATCATGATACCCTCATGTCCGTATTTCATTTTATTGACATGTCTATCTCTAAACATGTGGACATGATTATCGATTTCAGCTTTCGCTTGAGGACAAGCGAGGTCTAAGCTTGGGGGAGTTGATACGTCCATTTTGCATGATGTTTTTATATTGATATTTATTGCATTATGGATTGTTATTTCACTTTATGGTACAAAACTTATGCCTTTTCTGTCAGCGTTCTGGGAACAGGGGTACCCAGACTTGCCTGCCTGCGGCCTGCGGCGTGGCTCCAGGAGTGGCGCAGTATGGCCCATCTTCATCAACATATGCTCAAGACCCTCGCGAGGGGCCAAGCCTTGCGGGACGGATGACAGGAGGCTTCCTCGGGCACGGCCTCATCAGGTTGGCTCGCGAGGAGGCGGAGAGATCAAGGCGGGGTACCTCGCGAGGTGCTCATGACGCAAGCCATGACGACCAAGGCCAGACGGGCGCCAGGCGGGCGCCGGCCTGTGCAGAGTCCTTGTTTCCTCTTTGGTGCAAAGGGGGCAAGCGCAGGCGAGAGTATCAACCAAAGGCAACCATTTCGGTGCAACAAGACCAAGACCAGCAGGACGGCAGGATGGAGGTCATCGTGGAGCCCAAGCCGGCGTCATCGTTAGGGTCTTTTGCAGGCGAGGACCAACTTTAGTCAGGATAAGTGTACTAGATGTTCCCCTTCAAAATGGCCAATTGTTGGCGCCCTTCCCACTCAATATTTGGGAAGAGGCCCAAGGCCTCCCTCTATAAATAGAGCTAGCCACCCCCAGGGTAGAGGTATCTGAAGAGAGGCATCGGGAAGAGAGAGATATCAACACCAGAGAGAGAGAGAGGCGAGTGAACTTCCCTAGTAGTTCATCGCACCAGCCAAGAACAGGTCCTCGCGAGGTTATTCTTCCCTTATACTGTTCATCATCACCCCAGAGGCAATCCACCACACCACACACTGGAGTAGGGTATTACACCACAATGGTGGCCTGAACCAGTATAAATCTCGTGTCCTTTATGTTGTTCTTCGTGTAGTTTTAGATCCTTGCGAGGCGGTGAGACATGGGTAGGCAGGGGGTGTGATCTCCGTGTGCACCCCAGAGTTCGAACCTTGAGGGTCTGCCGGAACCCAAAATCCGACATTTGGCGCGCCATGTAGGGTGCACCGAAATCCGCCTTCCGTCGCCTCGTGTTTCGCCGCCCGTCGCATCCATGTCAGACGCTCGTCGAGCCCGCGCCGAGCGCCAGGCCACTCTCCCCACTCGCGTCGCCCAGACGGCCCCCGTCGGCGGGCGCCCCCACCTTTCCCCGTTGTCTGCCGTCAACGCCGCCACCGGCCCGGCGGGAACGAGCAGCAGGCGTCGTCCCTGCATCCTTCGGTGTGGCGAGAAGGCCGCACCGCCACCCCGACGCTAACCCCAGTCGGTTCCTCGTCCCACGCCCGTCACACCCCTGCGGACGCGCACGCCGCGCTACTCCTTCCGCGGGAGCTCCTGCACTACCGTCCCGTCGACGACCTCTATGACGAGTGGCTCGCCTGCATCACCGAGCTCGTCAGCGCCGCTGGGGGCTCCCCTGCGCCATCCCTCTCGCTGCACCACGCCCAGCCCTGCGCAGGTGACGAAGCTCCGGGAGCGCCTCAGCCGCCTCCCCCTCAAGAAGGCGCCTTGGCCCCAAGGCGCGTGCTCCCTGGGCGGAACCCACTCCATCCGGCGCCAGCACAACAAGAGAAGAGCTGCCAAGAGATCCCTCGCCCCCAGGAAGCCGCCCATGTGCTCCCCGCACTGGCCCGGCACGGGTGCGCTCCCGCTCCACCGCATCAAGACCCCGTGCTGCACCTGGAGACAGCGCACAAGGACTTCCAAGATCAAGCTCTATGTCACCCACGGCCTCCCGCGGCCATCGCAGGCTGTCGCGCCTTCACCACCGAGCTGCGCAGCGTGGCCTCGTCGGGCAAGTTCAAGCCAGACCTTCCCCCACGCTATGATGGAACGGCTGACCCTGCGGAGTTCCTCCAGCTCCATGAGCTGGGCATCGAAGCCGCCAACGGGGACGAGAAGGTCATGGCAAACTGGTTCCCCATGGCGCTCAAGGACGGCGCCCGCACCTGGCTCCTGAACCTGGCTCCTGGCACGATATCCTCCTGGGATGAGATGCGCACCCAGTTCATCGCCAACTTCCAAGGTACCCGCGACCGGCCCCCGGCCATGAGCGACTTGCGCCGCATCAAGCAGCAGCCAGGAGAGACCCTGTAGAAGTTCATCCAGCGCTTCAACAGCGCTCGCCTTAAGATCCCCAAGGTGTCTGAGGAGGCCATCATCTCGGCCTTCTCTGACGGCGTGCGTGACTTCAAGATGAAGGAGGAGCTCGTGATTCATGAGGACCTGTGCACCTCCCTGGAGATGTTCAACCTGGCGACCAAGTGCGCTAGGGCCGAGGAAGGGCGCCTTTCCCTCCTTGAGCTACCAGCTGCTAACCCAGAAGAGAAGAAGCCCAAGGCCAAGGACGTGAAGTGCAAGGGGGCCGTCATGCTTGCAGCGGAGCCGGACACCAAGCGAGGCAGAGATCAGCCTGAGTAATCCAAGGGCAGCCGGTACTGCGTGTACCACGACCTCCACACCCACAACACCAATGAATGCCAAGAACTCAGGGCCGTGTGAGACGTGCGTGGCCGACGCCCCGAGCGCAGCGACGGGGCTATGGCCGAGGAGTAGGAAGAGGTGGAGGACGATGGGAAGACCGTGGCCTCCGCCAAGGGTGGCACGACCGACCTAGCAAGGACCGCTGGCAGGATCAACCTCGCAAGGGAGGTTGGAGGGACCCACCTCGCGAGGGAGGTTGGAGGGATGAGCCTCGCGAGGATCGCCCGCAAGGCAACGCAGGCCTCCCTCCTCTGCCACCACAGCCGAGGAGGAATGAAGACCATCATCAGGACGAGGGGGCTGGAGGCTTCCAGGAGCCGCGCACAATCGCTTGCATCTTGGGCGGCGCTCAAGCCCCGGCCTCTCAGCGCATCTTCAAGCAGTTTGCTCGCGAGGTGAATGCAGTCCTCCCCAAGCTTGAGGCCACACGCCCTCTCAGGTGGTCAGCGTGCGCTATCACATTCAGTTCAGCGGATTAGCTCAAGTGCGTGGCCACAGCCGGAGTCCTCCTGATGCTTTGTTCCCCAATCATCAGCAATGTGCAAGTCACCAGGACCCTCATCGATGGCGGAGCAGGGCTCAGTGCCCTATCCGTCGAGACGTTCAACAATCTCCAAGTGCCCTACAATCAGCTGCAGCCGACCAAGCCTATCTCAGGAGTTACTGATAGTTCCACGGTTCCGATAGGGCAGGTCCGCCTTCCTGTTACCTTCGGGAAGCGCGACAACTACCGCACCGAGCTCATTGACTTCAACGTCGCTCACATCCGCCTGCCGTACAATGCCATCCTCGGGTACCCAGCCCTGGCCAAGTTCATGGCCATGACCCATCATGGCTACAATGTCCTCAAGATGCCAGGAAGCGGTGGAGTCATCACGGTGCCATGTGAAGAGAGAGACGCTGTGTGTTCTCTAGAACGTGCTTTCCAAGCCGCATCAATTGAAGACCCAGATCACAGGAGTGGGAGGCTTCCCGAGGCTGCTCCTAAGAAGAAGAAGACATCGCCTGGCCCGACCCCTCGGGAGGCAGGCCCCTCAGGGTCCGCGCCTGTTCAGGGGGCACCTCCTTCTATCGCATAGGGAGGCGCGCCCGGCGCCCTCCTTGAGCGAGGCTCGGGGGATCTCTCCTGGAGGGCCATCGACTTTGCTAGGATCACGAGGGAGGCGCTCGGGCACCACTTGGAGGCGTGCTTCAAAGCACGTTTCCCTCGGGAAGGAGCAAGGCAAGGAGGGCCAAACCCTCAGGAGTTCGTCAGCGAGATCATTCAGGAGCTGCAGGAGTCAAGAATTATGAGTGGCAGCCGCCGCAGCTCCCCATCCAGGCGAGGATGGCGGGCTGCGCGTCTGCATCGACATAACAGGACTCAACCGAGCCGCCTCTCAGGAGCGCCTCTGGCCCTCACGCATGGGATGCTGCGAAGGTCCACCCCACAGCTATGTTCACATGCCTTACGGCCTGCCGAACGCAGCTGTTGTGCGTCAGCGCCTCATGCGGAGCATCCTGGAGGCTCAGGTGGCCAGGCATTCCGCAGTCCTGGCGAAGATGGAGATGGTCCGCGAGGAGCCACCAGCGCCTCCAGAGCCTCCCGAGGCCCCTGGGCCTGGGGGCTCGTGAAGATAGTCTCCTGCAGCGCATGTCGTCCGCTACTTCAACATCCCTTCATCTTCAACATCACCAGGTGATATCCATCAAGTTTCATTTTAAGCTGGGAGCGCCCCCCAGGGCTGCATCATTCCTAGGCCGCGTGGGTCCGTCTCTGCGGCGTGTATCCCCTTTGATTCATGTTTTAGCTTACTTTATCGGGGGCGCCCCTCGGGCTGCATCATCCCCAAGCCGCTCAGGCCAGACCCAGTGGCATGTATCCCTCTTGCTTTTATCCGGGTCGTGCGCTTGATTCATCATGATCGTTATTTGATGCCTGTCCACGGCACCCCTCTTCCTTCATGTCGGCCGCTTGCACGTTAAAGGGGGGTACCTGAGCATCGCGACTCATGGGCTCCTACTGGCTCTCCATCCCTCACCCTCTGTCCTTGTCCACGGCATCGCGACCTAGCATACCAGCGACGGCTGAGCCCGCTCAAGGGCTGGGACCCAAGGACGTAGAGGCCGACATCTAACCAAATTTGCATGAACACATTACAAGAAAAGGCCCAGAGCCAGGCGCAACCTGCCTTGAGGTAGGGCCCCGTGAGTCCCGTGCTGGCTCACGGGTGCCCAGATACACCTCGCCAAGCCCTACCGTGCCAGCCACGTGTCAGGGCAGGGCTGTACACGCCCCAGGGGCTCCTCCCGAAGGGGAGCCCCCTCCCACGCACCAGTGGAAGCACAATGCTCCGCGCTGGCTGACGACACTGCCGAGGAGCGGCTATGCCCATACACATATGGAAGCGCTATGCTCCGCGCTGGTGATAAACAACTGAGGGTGGCCCCCGGCCGCATCAACCTCAGGGAGCCCAAAGCTCAATGTCCGGCCTCATCGTAACGCCTCCCCTTGGGAGTGCCGCGTGAGGGGGCTGGGCACGGGGGCTACACCTGGGTCACGCCCAGGTGTACGCCACCCAGCCAGGCCCCTCGGGTCTGGTTCGCCGCACGCCTCTCCCCGAGCGGAGCCAAGGTACGAAGGCCGTTTGAACGTCAAGGGGGACTCCTGAGCATCGTGACTCAGGAGCCTAACTGGTCACGTAGCCCCTCACCCCTTAGCTCTGAAAGGCTAACGGCGGTTGAGGTATGCTCGGGGCCGGGCTCAGCAGACGTAGAACGGTAAATTCACCCATACACCTCACCTCCCTACTTGTTGTTCATGCGTCAAGGGGGACTCCTGAGCATCGCGACTCAGGAGCCTAACTTGTCACGTAGCCCCTCACTCCTTGGTCTCGTCCTAGTTTCCGGTCGTGGCTAATGACGGCTGAGGTATGCGCGGGGCCGAGCTTTGCCGATGTAGAACACAAGCAAGTAGGAAGGAAAAACGTCGAGGGCAACCGGAAGGGCAACCACCATGACTGGGTTCTCGTGAGGTCCTCTGAGGCCTGTGGGGTGCAGCCCCCATTCATCGAAGCTGGGCATCTGCTTCACAAAATCAGCCCAGTTTGAGAAAAGGTACAGCAGGGCGCCACCATGCCGGATGCTGCCAGGGGAAGGGTCCCCAGTCAGGATAACGAAAACCTTCCTTAGCACTTCAGGCGTCAGATCTTCCTATTGGAGCCTCATGCGGTCTTCACGCCCCCCGAAGGCCCACATCCGGCGGGAATGATGCTGGAGAGGGGCAATGCAGCACAGGAGGAACTCCTTCACCACCTTGGGCGCTGTCACACCGAGCGCCCTCAAGTTTGCAAAGCGATGCCAGACAAAGGCAAGCCGGGAGCTCGTGAGCGTCTCCTGGCCCCAGCCCGAATTGGGGATAGCGGGCAAAGTGGGCTCCGAGAGCAGGGGCTGGGCACTCCGACATCCACGTATAGCCACCGCTCTCGGAACCCAGTCACAGGTGGAGGAAGGCTGAAATCAATTCCCGAAGCCGTTGTTTCTGGTGCAGCAAGGAAGCTCACGCACCCCAAGCATTGGACGAGGTCGCTGAGGCGCAAAGAGAAGAAGTGGCGCAACAAGGCAACCGAAGGAGGGATGCCCATCATCACCTCGCAAACAAAGGCGAAAACGGCAAGAAGAGTAATGGATTCGGGACCCAAGTGCATCATGTGGATCTGGTAGTGGGAAAGCACGGCGTTGAAGAAATAAGAAAAGGGGGGAACCAGTCCTGCCCACAGGGCATCAGCAAAGTACCGGACCTCGGTGACTATTTTGTCAATGGAGAAGTGAGACGCGGGCTAGACCGTCGTCCTCCCACACTCGTTGAAGATGGTGGCAAGGGCGGAGCTGACCTTGTCCAAGCCTTCCGGATTGAGTATGATCGACTTATCAACAGCAGGAGCCGTCAACGGCGACGAGCTGGGCGAGGGCACAGACTTTTGCCCTTTCCCCTTCTTCATCGGAGCCATGGCGACAGGAAGGGGGTAGATTCGAGATTGGATTGGAAGCGGAGGCTAGAGCTCAAGAGAAGGAAGAGTAGGAGGCGCGTGAGCGGCGAGGAGAGGGGTGACTGTGTGCAACCACGGGTCCGCCTAGCTGGGCACAAAATAAGGAGGCGTGGGGGAACAGGGACGCCCATGTCCAATCAACCGCCACACGACGCCCAAGGCCACAGGCTATTGGGGCCCGCGGCGCTTTGCACTTGCCCCTTCGCTTCTCTGCTAAGCCAAGTCCGGGCGCGCCTTGGGCCCGGGGGCTACTGTCGGCGTTCTAGGAAAGGGGGTACCCAGACATGCCTGCCTGCGGCTTGCGGCGTGGCTCCAGGAGTGGCCCAGTACGGCCCATCTTCATCAACATATGCTCAAGACCCTCGCGAGGAGCCAAGCCTCGCAGGGCGGACAACAGGAGGCTTCCTTGGGCACGGCCTCGTCAGGTTGGCTCGTGAGGAGGCGGAGAGATCAAGGCGGGGTACCTCGCGAGGTGCTCCTGATGCAAGCCATGACGACCAAGGCCAGGCGGGCGCCAGGCGGGCGCCAGCCTGCGCAGAGTCCTTGTTTCTTTGGTGTAAAGGGGGCAAGCGCAGGCGAGAGTATCAACGAAAGGCAATCATTTCGGTGCAACAAGACCAAGACCAGAAGGACGGAAGGATGGAGGTCATCATGGAGCCCAAGCCGGCATCATCATCAGGGTCTTTTGCAGGCGAGGACCAACTTTAGTCAGGATAAGTGTACTAGATGTTCCCCTTCAAAATGGCCAATTGTTGGCGCCCTTCCCGCTCAATATTTGGGAAGAGGCCCAGGGCCTCCGTCTATAAATAGAGCTAGCCACCCCCGGGGTAGAGGTATCTGAAGAGAGGCATCGGGAAGAGAGAGAGATCAACACCAGAGAGAGAGAGAGAGAGAGAGAGAGAGAGAGAGAGAGAAGCGAGTGAACTTCCCTAGCAGTTCATCGCACCAGCCAAGAACAGACCCTCGCAAGGCTTTTCTTCCCTTGTACTGTTCATCATCAGCCCCAGAGGCAATCCACCACACCACACACTGGAGTAGGATATTACACCACAATGGTGGCCTGAACCAGTATAAATCTCATGTCCTATGTGTTGTTCTTCGTGTAGTTTTAGATCCTTGCGAGGCGGTGAGAAATGGGTAGGCAGGGGTGTGATCTCCGCGTGCACCCCAAAGTTCGAACCTTGAGGGTTTGCCGGAACCCGAAATCCGACATTTTCTCTCTTATTTTACAAGGTTTACATGAAAGAGGGGGAATGCTGGCAGCTGGAGTTCTGGACTGGAAAGGAGCAAATCTGAGAGACCTATTCTGCACAACTCCAGAAGTCCTGAAAATTTGCTGAAAATTATTTTGGATTATATAAAAAATACTGGTCGAGTAAAATACTATAGGGGACCCACCACGTGGGCACAAGCCTAGGGGCACGCCCTACCCCCTGGGCGCCCCCAGAGCTTATGGGCCCCCTAGCAGGTCTCTGGTGCCCATCTTTGTCTATATGAAGGGTTTTGACCTAGAAAAAAATGAGAAGATAGCCTTCGAGATGCAGCGCCGCCGTTTCGAGGCAGAACCTGGGCAAGAGCAATCTAGAGCATCGGTAGAGTTGTTCTACCGGGGAAACTTCCCTCCTGGAGGGGGAAATCAAAGCCATCATCATCACAAACGATCCTCTCATCGAGAGGGGGTCAATCTCCATCAACATCATCACCATCACCATCTCCTGTCAAACCCTAGTTCATCTATTGTATCTAATCTTTGTCTCACAACTTCAGATTGGTACCTATAGGTTGCTAGTAGTGTTGATTACTCTCCATAGTTGATGCTATTTGGTTTATTTGGTGGAAGATCATATGTTCAGATCCTTCATGCTATTAAATACTCCTCTAATTTTGAACATGAATATGCTTTGTGAGTAGTTACGTTTGTTCCTAAGGACATGGGAGAACTCTTGTTATAAGTAATCATGTGAATTTGGTATTCGTTTGATATTTTGATGAGATGTATGTTGTCTTTCCTCTAGTGGTGTTATGTGAACATCGACTACATGACACTTCACCATGATTTGGGACTAGGGGAAGGCATTGCGAAGTAATAAGTAGATGATGGGTTGCTAGAGTGACAGAAGCTTAAACCCTAGTTTATGCCTTGTTTCGTAAGGGGCTGGTTTGGCTCCACATGTTTCATGCCATGGTTAGATTTATCTTAATTCTTCTTTCATAGTTGCGGATGCTTGCGAGAGGGGTTAATCATAAGTGGGGGGCTTGCCCAAGGACACCACCCAATCACCGGTCCACCCACATATCAAATTATCAAATTAAAGAACGTGAATCATATGAGCATGATGAAAACTAACTTGATAGTAATTCCCATGTATCCTCGGAGCACTTTGCATTATATAAGAGTTTGTCCAGGCTTTTCCTTTGCTATCAAAAGGATTGGGCCACCTTGTTGCACCTTTGTTACACTTGTTACTTGTTACCCATTACGAATTATCTTAACACATAACTATCTGTTACCTATAATTTCAGTGCTTGCAGAAAATACCTTCTTGAAAAGCGCTTGTGATTTCCTTCTGATCCTCGTTAGGTTTGACACTCTTATTTATTGAAAGGACTATGATAGATCCCCTATACATGTGGGTCATCAGGTCGGGAGGCCGTTCGGCTTTATACTTGTCCTTTCCAGTTCTCGAGGGTGCGGTCTGGTTGATCTGCCTGGGTGTACCTTGGAGGCGCTAGCTTTATGGCCTCGTCATCGAATTGCGGCAGTAGCTTCCCTTTAGGGTAGCTTTTCGTTTGTTGCTTGTGGCCGTACTCTTCTTCGGCATCCAGGACTTTAGTCCATATCTCATTAAGAAAGTCTTGTTCGGCCTTTATCCTTTGCGACTGTTTTTTTAGGCTACGCGTAGTGGCAATGAGCTGCCGCTTGAACCGCTCTTGGTCCAGCGGGTCTACGGGCACGATGAACTCTTCGTCGCCCAAACTCACCCCATCTTCAGAAAGGGGGAGGTAGTTGCTGTCTTCGGAGTCGTTGAGATATTCGGGATCGAGCAGGTCCTCATGCTCCTCGTGGTTGTTTTGTGGTTGTTCATCGGCGCCCCGGGGTTGTCAAGGTTGTCCACATTGTCTGGAGTGGCTTTTTCTCTGGTGTCTGTGCTGCTCGCATGGCTTCGACGCGCCTTGGAGCGGCGGTGCTATCTGCGGTGTTTTGGTGGCTCATTGCTGGGCCTGCCGTTATCCTTCCCGGGAGTGTCGTTGTCTTCTTACGGGGTGTTCACCATTTAGACATCGTAGGTGGACGGGGTCGTCCAGCGGCCGGTGATGGGGGGAGAGGCTTCGGTGTTAGCCGTGGCTCCGCTATGTAATCCAACATGTCGGTTAAGTCTCCGACAGTGGCCACTAAGTGGGTGGTACGTAAAATTCCCCGAAACCTACCTGTAAGGGCTGCTGAACGTGAGCCGAGGGTGGGTCCTCCCGAATAGCCATCATCTAGATTGGGTCCAATGCCTTGTTTAATAAGGGGAGGGTCGCTGGACTAGTATGTGGTGGACGCCGAGGGCTGGTTTCCTCTGTGGCGGGGCAAGGAATGATCCTGGCGTGGGCCAGATCCTGATCTTCTAGGTCCGAGTTAGCCTCGTGGCCTAGGGCCGAGCAGTCATAAGAGACCAAAGACAAGACCTGGTCTTTGGATACTGCTTCCATATTGGGGCTCAAAGCCGAGTTGTCGAGGGGGAGTTCGTCCTGGGATAACCTCTGGCCACTGAATGTCGACCCGTCGCAGGAGATCAATGTCGGAGGAGTGTTGTAATGAGAGGGTTCAGCCGAGAGTGACTCTTGACGTCCGAACACTGCTTCCACACTGAGGCCCTAAGATGGGTCTTCGGCGATCATTGTGGGCATGGTTGAAGGGGATTCCTGCCTCCGTTTGAGGTGGAGCCGTCTGAGCTCAAGGCCGGCGGAGGGATGGGGGTCGATCCATAGATTGAGTCGGAGGTAAGCTCCGGAGCGGGCACAGTGAGTCCCATGGGAGCGCAGGGAGAGGCTGCGAATCTAGCAAAGACTAGATCGCCTCGGGTGTGAGGGATATACCCCGCGGTATGACCCGGTCGGAATTATAACCTGGCTGGGACTTGGTAAACCGGCAAAGAGTTAATACAGATGGTTAAGGCAGACAGTTAAGACAAGTGTTAAGTCAGATGATAACCTAGCAGGTGTTTAGTCAGATGATAACCCGGCAGGTGTTAAGTCAGATGATAACCCGGCAGGTGTTAAGTCAGATGATAACCCGGCAGATGTTAAGCCAGATGGTAAACTGGCAGACAATCATAAGCCGGTAGACAATCATAAACCAGCAGACAATCATAACCCGGCAGACAATCGTAACCTAGCAGACAGTCATAACCCGACAGACAGTCATAACCCGGCAGACAGAGTCGCCTGGGTTAACAAGCCCGAGACGTTAAGAAGCCCATGAAGAGAAGTCAGAATAGTTTAAGTCTTAGTCTGAGATGGACTCTACATGTAACCCGCCCCTTCAACTTATATAAGGAGGGGCAGGGCACCCCAAGGAGGGAGAAAATAATCTTAAGGGTTAGACATAACTAGGAGAGCCGGTTTACGACGACTCCCTCGTGATGATAATGAGACCTAGCCACAATCAGCATGTAGGGTTGTGACTGGATGATGTTTCCCGGGGCCCGAAGCTGTCTAAATCCTTGTATTCTGTTGCGTCTCTTGATTCTGTCCAACCCCTCTCAAGCTACCACATAGATGCGTTGGCCTCACGACTAAGTCCTCACACTAGGACATCTGCCATGACAATTCCATGACAGTTGGCGCCCACCGTGGGGCCTGCACACGGTGGTGAGGAGTTCTTGGAGGGATCTCTCTTAGGAATCAAGAAGTACGTGTTTTGGATGAATGAATAAGAACCGACAGAGAACAATCGCATAGGATGATCCGGATTGCATCGATTGAGCCGTCTCGAAAGTTACCAAAGACTGACGGGGTCAGATCGCGACGACCGAAAACAGTCAACGGGTTATTCTGTGATTTCAATCACACAGGTGAAATTTGTAGAAGCTATGACACAAGCATCAACAGATTCTATTATCCGAGTTCACAAGTCTGAAGCAACCAAACCAAGTCAACATCATCGAAAGAAAGACCAAAAAACTAGTACGGATACCTGCAAGGAAAGTCAAGTGCGCGGCTGACGGCAGTTTTTGGGAAGGGATGAGGCCAGAACTCGGTTTCCGTTTCCGTCTCTAAATCGCCGCCGCACTCCACCTCACTTGAGTCTCCGCAACGGATGAGTGGCCGTGGGTGCCGCCGCCAAACCACCTCCGCCTCGGTGACTCGCAGCAGAGTCAATGGCCCCTGCACAACTTACCTTCGCAGCATCTGAGCCGTCGTGGCTTGCCTGAGCCCTCGCCGAGCTGCCTGTTTAAAGCGGCTGTCAACATATGGCCACGTTAAATCACCATCGCTCCTTGCCGGATCACCGGAGCCACTCTGCCACCATTGTGGCCGTTTTGACCTGCCCGTGCCGTAGTCGTTGTTTCCGCTGCAATTGTTCTTGTGTGATGCGGTCAAATCGCCGAGTCCTCATTTTTCCTCCAATCAGTCAAGATGCACATGCACGAAGGGTTCATATCTATTGTAGTATACTCATGTGACACCTTTGTTTACACGAGCAAAACAGTAGCAACCGAAATTGCTGCCAAACTATACGATTGGGTCTACCTGAGAAGATTACCCAGAAACGGAGCGGGCCAAGACTCGGACTCCTTCACCATCAGCGCTTCCGACCTCACCTCGAGGTGCCTCGTCCTCCAATGCTGGCGCTTCCTCTGGTCAGATTCCACTTCGAGCGACCCGCCGGTTTCGCACCCTCACCCTGGCCTCACGCTCAGCTTCAAACCGCCTTCCAAGTTACCTCAATCTCGCTCGAAGGATTCAGATTCCACGGTCGCCACAACCTTGCGCTGAGCCACCGGAGGATCTTGGGATGTACCCGCACCGCCGCGGCTGTGTCCTGCCTCACCTCCTCCGTTGTACCGCCGGCTCTACCATGAGCACCCTTTCCGGCTCCATCTCCCCCTCCAGCCGGCCCGCATTTGGCCGTCTACGACCCGGTCCGGTTCACCGCTGCACTAGGCTACGTCTGCGTGCCTCCGCTCCAGTTTTGCTGTCGTCGCCGCAATCTGCTTATACTAAACCGGTGTTGAGGCATCCATAGCCGCGCCCCCACGGCCTCGCATTGAACTGCTAGATGCTACCAAGCTGCCACCGCTGCTCTGACCGCCACGCTGGTCCTCTACTAGTCTAGCTCTAAACCGTTGCACCGGGTCTACTTCAATCTGCCTGAATCTGCTCTGAGTTGTTGTTGCACGCTTCCCTCTCAGCCTTCGGATCAAGCGCTTCTGCACCCTGTCAATCGTGTCTACCACATCTTCGCATCCACAACGCCCGCCGCCTTACGCATGTTGTGGACTCAGTCTCTGTTAAACCGTCGGGTGCCTTGACCGCCCACCACCGTCGCCATGACACGCCGGCGCTGCTAAACCGCATTAGTGAGCCACCACGCTGGTCGTGGGCCTCGCCATTCCTCTGCGATGCGACCCGCCGGCCCTGCCCCTCCTCTGCCATCCGTGATTGCGGCCTGAGCCGCCGGGTCCCCGTCCTCTGCAGAACTCCATTTAAACCGCCGCTGAGGGGTCACCTGTCACGCCCAATATGCGACCCTATCCAAAAGGAACTCGAAGGTCCCACCAAGGATAGACCCGCATATTGAAACGCTTTTGCAAGGTGGATATCATTACATCAACATTACATAATAGATGGGGATACATACATAAGGCATACAATGCCACACGAATACAACATCACAATACATCAGAGCTTCATCCGACTATGGATGAATCACAAACAGAAACTCAAACGACATCCACCCTGCTAGCCCAGGCTGCCGACCTGGAACCTATCCCTGATCGAAGAAGCAGAAGAAGAACTCAACGCAAGCAAGCATCGCTCTCGCGTCATGATCATCGCAAAACCTGTACCTGCAACTGTTGTTGTAGTAATCTGTGAGCCACGAGGACTCAGCAATCCCATTACCATGGGTATCAAGACTAGCAAAGCTTAATGGGAAAGGAAGGGATAAAGTGGTGAGGCTGCAGCAGCGACTAAGCATATATGGTGGCTAACATACGCAAATAAGAGCGAGAAGAGAGCAAGCAGAACGGTCGTCAACTAGTAATGATCAAGAAGTGATCCTGAACTCCTACTTACGTCAAACATAACCCAGAAAACCGTGTTCACTTCCCGGACTCCGCCGAAAAGAGACCATCACGGCTACACACACGGTTGATGCGTTTTAATTCGGATCTGGTGTCAAGTTATCTACAACCGGACATTAACAAATTCCCATCTGCCTATAACCGCAGGCACGGTTTACAAGACATTTCGACAATGGTAAAACAAGACCAGCAAAGCCGCCCGATGCGCCGACAATCCCGATAGGAGCTGCACATATCTCGTTCTCAGGGCAACACCGGATGAGACATCCTATGAGTAAAACCAGCCCTCGAGTTGCCCCGAGGTGGCCCCGCAGTCTACTCGGTTCGGACCAACACTTAGACAAGCACTGGCCCGGGGGGGCTAAAAATAAAGATGACTCTCGGGTTGGCCGACCCAAGGGAAAGGTATAGGTGGTGGTGAGGCAAATGGTAAAACCAATGTTGGGCCTTGCTGGAGGAGTTTTATTCAAAGCGAACTGTCAAGGGGGTCCCATAAATCACCCGACCGCGTAAGGAACGTAAAATCCGGGAACATAACACCGGTATGACGGAAACTAGGGCGGCAAGAGTGGAACAAAACACTAGGCAAAAGGCCGAGTCTTCCACCCTTTACCAAGTATATAGATGCATTAATAATATAAGAGATATTGTGATATCCCAACAAAATCCTGTCCACCATGGAGCAATCTTCAACTTCACCTGCAACTAGCAACGCTATAAGAGGGCTGAGCAAAGCGGTAACATAGCCAAGCAACGGTTTGCATAGGAAAGGTGTCAAAGGTTAGAGGTTCATGGCAATATGGGAGGCTTGACAAGCAAAAGATAGGTAGCGCAGTAAAGCGATAGAACGAAGCAACTAGCATAGCAATGATAGTAGTGAGATCCAGGGTAGCGGTCATCTTGCCTGAAATCCCGCAAGGGAGAAGAGCGAGTCCCTGAAGAAGACGAACGGATGAAGCCAATCCAAGCGTAGACGAACGAATCCTCACGATCGAAATGAAACAGGAACTATCGAGAAAAAGCACACAACATGGTAAACACACCACACATGAACAAGACATGATGCACAACAAGCATGATGCATGACAAAGCTACATGAAGCTACTCATGGCAAGAGATGATGCAAACAAGAGCAACACATCAAGGCAAGTTTAAATGAGGCCGGGAACAACATATAACAATTCCGGTAAGTCCTCATATGCATATTTCGAAATTGGTCCAGATCTGAATAAACCTTATGTTCAAGTTGTTAAACAGCAAGTTAAGATGCACCAAGATGATCTACACGAGATTCTAGTCAAGTTACATATAAAGTTCATTTAGTTCGGAGCTACGGCCTAGAAGATATGAGCAAAACAAGATAAACATGGCATTGATGCAAAATGCACCCAAACATCAAGCAAACACCTCAAAACAAGGATGCAACATGATAATATGAAACTACGTGCAATTTTAAGCAAGTTTCATATAGAGCACACTCAAAACGGAGCAACGGTTCAACACATGCACACTATACAAGTTATAAGGACAAGTTGTCCAAAACAGCAACTAGGCATATTGCAAGGATCAAAACAACATGCTACAGGACCTCAACAAGAAAACAAAAGCCATCGGCATGATGTACAGGTAAAGCATGTCAAAACATGAGCACTGAACTATCTCCATAAATCACTAGAACATGTCCAAACACACATGGTAAGATTGCAAGTTATAACAATTTCAGACTTTGCAGAAAATAACATCGCGATGCAATGTTTAGAGCTATCAAACAACATGTCACAGGAACTTATCATGGCAAACAAAGGCATGGCATGAATCTATTAATTGCATAGATCAAAAGTCCCTTACTTACCATAAGCCAAAAAGGATCAGAAAATATGATAGCACCCACGTAAACATAGCAAGTTTTTATATAGATTCATACATGGCAGAAACAGAATTATGAAGGCATGTAGATGAGCTTGTGCCACTCACCACAGAGCAATATATGGCATGGAAAGGCAACAACAGTAAGAAGGCATGTTTGTGAAGCTAAGCATGTCAATAGGAAGTCCATAGGGTGCATGGAACACTAGCAAAACACATGGGAACAAGTGAACTTAATGTTAACAGGCTGACAGCAACATTATCAAGCAACTTTGGAGCAAGATATGAACAAGCTACAGCAAGATATAAATGCAATCAGGGGCATATATGGTTAGAGGATGACATGTAGATCAAAACATGTTTATAGAACATCTCCAGATTATGCATAGAATGATTAGTAGAAGCATGTTTATATAGCATCACGAAATAACAGATTCAGCCTAGCAAAACAGCAACATCATGTACCCTACTTAACAAGCTCGATTCACTCACCACAAGTCATTGCATGACAAGATAAGCATACCATCATCAAGAAGACATGTTTATGAAACAAACCAAGTCAATAACAAGTCCATAGCATGCAAGGATCAACTATAGCAACCTTGGCAAAATTGAATAACAAGTAAACAATCTGCCAGGAAACATTTTGAAGCAAAAGTAGAGCACTCAAATGACCTGCTAGACTACTCCATAATTGCAACCAAGGGCATGAATGGATAGACAATAACCACTTGTTCAAAACACCCTTACTGAAGTATCTCTAAATATGCATGGATCTCTCTGTAGCATCAAGTTTACATGGCATCAAAATAACCGCAGAACAGGGACTAAAACAGCAACATTACGATGCCTAGTTTGCATGCTTGTGCTAGTCACCATATTGATCACAAAAATACATGGTAAGCACCTCTGTAAAGAAGACATGGCATAGTTCAAAACACATGTAGACATCAACCTCATAGGATGCACACATCAATCATGGCAAAAATGACAAAAGAGCTCGTTCTGTTAACGGACAGCAGAAAACATTATGAAGCACTCTTACAACGATGATTCAGGCATCAAGATGATCTCAAATGAATATGATGCAATGGAATTAAATGATGTACTCGTTGAGATGAACAATTTGACATATTACACGCACAAAACGAAGCTACGGATGCAGAGATACGGCATGACGAACATGGCATGAAAATTACACAGATAATCGGGACTTGGGCAAAATTCGGGGAGGGGAAAGTCAACCTTCATGCACGGATTCCGAGGCAGGGCCGGATCTCGCCGGAGATGCTCGTTGGAGAGGAGAGGAGGCGGCAGGAGGACGAGGGAGAGGCCGGGAGGAACTCCGGTGGCCGAGGATGGACGGATCAGGGCGGCGCCGGCCCGGATCTGGCCGGAGAAGGACGGCAGGGGCGACGAACGGCGGCCGACGGCGCGACCCGAGGTGCGGCTCCGGCGCGGCTCCGGCGGAGGAGCTCCGGCCGGGCTGGGCACGGTGGGTCGGCGGCGAGGTGGCGCAGCGCCGCGGCGGAGAGGCGGCGGGCTCCTGGAGCGCGGGGCGTCGGCGAGCGGGAGGTCGGGCGGCGCAGGATGCCGGCGGGCGTGCGGCTCCGGCGACCGGGCCGGGCGGCGCAGGCAAAGGCGCGGTGCCGGGCGGCGCGCGGACGGGCGGCGGCGGAGCG
>NC_041387.1:462772060-462801764 GCF_002162155.2 Triticum dicoccoides | reverse complement strand
GGCTCGGGACGGACATGTCCGGCGCGGCGCGGAGGGGAAAAACTAGGGGTAGGGGGAAAATGATCCGGAATTTCGGGGGAGAGGGCATATTTATAGGTAGAGGGAGCTAGGAGAGTCCAAATGAGGTGCGGTTTTCGGCCACGCGATCGTGATCGAACGATCGAGAGCATGGAGGGGAGTTAGATGGGTTTTGGGCCACTTTGGAAGGGGTGTTGGGCTGCAAAGAGAAAGGGGCTTTTACAGTTACCCGGTTAACCGTTGGAGTATCAAACGACCTCCAAATGGCACGAAACTTGACAGGTAGTCTACCGATGCTATACCAAGGCCGCTTGGCAAGCCTCGGTCCATTCTAAGAACGCTTAACACCCGCTCACAATGAGGGACGAAAGGGGAACGCCGGAGGGCATAGGAGCGCCGGATTGCAAAACGGACAACGGGGAAAGGCTCGGATGCATGAGACGAACACGTATGCCAAATGAAATGCACATGATGACATGACGAAATGCAACACGCAAGCAAATGACATGGCAACGACGACGAATAACTGGCGGACACCTGGCACATCGAATCCGGGGCGTTACATCACCGCCCTGGCAGGCACCCCCCACCATATTTCATCCTGAGCCGCCGTGACCCGGCCTGCCCAACTACTGCCGTGAGTCGCCAAGGGCTCCGCCTCACCTGCGAGTTGCTGTTCCCGCCGTCGGGGCTGATTCAATCATCGACAGCCACCGGGTCTCCTCGCCTCTGCTGCAAGTCGCCGCGGATGCCTATCGTCATGCTCCACTACCTGTCGCTGCGCCGCTAAACCGCTGCGGCCACAGGTTTTTTAAACCACCCTGGGTTAACCCACTTCCGCCGTGGCTATGGCCCGCTTCACTCTACCTCAAGCTGGCTTCGCTTAGCAACCGTTTTTAAGTCGCCGGCTTGCCCGCCGGTCACGCTCGAGTTGCTACTCCTCTGCTGTTGCTGACACTGTTAATACACCATTGCTATTTCGCTGGTATCCCTGGCCTTGTTCGCCTGATGAGTTGCTGGGCGCCGAGTCGCCCCCACTTAACCCGCCTCCGTTGTTGACTCGCCTGCGGCCTCATCGACCCGCTGGTGAAAAAAAACCCGGAGATGTTAGTGACTCGGCTGGACCAGTGGTCTCCATCCCGTTCATTATACGCCAGACCACTTCACGAGTGCGAGACAGTTCAGCGATCCAATCAGAACAAATATCAGATTATATTTTTCTAAGATACTTCTGCCAATGCAAGTTTCATTCATTGAACATCTTACTTTTGACTTGTATTATACTGTATACACAGGAGAATCCGTCAATGGCTGTCACACAAAGGTGGTCGCCGTCATGAGAGGTTGTGCCAGCGTTTGCTCTTCCAATAATGTTGCACCTATCTGCATGAGTTGCTTAATGAGCGTGCGCAAGTTACCACTCCTGCGGCCCGGTCTATTTCAACAAATCTGGAGCGAATCATAATATATTATCAGCTTCCACCACATGGATCAATGAATTGGAGTACAAATCGTTGCCACTGTAGTTTGGGTAAATTTCAACAATCAGCGTGGGTGACCCACTGCCCGGGTTACTGGCACAATTCCAATGGGATCATTTATAACCCGCCATGGTCGACTTCAACCTCCCGTGGATTCATATTGCGTTATTAACACTAAAGATATACAATGAGTGGTGCGAAGATCGTCAACTCACTACCTTACATCTAGCTTTAACATATTACAGTGTTTCACTGTTCAACTATATGCCGGTGTACATCACGGTCAAATATGGAGAATATCAAGACAACTCCTCGAGTCGTCTTAAGACTCAGGGGCTACGATGACATCACTCAGCAAATCTTGCCAGTTTCAGCAAATTTCAGAACCCCAGGATGATGGAGGGAAAGATAACCCTGTCCCGGAGGCTACTGCAATATTGATGAAAATTTAAAGGCCGTCAGAAAATTTCCGGCTTAAAAAGTATATGACAATTACAAAATCCCGGTTCAATGAAGAAGTTCCGGGCCATCAAAAAGGATTCCGGTTCAAAATCCGGTTCCATAGACATCTCTCTCCCATAAAGCGTTGAAGCTCTCAAATATCTGGTTTAAAATCTGGCTCAAGGGAAGTCAGTCTCACTAAAGCTCTCAAATATCCGGTTTACAATCCGGTTCAAGGGAAGTTTGTCTCCCACAAAAATCTGAAGCTCTCAATATCCGGTTTAAAATTCCGGCTCAAGAAGAATATTATCTCTCGCAAAAGTTTGATTTCTCAAAAAAAGTTAAAGGGACCAAAGAGAGTCTGTTGCAAAAGCACAACTCAAACATAGGTACCCCTTGAGCATAACTCAAAATATTGCTTGGGGTCTCTTTCTGTTCTAAAGAACAAGAGTTGCTATAACCCCTGTAATAGGCTATAAAAGCCAGGCTTGGAAGCCAGGTGTATTCAGCTAAAACCCCGGGTTATCCTGCCTGTATGTCGGCAGTTTCTCCATCAGGTAATCCTGATTGACCCGGCGAACTCTTAACAGTCAATCTTTTTTAAGCAAAGACCCTGAACTTGTTAAGGTTAAAACGCCGGTTTATCATGGGAGGGCACGGTTTACGGATAGCAAGGAGAAGCTCAGGCTGTTAAAGCCGCCTTCCTTGAAACTTGGATAATTCGGCCTGTGATGCTTGATGCACTCTGACCCCACTTACTCGTAATAAGTCTATCTTTAAATAAGAACTGAATTTATCTGGATTAAAATGTTGAAGTGGTAGTGTGAGTGCTGGCTCACGGAAAACGTGTACCTTCCAGTGGTTAATAGTAGTTTCATTGAAGAAGATATTTTGGCTCGGCGGCCTATGAAAGCCTTGGATTTTTTTCTGTTGATTTGCTTTGAACGTCCTTTTGAGATTTTTTCTTTTGTGACATAGTAATTGTCCGGTGTTTATTGACCCAGACTGGCTTAGACTATAAGTCGCCAGTATGAGATAATTCTCCAGTGTTTATTGACCCGGCCTGGCTTTTGACTATAAGTCGCCAGTGTAGAAAATATCCGGTGTTTATTAATATGGTCTGGCTTTGGACATTAAGTCACCAGTATATATTTTGATTACGCCATTGGAATCATGCACTCATCAATCATTGGGTTATATTATTCAAATAGCCAACATGGCTGGACTTTATTATGGTTATCATTAACCAATATTATGGTTGAGGTTTTCAAGTCGCTTTAGCGCAATGGATATTATTTTATCAATGGGTATGATTTATTCTACAAAGGAATAGTCCCAAGTTGCAGTAGGCTTATGACCCGGCACTTGGGGGCTACATTACTCAAGTTAAGATTATATCAAATATGCAAGTCTCATGTGGCTGCAAGCATGCACCATGACACTTGGGGGCTAATGTAAAGTCATTTACTGGCCTTATTGAAGACCCGAGTCATTACATCATAATGAGTCGGCCCTTGGGGGATACCAATTGCTCCTGTCAACAATTCAAGGTACACAAGTCTTAAATCCATTATATTGAAGGATCCACTTCTCAGTTGGTAAAGCACAAAGCTCTTAACCTTGTGGACGTGGGTTCAAGCCCCATGATGGGGGTTACATCATATGATGTTCTTTTCAAAGAATTATATATAAAGTCCTAGCTCAATATTATCTTACTAAGCTGGCCCTTGGGGGCTACACGTTCCTGCTCAAAGTTTATATGCTCATATTTATAAAGTCCCAGCTCATTATTGCATAATGACCCGGCACTTGGGGGCTACACTGGTTGAAGTTTTTATGAGCATAAGGCAATTTCAAGTCCCAGGTCGCTGCAAGCATGACAACCCAGCACTTGGGGGTTACATGTGTGGAATACTCAGTTTATGACTAATGATTGAGATGAACAACATGGATTTCTTCAAGCTTGTGACATTCATATTGAAGCAAGTCTTAAGCTTTTACTATGTTCCCTTCTTAAGACTTGGGGGCTACAAGTGATAGGCATATAAGAGATGAGTATTTCAAGGACCAATATTTTTGTTAAGCATTGGGAGCTGAGTTAAATGAATTATTCTTCGTAATATTTCTCTGTGACAAACCAATGTCAACAAATTGATTATGAAGCGACCTATTGACCCGGATTTTCTAGAAGAAGGAAATGACAAGGACTTAAGGATCATCAGGATCAGTTTAACATGGATAAATCCAAATTAAACTGGGGGCTAATGTCGGGGATATACCCCGCGGTATGACCCGGACGGAATTATAACCCATCTAGGACTTGGTAAACCAGTAGAGAGTTAAGACAGATGGTTAAGGCAGACAGTTAAGACATGTGTTAAGTCAGATGATAACCCGACAGGTGTTAAGTCAGATGATAACCCGGCAGGTGTTAAGTC
This sequence comes from Triticum dicoccoides, assembly GCF_002162155.2. Lineage (NCBI taxonomy): Eukaryota > Viridiplantae > Streptophyta > Magnoliopsida > Poales > Poaceae > Triticum > Triticum dicoccoides. Next base: position 462,797,386 of record NC_041387.1, on the reverse strand, counting down.
AGATGATAACCCGACAGGTGTTAAGTCAGATGATAACCCGGCAGGTGTTAAGTCAGATGATAACCCACTAGATGTTAAGCCATATGGTAAGTCAGATGGTAAACCGGCAGACAATCATAAGCCAGCAGACAATCATAAACTGGCAGACAATCATAACCCGGCAAACAATCATAACCTGGCAGACAGTCATAACCCAGCAGACAGTCATAACCCGACAGACAGAGTCGCCTGGGGTTAACAAGCCCGAGACATTAAGAAGCCCAAGATGTTAAGAAGCCCATGAAGAGAAGTCAGAATAGTTTAAGTCTTAGTCCGAGATGGACTCTACATGTAACCCGCCCCTTCAACTTATATAAGGAGGGGCAGGGCACCCCAAGGAGGGAGAAAATAGTCTTAAGGGTTAGAAACAACTAGGAGAGTCGGTTTACGGCGACTCCCTCGTCATGATAATGAGACATAGCCACAAACAGCATGTAGGGTTGTTACCGGATGATGTTTCCCGGGGCTCGAAGTTGTCTAAATCCTTGTCTTCTGTTGCATCTCTTGATTCTGCCCAACCCCTCTCAAGCTACCACATAGATGCGTTGGCCTCACGACTAAGTCCTCACACTAGGACATCTGTCGTGACAATTCCACGACATCAGGCGTCCGCAAAGTACTCTAGATTGCTGAATCAAATCCGGAGCTCGGGGGTGAAGTTATTGATTTGATCTAGATGACCAGTTGAGTTGGCGTGCAGCACGATGCTACTTAACGCGAAGAGTTGGCCATGGACAAAAAGGTCCCCGGAGCTGACACCTTCTCTGATGATCAGGCGGGCCATTGATCCTTCGGCGACCCAACAGCGGAACTCTTAGTGAAAGCACCAATGTCGGTGTCAAAACCAGCATATCTCGGGTAGGGGGTCCCGAGTTGTGGATCTAGGATCAATGGGGAACAAGGGACGATGAACACATCGTTTACCCAAGTTCGGGCCCTCTCAAAGAGGTAAAACCCTACATCCTGCTTGATTGTATTTGATGTATGATATGGTTACATAGTAGATCTACCTCGAGATCAGGAGAGCTAAACCCTAAGTGGATGAGGTGATGGATGTAGCTCTAGCCCTAAAGCCCTAAACCCTCTGGTTTATATAGACACTAGTAGGGTTAGGGTTACATGCAATCGGTTACAATGAAGGAAAGATCACGCTAATCTTGACTTGGAGGGCACACCACGACTCTGAAGATCTCATTCCGGTCATGGATCCGCACTCTAGCTTGGCCCCATACCATCAGTGCGGCCCATATGTAATGGGTCGATGGCCCGAGGACCCCTTAGCCCAGGACTCCCTCAACATGGCCAGATGTAGGAGAAGACTTGTCGCGCTAGATCGTAACCCTACCAGTACTGTTAGTTGTGGAGCCCAGCCAGAGATGACGAGCCGCTAAACCAAGACTTCTGCCGCCATGTAGATAGCCTTAGAGCTATACAAACCATTGTATTCATCAACGATGTAATACTCTATTTCACTTAAATTATATATATTTTGTGCTTGGAAAGCGGTACCATGTACCTGGTACTTATGAGCTGCGTTGCTATTTCCCCGAGGAGGAGAGGATGATGTCGTACTGTAGAGATAAGTATTTACCTCAGTTAAGAACCAAGGTTATCAATCCAATAGGAGAACCATGCAACACCTCGTTAGCAGTACCTACCCACAAAATAACAAATACTTGCACCCAACGCAAACAAGGGGTTGTCAATCTCTTGGCGGTTAATTGCAAGATCAAATCTCGTAGTGGTAGGTAGATAAATAAAAACACAAAATAAAATAAAGTAAATAAATTGCAGCAAGGTATTTTTGGATTTTATTATATGATAAAGATAGACCCGGGGGCCATAGTTTTCACTAGAGGCTTCTCTCTTGAACATAGCATGCGGTTGTCGGTGTCCTGGACTTGCGGGTATCCAGTCCTGCCTGCCTGCGGCCCACCACGTGGCTCCATCGACGGCCTGGTACGGCCCAGCTTCAACACCAACACTGGAAGACCCTCGCGAGGGGCCAAGACTCACGAGGCGGACGACGCCAAGACCCCTGAAGGGAGTGGCCTCCTAAGGAGGGCTCCTGAGGGGCAGAGAGTTCTATGCAGCTACCTCATGAGTAGCTGACGTGAGCTATGATGACCAAGGCCAGGCGGGCGCCAGGCGTCCGCAGAGCACAGGTTTCCTCTTTGGTGCAAGGGAGGCAAGCCACAGGTGAAGGGTCTCGAGGAATCAGCCAAAGGTTTCCATTCTGGTGCAACAAGACCAAGACAGCCAGGACAGCAGGATGGAGGTCATCACTGAGCCCACCGTAGCGTCACGACCAGAGGCTTTTCGCGGGCAAAGACTACTTTTGTAAGGATAGACTATACTACTTGTCCCCTTTCAAATCCCGTCGTTGTGGAATCCCTTCCCGCTCATATTTGGGAAGAGGACCAAGGCCACTATATATAGGACTTAGCCACCACCATAGAGGGGGGGAGGACCGAAACCAGAACAAGTAGAGCACCACACTAGCTCAAGAACACCTCTCCTCCTGAGGCTTGTTCATCCTTTGTACTAGTTCATTCATAGCCCCTCGAGGCAATCCACCACACCACACTGGATTAGGGTATTACACCACAATGGTGGCCCGAACCAGTATAAATCTTTGTGTCTTTGTGTCTTTGTGAGCTCGATGCGCTAGGCTAGGGAGAATCACGAGTAGGCAGGTTGGGTAGGTTGAGATCCCCGCACGCACCCCAGAGTTCGAACCTCTCAAGGGTTGCTGAATCCCTAAAGCCGACATTTGGCGCGCCATGTAGGGGTGCATCGGATCTTCTCTCCCGTCGACCAATCCTCCGCCGCTTCACCGATGCCATGGCCAACACCCCGAGAGCCCAGGTCGAGCATTGGGTCGTCCAGACCTCCTCGGCAGCACCCACCAGCGAAGAAGACCTTCACTCCGCCCTGCTCGCGGACCGTATTCCGCTAGGGGCAACCGGCCATGGGGGAGGGCGGCACAGCCTTCTCCACTGGCGCCACGCCGCAGCCGCGCAGCCACATGATCTGTGAACTACGCTGCAGCAACTGCTCCGCACTCGCGTAGGGAACAAGCAAACATGCGGGCAACGGTTATCGTGCCTCGGGAGCTCCTGCGGTGCAGGTTGCTCGAGAGCGGCCGTGACGCCTTGCTGGAACGAGTCGCCGAGCTGCTGGATGCGGCATGCAGGGGGCGGCATCGTTCTGCACCCTCCCCACATTGCAGGCGGTGGTGGGGGCGTGCGCTCATCCCCGACACAACCGTGTGCCCTCTCCCAGGGGCCACGGAGAGCCTCTCGATGCCGACCAGCCTCGTGGAGCGGGATGCGCCATCCCGAACATGCCCCCTCAGCGCGGGCTGCTTCAGGCGACACCACCAGGGGCCGCGTTGGAGTGTCGGCCCCTGGCCAGCGGGACCATAGGATGGCAGAAGGGAGCGGGAATGTTAGGCGGCCAGGCGGCGCCCCTGTCGTGATGGATCCAAGGCATGCACTAGGAGAGGGCCCCAGCCGATCCCCCATGCCAGGCTGGGCGCTGGACATACACGAGGCCGAGCTCTCCTTCGAACCACCGCCAAGCCCTACCGACATCCCCAACAGCGGCAGCCTCTAGGTACCGTTAACGCCACAGGGGCACGCTTACACTAACCATGGATCGCAGGTGAACCAAGATGCGGCGGCCACCAGGACCCTCAGGACGGCGGACACCCCTCAGGAGCGCGAAGGACGTTGGGAGCAGTACGGGGGAAGCCCAGTGGCAGGGCCCTCCTCGCGCTGCGTGGAGCAGGATCCAGCCTGGAGGTAGGTTCCCTACCAGGGAAGGCACCGGTGAGCCCTTCCCCTTGGCAGGGGGCCTACGATCGCCGAGGATGCTGCTAGTGTCCCCTTGGCCCCTTGGTCTTGTCCTGGTTTCTGGTCTCCCCAACGGTGGTCAGGGGTGGCGCACGGAGGGGTCCTCGTCGGGCAATATGAAGCAAGGCTCCGGCCTATGAAGGTCTCCGCTCGTGACACTCTGACGTAATAATGAGTGGGGCTGTACACGCCCCGGAGTCTCCTGAGTGCCGCCCTGGGGCCTCACGGGGGCTCCCACCCACGTCCTAGGGGAAGAACCATGCTCCGCACTGGCCATTGACACTGTCCCCAATGACTATGCCCAGCCAGTGGAAGCACTTAGCTCCGCGCTGGTGAGAAGACCGAAGACCAAAGACTAAAGACCAGCTAGGCGCCGGACGCGGCCGTATGCTTTTTGCCTCCTTTTTGTACTTGCTTGCCGACTTTTTTGAAGCAGTTTGTTTTTTGTGCATTTATAAAATGGGTGGAGTTTTTCTCGTTCATATCGCTCTCTTGCCTTTAGTTCTTGCATTCTTTTGTTGGAGCTCATGACCTCCACCCTGCCCTCAAGCATCTCGCGAGCGGGGGCTGGGTACGGTGTACACGCTGATGCTGAACGCCCCCGGGCGCTCAAGGGTGCGGTTGGCCCGCGCGCCCACCTCACCACGGTCTGGCAGTTGGCTCCTCACGAGGCACTCTTCGGTAGGCCAGAAGGCCCCTCGGGAGACACAGGGCCTTGCTCCGGATGTCACTTTAAAAGTATTTAGCGATCTCACACATCATAAGGGGCACCCCCTTGCCAAAATGCTCTCACAAGAATATGTTTGAGTTTTCATTATACAGGTTAAAGCAAAAGAAATATAGGCCTCGCCTTTGTCACCCCCATCCATGCTGCTTGTGCTGAAGTTGCCATCCTCCTTGTCATCTCCACCCGCGCCAGCTCCTTTGACTGCGAGCACGGCTGTGTCGTCCTCAGGAGTCAGCTCCTTCACCAAAGCATTCACATGATGATCCACCCACTTGGCAAGCTTGTCTTGGGTGGCTGCAGGCACGGGGGCTAGCACGGTGCTGAAATCGAAGTGGGAGTCAAGGTTCAGGAGGTTGCTGAAGATGCATGAGAGCGCGCGCCCAAGGAGGCCCCGGCTCCTCTCCTCGATGAGCTAGCGGGCTTTTGCGGCTCCTCCAAGCGGGTCATGATATCAGTGAAGAAGCGGAGATGGCTGGCATAGTCGCTCTCGTGCGGGTGAGGAGCACTCTCATCACAAACGGTACCCAAGGCGTTGTTAGCTTTGACGCGCAAACCTTGGAGCATGGGGCCGTGCTCGCGCTCCAGTGTCAGGCGGCGATAGTTTTCACTCGAAGCCTTCTCCAGGAGGGAGGCTGTGTCTTTGGCTTGCTTCCGGAGAGAGGATATCTCAGCGCGGGCAGAATCCAGGGTGGATTCGAAATAAGCCAGGGCCCCCCGTGCAGCGCCCTCGCGCTGCTCCATAGCCTGCAGCTTGGTCTTCAGGACGGAGGTCTGGCCCTCAAACTCAGCCTTAAGCAGCTCCAAGTCCAGACGATGCCTTCCATCCAGCTCAGCGCATGCCTTCGCCACCCTCTTCTCCACCTCCACCTGTACCTGAGCTTCTCGGGCGGCGACAGCATCCTCAGCCACGGCGGCCTGTCGCTCCCTCACCTCCATCCTCTCCAGCGCCAAGCTATGTTCCACGGCCTCCAGCGTCAAGTCCTCATGGCGCCTCAGGAGCTCCGCCTTGGTAAGGGTCACCTCACCTGGTGAGGAGGCCAGCAGGGCACGACGCTCCTCGACTTCACGCGGCAGGGCCGCGTTTGAAGACAGAAGATCTCGCTCTCCTCAGCCGCCTCGCAACGGCGGTTGGCTGCCTCGGCCTCTTCCATGGTGCGAGCGTAAGCTTCGGGAGAAGCCGCAAGCGAGGCCTCCGCGCGCGCTTCGGATTCGTCTCGCTGAAGCTTCCCAGGGTTGATGGCCACCTTCAGCCGCTGCCACTCACCCTCCAAGTGGCGGTTCTCTGCCTCAAGCCTGGTGTCAACGTTGGCGAGCTCCCCGCCAAGATGGACCATCGCACGCATCGCTTCACCGAAGAACCCGAAGCGCACCGCACTACGCCCGCAAGAAAACGTGAGCTCATCGCCAAGATCTTCGCCGGCTCCAGAAGTCGCTCCGGAGGCGCTGGGCGCTCTGCCAGTCGCCGGCCGGGGGCTGGCTGAAGTAGCCCCACACCTTGAAGACGAAGGCTTCCCGGAGGACACCCCCCTGCCGGCAATGACAAGAGGGAGGATCACCAGCGCACCCCTCGCCTCGCGGGTAGAGTCGCGGGGGGAGAGAACATGAGGCCCGGCTTCAGGGCACCCTCGCGGCGTCGTGCTGGATAGAGTTGGACTCACACCCTGTGCAGGCTCAGGGCGCTGGGGGTTGCGCACATGCGCCAAGCTGGAGTCCTTTGGGGTGCCCGCCTCCCAAGGTTTCATCTTCATGGAGATCCTTCAAAACCCCAGCCATGAGAAAACGCGGCGCGCTTGGGGATCAAGAGCAAAGGTACTTACTCATCAGCGGCCACGTATCTCCTCGGCTTCAGTGGCCGATGGGTGACATCGTCGCAGCACGGGGACCTCTTCCTCTTCAGGAGCGACTCGAGGCACAGGCGGCGCTGACCCGGTCCCGACGGGCAATCCTCAGGAGGGGAAGCGCCCAGTGTGATATCTGGAGAAGGGGTCCCAAGGGCAGGGGCACCCAGCGAGACTTCCTGGCTCATGACTCTGGGGCCATTGGTGGGCTCCTCATCGCCAGCGGCCACTCTGGAGCCATCATCCCGGGCGTCAGAGGCTCCTGCCTCTGGGGCCTGGTGTTGCGCAGGCTCAGCAGCAGCTCCTTCCGGGCCCCAGAAGCCTGAGGCTCCTGGGCCTCTAACAAGGCTGAGCCTCTGATGGAGCTCTTGACGGTTGACGGAGGCACACGCCCCCTGCCTCCACACTTGGGGCGCACGCGGCGGGGTCGATCAGGAGAGGAGCCACGAAGACGAGATTCTCGCGGGGCCCCTCAATGCCCTCAGGAAGCAACCCCCACTCATCAAACAGGGGCATCTGCCCAGCGAAGGCCTCCTTGTTCGAGCACAGATAAAGAAGGCAGCCGCCCCCCGGAAGGTCAGCAGGCTCGGGCTCGCCAGTGAGCTTGAGCACCACACTCAAGATATCAGCAGCAAGCAACGGCTTCTGCAGCCTCGTCGGGTCTCCGGCGCTTGTGAAGTCCCACATCAGGCGATAATGGCATTGGAGGGGAGCAATGTGCTGCTTCATGAATTCCTTCACCACCATTGGTGCCGTCACCCCCAGTTCCTGGAGCCTCGCCAACCTCTTCCAGACGAAAGCAAGACGCCGGTCGGTGAGCTTCTCATGGCACCAGCTGGAGCTTGGTGAAGCCGGCGACCCAAGAATCGTGAGCAGGGGGCTGAATGTGCGGGAGTCCATCAGGAGCCACTGCTTCCGGAATCCAATAGCAATAGGCAAGATCTTCAAGTCGATCCCCAAGCCAGCGGTCACGGCCTCGGCTTCGAAGGTCGCGCACCCGGAGCATTGGCGAGCATCCACCAGCCGGAGCAGGAAGAAATGCCGAAACAAGGCCATGGAGGGAGTGATGCCCACCATGGCCTCGCAGAGGAAGTCGAAGACGGCGAGGAGGATGACGGAGCGAGGGTCCAGATGCTGCAGACGGATCTGGTAATGCGACATCACGGCGTTGAAGAAAGGGGAGAAGGGAGGAATCTACCCAGCAAGAAGAGCATGGAGATGGATGGGAATCTCAGTGGCACTCATCTCTCTAGTTCGCCAAGATGTAGGCCGGACAGCCGTCACCCTCCCCTCATTGGAATCGGCGGTGAGTGCATGGCGAACCTTGTCCAGCCCCTCCTTATTGATCACCGTCGACTGCTCAAGGGCTGGCTCCAGGGCCAGCGGAGGACCGGCCGGCGCGTGCGGCTTCACCTTCTTCTTCCTTGGCTTGGGAGCCATGGCGAATACCAAGGGAGAGCAAGGCGTCGGCACTAGATCTATGGACGCAGCGGCAAGATTGGGAAGGAGGAAACAAGAGCCATGCACAGTACACCGCAAAGCGCGAGTTGCACTGACAACGGGCAGCTGCTGGGTCAACCGGATATCAAAGCGGCTTGGGGAAGTGGAGACGCCCACGTCCCATCAACCACCATGTGTCTTCAAGGCCACAGGCTAATAGGGCCCGCGGTGCTCCGCCCTTGCCCTTTGGCTTCGCCTGGAAGCCAAGTCCAAGCGCGCCTTGGGCCCGGGGGCTACTGTCGGCGTCCTGGACTTGGGGGTATCCAGTCCTTCCTGCCTGCGGCCCACCACGTGGCTCCATCGACGGCCTGGTACGGCCCAGCTTCAACACCAACACCGCAAGACCCTCGCGAGGGGCCAAGCCTCGCGAGGCGGATGACGCCAAGACCCCTCAAGGGAGTGGCCTCCTCAGGAGGGATCCTGAGGGGCGGAGAGTCCTATGCAGCTACTCATGAGGCTCAGCTGACGTGAGCCATGACGACCAAGGCCAGGCGGGTGCAGAGCGCAGGTTTCCTCTTTGGTGCAAGGGAGGCAAGCCACAGGCGTAGGGTCTCGAGGAATCAGCCAAAGGTTTCCATTCTGGTGCAACAAGACCAAGACCGCCAGGTCGGCAAGACGGAGGTCATCACTGAGCCCACCGCAGCGTCACGACCAGAGGCTTTTCGCAGGGGAAGACTACTTTTGTCAGGATAGACTGTACTACTTGTCCCCTTTCAAATCCCGTTGTTGTGGAATCCCTTCCCGCTCATATTTGGGAAGAGGACCAAGGCCACTATATATAGGACTTACCACCACCATAGGGGGGGGACCGAAACCAGAACAAGTACAGCACCACACCAGCTCAGGAACACCTCTCCTCCTGAGGCTTGTTCATCCTTTGTACTAGTTCATCCATAGCCCCTCGAGGCAATCCACCACACCACACTAGATTCGGGTATTACACCACAATGGTGGCCCGAACCAGTATAAATCTCTGTGCCTTTATGTCTCTGTGAGCTCGACGCGCTAGGCTAGGGAGGATTGCGAGTAGGCAGGCTTGGCAGGTTGAGATCTCCGCATGCACCCTAGAGTTCGAACCTCTCAAGGGTTGCCGGATCCCTAAATCCGAAAACGGTGGGTAAACAAATTACTGTTGGGCAATTGATAGAAAAGCAAATAACTATGACGATATCCAAGGCAATGATCATGTATATAGGCATCACGTCTGAGACAAGTAGACTGATTCCTGCGTGCATCTACTACTATTACTCCATACATCGGCCGCTATCCAACATGCATCTAGAGTATTAAGTTCATAAAGAACGGAGTAACGCCTTAAGCAAGATGACATGATGTAGACAAAGTAAATCCAATCAATATGAATAAACCCCATCATTTTATCCTTAATGGAAATGATACAAATACGTCTCATGTCCACTTGTCACTGGAATTGAGCACCACAAGATCGAACCCATCACAAAGCACCTCTCTCATTGCAAGATAAATCAATCTAGTTGGCCAAACCAAATGGATAGATCGAAGAGAAATACAAAGCTATAGTAATCATGCATATGTTCAGAGAAGACTCAAATAATATTCATAGATAATTTGAGCATAAACCCACAATTCATTGGACCCCAACAAACACGCCGCAAAAAAGGAATACATCAAATAGATCTCCAAGAACATCGAGGAGAACATTGTATTGCAGATCAAAGTAAGAGAAGAAGCCATCTAGCTACTAGTTATGGACCTGTAGGTCTATGGTAAACTACTCACACATCATCGGAGGGGCAAAGGTTGATGTAGAAGCCCTCCATGATCAATCCCCCCTATGGTGGAGTGCTGGAAAAGGCCTCCAGATGGGATCTCACGAAAACAAAAGCTTGCGGCGGCGGAAAAAGCATTTTGGGTGGCTCTCTATTGGTCTCCCGATTTTAGAGAATTTATAGAGTTGGAATTAGGTTAAACGAAGGAACGAGGGGCCCATGAGGCACATGGGTACGCCTACCCCCCCCCCCGGGCGTGCCCATGTGGCTCATGGCCCACTCCTTCATCTTCTAGCCTCCTCCTGGAGCTTCTTCTAGTGTCTCTTATGTCCAGAAAAGAATCATCAAAAAATTCAGGGCTTTTGGACTTCGTCGGGTACTGATTTCCTGGAAAACCAAAAACAGGCAAAAAAAACACTGTCACTTGGCACTAAGTTAATAGGTTAGTCCCAAAAAATGATATATAATTGCATATAAAACGTACAAGATTGATACTATAATAGCATGGAACAATACAAAAATATAGATACATTGGAGACGTATCAGTACTTGTCGTGCGTCAGGTGTGATCCTAGGCTGACATGTGAAGTCCCCCTGCTCCAGGCGGATCGGGGTGCCACATTCTTCTTCTTCTGCAACTTGCTGATGGTAACGATCTTGATCCCAACTTGTTATGCATCTTCATATTGATCTCGGGTGATCCTAGGCATTGTTTAGGAAATCGGTAACTGGTAGCTGCTCGATCGGCTTGGGAGTAGTGATTAACCGGCGAATCGGCCTATTAACTGGATTAATCGGCCGACCATTAATCGGTACATTAAATAGGAATTGCCAACATATATCTAGTTTTTTATGTATTGTACCATACTCTCATGCTCGCAGCTGTGTAATATACCAAAATATGCTACTATTTGGTCGAACCCTAGCTATTGAGGAGCGAGAGGGGGATGGGAGGGGTTACGGGGAATTTTTTTGGGGCATTGTTTGCCCACAAGTTAATGGGTTAGCAACGATTAATTGGCCTAACAATCGATTAATCGGTCTAACAGACCAATTAATTGGCCTGACAAGTTAACATGATCAATAGGTGCTATTTAATTTGGTCACCCTATGAGTAGTGATTAACTGGCCGTTAACTGATTAATCTGACGAATTCTTGAATAGTGATCGTAGGCGCAATAATATTTGTTTTCTACTACGTTTCCCAACAGTGGCATCATGAGCGGTTTTATGAGTAGATGTAGGTTGCGATCTAGATCACATGTGATTGTGAGGGTTAATGTTCTTGCTATGATTCCCTTGAGTGTTGCTTCGGTTCAATTCATCGACAACATGGTGTCGCTTTGTTACAAGGTTCTAACAATCGATCGGCTTTGGCTGTCGACGATCTACTAATAGTTCCTTGGGCTTCACCATAGTTGAGAATAGTGAACCTTCGTGTACATAAAAGGGTGTCGAAGATGGATGATCTTCTAGGGGCTCACTCATACTGACAAAGTTTAGTGTGGGGCTAGAGATTTTAATTAAGTCTTTGTTTCACACACCCCAAAACTTAATCTAGCTAGCATCAAGAATCATCGCCTAAATTGTGGACGTAGGTAGCTAGTATTACTTGTTAAAACTGGTTAACCATGTAACTGAAATTTTACTAAAACCAATTAGAGGACGTCTAACTTGGTTTTGCAGGGTAAGCATATGATGTGGTATAGCCTTCATCATGATAATGAGTTTATGTATGAGATTGTTATATGTTATATGTTATAATGTTAAGTGGCCTGTGTGTCATGGCATGATGGCTTGAGCCACGAGATTTCCACATTAATGTAAATTTTGTAGAGTTAGCCTACATGTTATAGGTGACGATGGCAACCGTACACGGAGGACTCCGACGAGGATAAGGTGTACTAGGCGCGGGATGAGGAGCTATAATTTTTTGCCACGATGGAATTTTTGAATTTGGTGCCACGACAACGCTTTTGAAACGGTCGCTATGGCAACATTTTTGAAATGGTTGCCATGGCAACGAAATATTGGCTCTGACGCTTCAACTGGAGATTGAAGATGGTCACAGAGATTCTTGGTGCCTAGGGCTATACCATATCATGCTTTTATGAACTGACTAAGATATCTATCCCTTTGTTGTTTGCAGCCTTTGATTGCGCGGTAATCAATTATTAGGGTGATCTCTCACAGTAAATATGAAGTCAAAAGGTGCTCTTCCCAGTGTTGTAACCGTCTACGACATTCTAGCATCTCGGAGTGCGTCATGTCCACATGAGTACAATCGAGATGAGAGATGTAAGACAGAGATGGTCAGAGCATGTATGTGAATAGCACTCTGTTGTCTTGAAGTTCTGCTAGAATCGTTTTGAGCTCGGAGCACAAAGCATCGAAATATGAAGAAGAATCATATGGTGATATGATCGGCAATAGTTTGCCCACGAGTCAAAATTCCCATCATCAGTGATGTCCACATCAATGGCTGGGAACTAGATTTGGATCTTGAATCACTTAAATTCAATTTTGAGATATTGAGTGGGAGCACAATTATGTATTAATTTAGTTTAATCACTAATGTAAATTAATTATGAACAATGTCTATGTGTAGTTTGCATTATAGTTGTAGAATTATGGCTCACTGTTCCACCTTTGTTATTGATTAGAATTATTTATCTGGTTTAATATTTATGATTGAGATGATCATCCTCTAAAAATGCAAAGATGGATTTTTTTTGCTACTGCATCCTTAGAATACTCTCTTGGTAATACTATGGATGATGAGACTCACATCCTTCGATCCAAAAGTTAGAGTTGCGTTACGGTCTGCTTGCTTCCGAGAAACCTGAACTTCAAAATGTTTGGGATAGTTATGTGATATTCTTGGAACTGAAAATTGTTTTCAGAAACAAACAAAGATTAAAATATATGTGATATCTAAAGGAGTGTTTTGTTTGCAAGTTCTTATGAAGTGTTCAACTATGCTTAAGACCAAATATGTGTAAGATCCAAAAGAACGCCAGTCATGAGTTGATGCTGAGAAGTTAAAGAGAAAGAACAAAACCAAAGGATGTAATGAGACGTACATGCCTAAGGAAGTTCGGGGCTCACGCCACTCTTAAAACGTTAGATGATTCTTCTGTTGAGTGGGAGAAATATTGAAATTAAAACCATAACAAGTTTAGAGGTGCAAGGAAAGGAAGACTGGAATGTACAACTCAGGTACAAATGTCATACAAGTTATAAGATGTAGAGAAAGTCGGTCAAGTAAAGTGTGATTCTTGAGAATTGTGATTAAATTGTTAAACACTAAAATCGTCGGGAATTGTGGTTAAAAGTTAATCACAAGTATACCGATTCGATTGCATGTTTGTTGCGAATCAATGCAAGAATTGTTATGACATAATGACCAACAAATTAATGAGGTTAAAATATGTGTTTAAATTTTTGTAATAGCTATGATAATTTTCATCAACATGTTACCTCTGAATTTATTTTTATAATTCATTTTAGAGTTTTGTACACTCTAGCCCATTACATCGAAGTTGCAAGAAGGTTGTTCATAAGAGAACAATAATTGTTCAATGTAATGAACAAAAGGGCCATACTCCTATTGTGAATAGGATGTAAGTTATGAATATTGATGATAGAATTGAACATCCATAACATTGATGCTAAATGTCACAAGACTAAAAGAATACCACATATGTGTGGCACCGCATTAGTCACATTGGAGAAACCCGTATGGAGAAATTCCATAGTGATCGATTTTGGAGTCATATGATTATGAATCATCTAACACTTGCAAATTTCTTCCAATAAGTGAAGTAAACCAAAAATGCGTTCACATGCCATAAAGAACGAGCAACAAAACTAAATTTGAAATATGCATATTGATGTATGCGGTCCAATAGGTGTTGTTGCAAGTAGTGGATTTATCTATCTTCAAAGGATGACTCAACTAGTTATTTGTGTTTACTAATTGAGGCATAAATCTGGATTTTGAAATGTTCCAAAAGATTTTCAGAATAAAGTAGAAATTATTGTAACAAGAAAATTATGTTTCTACAATTGGACTGCAGAAAATAATAATTGAGTTACAAATTTAGCGAATGTCATATGAGCTGTGAAAAATGTTCATAGCTTGCGCCTCCTAGAAACACTGCTAACAATATAGTGTTTTGAGTAGATGTAATCGAGCTATGTGTGACATGGTGCGATCAAGGATGACATTAATTATTTTGCCAATATACTTTTTAGTGTGATGCATTAGAGACTGTGGCTTTTACACTAAAAAGCGCCATCAAATTTATTTGAAATAAGTGATACTTTGTATGTTATCCCAAATGATTGGGTATTCCTTTATCACTATGCCAAGGCAAAGTGTTTTGCTAGAGAGTGCGGTAATTTTGAAGAAAATGTTTTCTGCAAAATAGCAGTGGGAGGAAAGTGCAACTCGATAAGATCACAGAATCTTCATAATCGGGTCAAAGAAAGGAAAAGCTAGAATTGGTTCCGGTATTTCATACTTTGACTGATACGGAAGCCTCTACAAGTCTACATAAGATGTAGTGATTTTGATAGAGCATGCAACTGAACTATATATGTTGAAAAACTCGTGCGGACCTTCAAGGTGTGCAGACTAAATATTGTTGAAACAAACAATGAACCTATAATACACAGAGAAGCGTTGATGGGCCCTGAATCCGGAATTGGCTATACGCCAAAATAATCTGAAAGACCCTCTAAAAGACTTAAAGTCTAAAGTGTAGTAATGGATCTATAAATTGACAAAGATAAAAATGTTTTATAATACTTGACTTGTTACAAATAGTTTATGACAAGATCAAGGAGTTGATTATGACGAGATTGTCTCATCATAATAATACTTAAAGTTAGTTTGAATTAAACTAGCAATTACTAAATATTTCAGTTATGAAATATAAAAAATGGATGTCAAAATGATTCCCATGAGACGGAAATAGAACCAAGGTTGTATATTTGATACGGTCCAAGGTAATTTTCTCGGTCCAAAGGATGCTAGAAAGTGTGCGAACTTCAAGAGATCAAGTAATGATCTGAAGCAAGCATAATGGAGTTGGAATCTTTGTTTTGATGAATTGATCAAATAATATGATTTCATCGATAGAAACAAAGATGCTTGTATATACAAGAAAGTAAGTTGGAGCATGATAATATTTCTAAACACTGTGTGTGCATGACACATTGTTGATTGGAAATTATATAAATTTCTTGACACGGATTAAGACTTTATTGAAAATAGTTTTTCACTAAAGTACTTAGGAAATATAGTCCTTGTATTAGACATAAAAATCTATGGAAATAGTAGTGTCTAATCGGGATTAGCCAAAATACATATTGACAAAGTACTAAAGCAGTTTAGTATGAAAATGTCAAGAAGAGTTTTCTTGTAAAAGTCACATGGAAGGAGAAATTAGCAAGAATTGGTATTTTGAAATACTAATAAGTGAAATACATGATTTCAATCACACTTGTGTTAATTCCATGGTATGTAAATAACCAGATATGTCCAGTGCTCCGAGTAAGTTACCAGAATGGTCAAAATGTTGATCATAAGACAATAGTGAAAATATCGTTAAGTACTAACAAGATGTTTCTCGCATATGCAGAAAATGAAGAGATTTCTGTAAGGAGTTACATGAATACATGCTTGATATAAGTAGTACATCGACAAAACTTCACTCGATGCTCCAAGCGAATTTTGGTATCAATTAAATGATTTATGGTGGCACGGTAAGTTGGAATTGATCCAAGAGAGAATTACTGTGGTGAATTCTATAATAAAAGGCTGGGTATATTGCCGCTTTGGAAGCAACAATAGAGGGTGATGAATCAAAGGTTCATTTATGAACTTGGAATGGTTTCTGGATGATTGTGAAAAATAGAACACTTTTCTCAATAGTGGTTCTATAGCTCAGTCTAAGGAATCAAAGGCCATGCTAGTGATTTAATACATACAAAGTAAGTTTCACACAAATTATGAATTTATGTGAAAGCATGACGGATGCATAAAAATGCAAATGATAAACAAGGATCTGAAGTTGTCAGATTCGATAGGATGAAATCTATACCACAAGCATAGTATGGACTAACACTGGATTGCCACTGGTGTAAAAGTTAAAAGTGTTAACTAGATTATTGACTCTAGTGCAAGTGGGAGACCGTTGGAAATATGCCCTATAGGCAATAATATTTGTATTATTATATGTCCATATTCATAATTATAGAGTTTATATTTCATGCTATAACTGCTATGATCCTAGAATATGTGATTCAATGGAAAACTCATATGCACATGTGGAATAATAAATGATTAAATAAAAGGTTCCTAGTCTTGCCTGGATCCTAGGATATCGTTTAAATTGTTAAACGGTAGTCCTAAAACAACTTTGAGATTATGACGTTGGAAGAACGATCATATTGAATCGACCCAAACTTGGTTGTTGTGAATTGAATTTATCATTTGTATTTAATTGTAATTACAAGGAGTGTTGATGTGTGATTTTTATCCTTAGAACCTGATATTATCGCGATCACTTCTTACCATATGATGGGCTTTAGGGTTGCTCAGACGTCACATGTAACACGGTGATCATAGCGACAACTTACAGGTTCATCAGGAAGTTTGACAAGTGACCGGACAACTCGAGAGTGGGATTTGCTCCTCTGACGATGGAGAGATATTCTTAGGGACCTCTTGGTGTGACGGCACCAATCATCGTCTGGCCAGACACACGTGACTTCGTCACGAGGATGCCAGAACACAATAACGAGAAAGAAGAACAAAACCGGTAACGAGGATTTCCATATAATGAGCATAGTGATGACTCGGGAGGATACCGATGCAACCTGGGTTTTGTGAAGTATCGCAAAGCAAAGGGGACATCACATGATAACCAAAGGCTCACTCGAATATCATTGGTGTGCTCATAGGGACCGATACGGACGTCTAGGGTCCCCCTATCGTCATTGAATGAATGGTTTCGTTCATGTCCATGGGTTATCGAACCTACGTGGTCACAAGCTTATGGAAATCACGACCTGCTGAGTGTTAGTAGGATGGGAGTCATGAGAATATATTTGTGAAATTTTTTCATGAATATTCGGAATAGTTCCGAGATGATCAGGAAACGTTTTGGGGTCACCAGAAGGGTTTGAGAGAGTATCGGGTAATACCGGGTATTACCGATAATTATATATACGTGGAAAATGTTTCTGGAGATGTTGATATAATGGTCTAGAGGTATTTAGAGCATTTTATATTTAATTTAATATCAATGGGCCTTAAAAGGCCAAGAGGTGTAAGGCAACTTGGGCCACAAGGGCTCAAGTGCCCCCTGCCCCCATTTCCTTGGATAATGAAGGTTGCGCGCTTGCAACCAAGTACAGAGGTCGTGCTTTCGGTCTTCGGTTCAAGGGACTATTCGTGGGCGGTACGAGGGATCGTTCATCTATGGTCTGGGGGATTCCAAGTATGATCTACACTGACACGTTCTTCTTCCACTGCAAATCGGTGACGGTAACGATCGTGATCCCAACTTGTTATGCATCTTCATATTGATCTTGGGTGATCGTACGCGCGAAAATATTTGTTTTCTACTACATTTCCCAACACTTTTACAAGAATAATAATATGATTATGTTGCCATCGTTTTAGTTGTTAGTAGGAACAACAACAAATAGTGAAATAAGGTCTCTCCGCCTTCCCATACTTTCGGTAGTGCTTCGTATCATTGTTGGGGGGGGGGGGGTTGTGGGCGATCATGGATTTGATCCTCCGGGTCTGGCATTTTTTCTTTTGTAGTTTTGTCTTGTTGGAGCTATCTTGTGGAGCACACAACATGGATGTACGTCTTGGTTCTATGGCTCCAATTCCGACAGACGAAAGTTGGCCAGCCTCAACCTTAACGGGGAGCATGTGACATTTGTGTGACCTGATTTCGTCCAACGGGACCTGGGGCATTCTACAGGCTCTCTCTAGTGTTTTCTTCTCCGAGATGGTGATTTGACATGAAATCATTGTTGTCGGCGTCTTCTGGTCTACATCGATGATTTCCCACCTCTACTTCTAGAAGCTCATGGGTTCCAACATTTGCTTCGATGAGACGGAGCCCAAAGGCGGCAGCGAGCTTTGCTCACAACGCGATGTCAGTGGATGCAAGAAAATAAAAAAGTCAGCACCCCCAAGGATTCACATGTATTTTCAATTTCTATAAGGATGCTTTTGTAAAGGTATGCGCTAGTTAATATATAACATTTGGCCCATACAACTATATTCCAATAGACTTCTACAATGTTTGCTCTTATAACATTTGTATGAAAATATCATAAATACATATATTTCTTCTTTTGCTATTTTTGGCCAAGTAACTAGCATATGAAATTAAAATTGCTGCTAGTAAAGATCACTTATCATTTTCCAAAATTTAAGTATATTTACTGGTCATTAAGCCACAATTGTGAGCATTGGAAGAAAATCCTATACGACCGGGTCGTATCGTTTCAGTCGGGAGACCCACTCAATCGAGCGCCACGTGGCTGCACGAATCTTGAGCAACAAGGTAACTTGTTCCTCGATTCCCTTTGCCAAATCACGATTCTCACCTTGTTGCGCTCGTTCCCGACGGCGAAGTCATCGCGGCAAGACATTGATGACATAGCCAGAGGGCAGCAACCAACCAGCAAACTCCATTGGCGTTGGTCTTCCCTGACTAGATTGATTTTTTAGAGAAAAGGCCAAGGCCCGACTTTATAGATAAAGCCACCAGGCAGCGTCACGGATACCACAGGTTCACAGGAAATCATAACCACACAGAGGAGTTTAAGAGAAACCTAAGCAAGCATGATACAGGCAACTGCCATACACAGCACGCACGCCGGGGAGGAGAAAGACCAAATGTCCGCAAACAACAGCACCAAATTATACGGCAGGGTTCGTCCCGGATATCTGAGAAGTCGAAGCCCGAATTTTGTTGATGAGCAGGTCCAGGGCGTCCCGATCAGGCTCCTTAGTCAATGATCTCCACTGCTGCAAGAATATACATGATTTGAATAGAACATCAGCAGGTTTAGATGGGAAGGTAAGCTCAATAGTAAATTTGTTTCTAATATTCCATAAGGCCCAGCATAAGGCTCCCAAGCCAACCCAAAATACCCTCTTGGTGAACCCGACCAAAGTTTTAGCTAGAGTTCTAATATCAGAAAAAGAGGAGGGATTCCAAGAAACCCGAAGCCAAGATCTGATGCAAGACCAAACTAATTTGGCAAGTACACAGTTGAAAAAGATGTGGTCGGAATTTTCCAAGGCCCCACACAGGTTACAGAATTCAGAGCCCGGCCCATTGCGTTTTTTGATCTGATCAGCAGTAGGGAGGCGACCACGAAAGGCCTACCAGAGAAAAATCTTAATTTTCGGAGGAACCCTTGATTTCCAGACACAAGAGAATCTAGCCGAGGGGGTACCACCAATGAGTCTAGAATACAACGACTTAACAGAAAATTTACCAGAGGCCGAAAGTGGCCAAAACACCGAGTCAGCCAACTCCGGGAGCACGGGGAAGAGGGCAGAGAGGCTTTGCCAATCTTCCAACTCTTCAGGAGACAGAGCCCGACGGAAAACCAAATCCCAATTATTAGCAGCCAGCTCCGCGATGGAGATCTGCGGATTGGGACAATAAGAAAACAAAATCGGAAAGCTCACGGCAAGTGGGGCATCCCCAGACCACCAATCCAACCAAAAACGAACAGCAGACCCATTCCCCACAGAAAACTTGACATGCTCCAAAAAAATCGGCCTAACTTTAACAAGAGCTTTCCAGAACTAAGAACCACGCCGCGCGGGAGCAAACATAGGATCGGAGTGGGGGAAATATTTGGCCTTAAGAATCGAAAACCACAGCGACCCGGCCCCCACAGTCATAATTTTCCACCACCACTTGATGAGCAAACATATGTTCATCACCCGAGTGTTAATAATGCCTAACCCCCCAAGGTTTTTAGGCCTACACATCAGTTGCCACTTAACCAGCCTATATTTTCTTTTGTTATCAGCTGAATTCCAGTAGAAGCCACCCCTATGTTTGTCGAAGCCAGAATGCACGCCATTCGTGAGAAGATAGAAGCCCATAAGAAACATAGGGAGAGAAGACAGGCAAGAATTGATTAAAGCCACTTTGCCTGCATTGGTATTATATCTACCCCTCCACGGGAGCACCCTGTTTCCTACTTTAGCAACCACCGGAGCGAAGTCCTTCGCATGAAGGATACCAGGAGAGATAGGAAGTCCTAAATACTTGAAAGGGAAAGAACCTAAAGCGCAATTAAGGAGCCTGGAAACTCGCAAGGCTTCCGCCCCATCCACACCCATCACCAGAACCTCACTCTTGGCGAAATTGATCTTCAGACCCGAAACAGCTTCGAAACACAGCAAGATGAATTTAAGATTGGCAATAGAGGCATTATCCAACTCCACCAATATGATTGTATCATCAGCGCATTGCAGATGGGAGACACCTTCCGGCAGAAGATGGGAGATCACGGGGGTAATGTGCCCACAACGGGCCGCCTTGGAGAGCATGCAAGAGAAGGCGTCGGCCACAAAGTTAAAGAGAACCGGGGAGGCTGGATCCCCTTGGCGAAGGCCCCTGCCATTCGCAAAGAAGTTACTAATAACGCCATTCATAGCAACAGCAGTATGGCCACCCGAGACCAACTGCATGATACGATGGACATAAGCACCGTCGAACCCTTTGGCAAGAAGGACCTGCTTGAGGAAAGGCCAACTGACCGAGTCATACGCTTTTTCAAAGTCTAACTTAAGAATAACCGCTTTAGCTTTCCGCGCGTGAAGGTCGTGAACAATCTCATGAAGGGAAAGAATGCCATCTAGAATGAATCGCCCTTTGATAAAAGCAGATTGAAAGGGGCTAATAACTCTATGCGCAACCGAGGACAGCCGATTCGCAAAGCCTTTGGAAGGGAATTTGGCAAAGTTGTTAATCAACGCTATAGGCCGAAATTGGGAAATAACATCAGCACCCTTGACCTTCGGAATCAGGGATATTACAGCGTAATTCAGATGAGAGATATCGACAGTCCCAAGACAGAAACCCTGAATAATGCTACACACCAACTGTTTCAACTGGGGCCAAAATCTCCAAAAGAAAGGAATGGAAAAGCCATCTGGCCCAGATGCTGCATTGGGGTTAGCAGAATTAACCACGTCCCAGATTTCCTGATCAGAGAGCGGGATCATCAAGGAGGCATTCTCCTCGGGAGAAATTTTAAGACCAAAACTCCAAAGGTGGGGGGGAAATGGACAAGCCCGATTGAGGTTTAGCCCCTAACAAAGACGAGAAGAAATCCACTACATGAGCTAGAATCACCGACTGATCAGAGGAGCGCAGACCATTAATCATCAAACTGTTAATGTCACAGCGCCTACGCCTACCGTTTGCAATCGCAAAAAAATATGCAGTAGGAGCATCCCCTTTGAGTGTCCAATTAAGAGTGCCCCTCTGGCGCCAGTAAATCTCAGCCTGATGGTGCAGCTGCAAAAGTGCAGCCTCCAGATTATAACGAACGGCCCATCCATCGTCAGAGAGCCCAATAGAGTCAGCAGTACGATCCAGCTCCAGGATCTGATTTTCAAGAAAGGCTTTGGAGCGTCGATCCTCTGCCGCACGGTTACGCGACCACCCTCTAAGAAATTTGCGAAGGGAATAGGAGCAAGAATGCCAGTCATCCAGAGGGCCAAAGGAGCGGAGGTTGGAGGAAAGGGAGTGGGAAATCTTCGCAGCGACCATATCGACAAAGCCGTCAACCGACAGCCAAGAAGCATCAAATTGAAATCTAGCCGGAGGTCTATTGCAGATGGAACCATCGTCAAGAATCAAGGGGGTATGATCAGACCCGACAATGCATTTAGCGAGAAGATAAGACCTAGGGAACAGGGCATCCCACCTGGGACCAAGGAAAACACGATCCAGCACGGATCTAATAGGGTTAGCCTGATGATTAGACCAAGTAAAGCGAGCTCCCCCCCGAGGAAGCTCACGAATGGCGTTAGCACTAATGAAGTCATTAAAAGCATTGGCTAAAGACCAAGAGAAATTATTATTATTCTTGTCAAGAGGGCAACGCAGCAAGTTAAAGTCTCCCCCAATAACCATCGGTAAAGTACAAGACTCAATCTTGGTCGAGAGTTCATTAAGGAAAAGGTTCGACAAAGAGTGGTCCGCAGGCCCATAAACAACGATGTACTCACAGAGGGTATTCATAGATTTGTGAGACAGAACAACACTAGCCCAAAAAAACCCATGATCAAAAGCAACGAAATCAAAAATATCCTTATTAGAGCCAATCAAAATCCCGCCAGAGTGTCCCGAAGCAGGTAAGAATTGCCAATGAAATCTATCCATACCCACGATAGCAGAGAGCTCACTAGGGGAGAAGGAATCCTTAAAAGTTTCAACCAGCCCCACAAAATCAATAGAGTTAGAACGAACCAAATCTTTAAGTTGGTCATGGCGCCCCCTAGCACCGAACCCCCTTATATTCCAGAATAAAGACCTCATTTATACGACAGGTTCTTGATACGGAGACTCGACCTGCAAGGGGCCATGCAGGACTTAGAACGTTTATTAGTGCCCCTCTTGGCAGGACAGGAAGGGGGCTGGCCACTGCCAGCACCCGAAGCCTCCCCCGCAGCACAGCCAGCATCCGCGACCCGCGAGGCAACAGCCTCTTTGGCTTTCGCAATGGCTGCCTGAGCCAATTCATTAGCCCGAATAATGGCAAGAAGCGAACTAGGAGAACCAATAGAAGAATCAACCACCACACCCACATCCGACATAATGTTTAAAAGATGATCATCAGACATCGAAGATAAAACCACCCGAACCGGAGAAACAGCGGCAAATGAGGATGGGGAGGTACCTGGGGGAGGGAGGTCCTTCGCCGCAACCCGCTTCTCCGCCCGTTCCAGGATAGAACCACCAGAGTGCGCCACCCGTCTACCTTTACGGGCCGTGGACACCGGGGAACGGATGGCAGGCGACCGCACAGCAGGAGAGCCAACATGGGGGCCTGAGCGGGACATGGAGCCCAGATTTTGATCAAGACGCCGACAAATCCCCGTCATTGATTTCTTCGAGCCCGACGAGTTCCGGCTCTTAGCCGAGTACTTGCGCACTGAGGATTTCTTCTTCGAGGGGGGCTGGGATTCCATCATATCACAAGCAGGAGAGACAGGAAGATCTTCAATTCCCGAGCGGGTGGGGGAGAGAGGGCGAGCAGGAAGATTGGAGCAAGCACCAGACATAGGAGTGGTCGAGCAAGGCGGAGCCTTTGGCAGATCAGCGGCAGTAGTAGGAGCATTCTGAGCAGCAGGGGGGATCACCAAGTCATCACGAGGGGCATCACCATCAGGCGCTTGAGATTGAAACAACTCCCGTTCTGAGTCTGCCAGTCCATCCCATTCGGATTGAGTGAAGCGAAGATTAGACCCAAAGCTCTGATTAGGGCCACCAAAGGAATCATCCCCTTCCTTGTCATGCTTATCATGCTTATCCGAAGGATTAACAGACGGAGGGGGGTGGAGCTTGGAAAGCTGCCGCCGCCCCCTCTACCCGCACCCGCAGTCTGATGCCATTGGGAGATGGGAAAAATTCAATGAAACCATGCAACCGTTCAGGGTCAACGCACCAAACCTTCATCCTAGCAGGACCAACCTTGTTCAGAGACTCCTCATCCACCTCAATGGGTTTCCCAATCAGAATCCCAAAGGACATGAGAAAAGCAGACGAGCGCAGGCCAGCCGGCAGATCATCGATCAACACCCACACTTGAGAGAGAGGGCCAACCGCAGTACCATTGTATGAAGCCGCTTTAACAGAAACCACCAGTTGGTTAAGGGGCAAGGTGAAACTGGTGCAGGAAACGATCATACGCAGGCATTCTTTGGAGGGGAACACCACAGAGAAGTCAAAGTCCGATAGTTGCACAACTTGCCAGTCCTAACCAGCCACATCCCAAATGCGGAGCCCTTCCAGAAGAGTTTGGGGCGAGATCTTTTGGTCCTTGACAGAGACAATCGCTACATTGGACAGCGCAGGTGCCACCTCCCGAACAGGCAGGTCACCATCAAAAGGCGAAGAAAGAGCAACCAGGGAGGCCCATACCAAACTGGAAGACCGCGGGAGGCTTCTGCCTATCCATGCAGTTGACCGTGAGGTGACCATCAGAACGGCAAATCAAGCAGAATGGGGGGTTGGTGCAGCGAGACTGGAAGTGCCCCGGTCTGTGGCAGGCAAAACAGGTGAGCACCGAAGGGTTGCTGTGGGAGGAAGGGGAGGGGCGGGGTTGCTGATGCGCCGGAGGAGGAGGAAGGATCCCATCCCCCATGCCCGGAGGGAGGGGCGCCCCCGAGGCCGGACCAGGTGGCCGACGCGCCGGCCTCGCGAAGGAGCGAGGCGGCGGACGAAAACCAGATCCAGCCCCAAACGCGCGAGGAGGCGGGGGAGGCAGGGGCCGAGACGGGGTAGACGAGCCCCGCCCCGCACCCTGAGTAGGAAGGGAAGCCGAGGACGAAGATACCCCACCGTCGGAGGCCACCGCCGCCTCCCACGGATCCATCACCGGAGAGGGAGAAGGACCAGATCCAGAGCCCTGCGGACCAGATCCAGTCACCCCATCCCTCTCCGAGCGCTGCACCCGCTCTGGACCCGAAGCCCAGGCGTCGCGGCCACGAGCCGCCTGCTCGCGCGCCGCCTGCTCCGACTCCAGCTTGGAGCGGAGCGAGGCCTCTAGCTCCAGATCCACCGCGGAGGCAGGGGAGTCCTCGCAGCGCCGCTTGCTACCAGAAAGCGCCTCGCAGGAAGAGCCCCTAGATTTGTCCATGGAGATCACCGCAGCAAAAGTAAGAAGGAGGGGTGGAGCTGGAGGGGATCTAAAGACGCGACGGATGGGAAGGCGATAGTGGCGCAAATCAGAGGCGAAAGCAGGAAACCCTAGCAGGGGGGACGCCGAACCGCGTGGGATCCATATATAGCCCGAGCGAGCCGTGCCCCCCTGGGCCCGACTCGCCAAATGGGCCGAAGGAGGATGGGGAGCCGGTAGCCGGGTGTTGGGCCCAACTGGGCCAAAAGAAACGAGCGGGGGAAAATCGACCACCGAAGAAAGGAGGGGGGAGGCCCACTAGCCAACATCACCCCGATAGGCCCATCAGGCCCACACGGAGGGCAGGCCCGCAGGCCGGAGGCCACCGCACTGAGATCTGGATCTAGGGTACACGGGGCAGCCGCCGGCCCCGCCGACGCCGCCACCGGCGACGAAGCCACAGCAGCCAAAGACGGAGAAGGAGAGGGAGAGGGAGATGGAGATGGGGAGCCTCCAAGCTCCCCATCAGGAGCACAACCCAAGATACCAGGAGCAGGAGATGCGACCGCAAACTTACCAGATTTACGCCGACGCCGCGAAATCCGGATCCAGCCGTCGACCGACGGAGACACCACCACCGGCCGGCCTCGACCCCCGGGGGCGAACTTACGAAGGCGAGGGGCGGCGCAGGCCACCCCCAC
>NC_041387.1:462730777-462771671 GCF_002162155.2 Triticum dicoccoides | reverse complement strand
CGACCTCAGGGCCCAAAAACGAGAACCAAGCACCGGCAGCGGAGAGGAGGGAGGGGAGAAACCCACTTGCGAAGAGCCAGGGGGGTAGAGGGGGAGAGCAACTGCACACGGAGAGGATGGCGACCGGACACTGGCCACCGGGGAAGGGCGGAGGGCAGACCTACCGAAGCAAGGAAGAGGGGAGGAAGGGAGGGGAGAGAGGGCGGAGAGAGGAGCCATCTCCAAGAGGGATCAGTCTGCGGACACTGATGCCGCATGACTAGATTGATTTTCTTGGACTGCACCGGTGCCCAGACAAGTGAGAGGGCTCACGACGGCGGCGAGCAATGCAGTTATGCCGGCGGCGAGCAGCGGACTTGCTCGGCGTCAGGAGCCTGCCCTCGGCCGGCGGGGCTGAGCAGTGTGATTGTGTCGGCGTCGAAGAGTTTGGACGCGGCCAATCGGGCAAGCAGCCTGGACGCACGATGTGAGCAAAGGAAAACCACGCCGGCGGCGAGAAATTTGGCTCCGTCGGCGACGGCGGAGCTAGCACCAGCGGTAGGTTGGGATGGTCTGGGAGTGGCCATGACATTCTGTTTCATCGCAAGGCATTAGGGAAGAAGGTAGCCTGATGCTTTCAGATTCACAATGCCAGATGTCGTGCAAGTGAGTGGGTCTCCGGACCGAAACGATACGACCCGGGTTGTATAGGATTTTTTTTCTATGAGCATTGTAGTTATGATCGCGCCAACTTAGTGCCTCTTTGATTCAAAGGATTTGTAAAGGAATTTTGGAGGATTCTAATCCTTAGAATTTTTTTCTTGCGCGCGTTGTTTGAATTGCAGGAATGCAATCCATATATTTTTTTCATTAGGATTCATTTGTACTAGATTTCGTAGGAAAATTTCATCCACTCTACATAATGTGAAGATACATTTGCTTTTCTTGTGCTCAACCAAACGTCCATGCAATCTTGTGGTATCAACGGTGGCATGACATCCTATTCCTGCAGTTTTTTTGTCTATTCATGAGTTTTATAAAAGTTGAGGCGGTCGTCCCTCCAGAGGATCCGGCGAGGATCGGGCTTCGCGCCGGGGAGAAGATGGAATTGCTCCGATGGATCGTGCATCGAAGGACGGCGGCGACTGCTCCTCGGCCATGGAAAGGCCCCATTCCCAAGGTTAGTCTCCCAAAACTTACGGTTTTCGATCTGGTGAGGCCGGAGGATTGGACTTTGGTTGTCGGAAGGAAGAAAGGACGTCGTGCAGCGGCCGGCCGGAAGCAGGCGGCACCGGCGGTGTAGATCGGGATTGCAGATGCTAGGGCGTTGCGTTTGAATTCCCTGTTGGGCACGGATGGGCCGCCCGTGGCTCCTGGGCCGTCTTCGGCTGGGTATGAGGCCCAGAGCGAAGCGGCTGCGGCTGGGCTATGGCCGGTTCAGATGGTTTGTGTTTCGGGCGTGTGTAGCGGCGGGCCGGGAACCGATGGGTATGTGGCCCAGTCTGGTTCGGCCTCGCTAGAGTACGTGGGAGACATCGCATGCACGTTCGGTTCGTCATCGCCGTCTTCTGTGCCGCGCCCTAGGGCTTTCGTTCGACGTACGTCGTGCCTTTATTCGGTGGGGATTGGCCGTGCTCATTGCATCTTGCCGCTAACTTCCATGGCGGGGCCTGGAGGAGCTCCGCCCCCCGGGAAGAGGCCGGTTGCGCAGGGTGGGGTTGGCCACGATGGAGGGGCACCGTCGCCGCCAGGCCCGGGCGGCGGTAGGGGTCTTGCACCACCGCCGGCAGGGCGTGGAGGCGTGAATGCGGCGGGTCGAGGAGCTGGAGTCTCTGGTGGGGTGCCTCATGCTGCTGCGGGTCGCGGCGCTGGCGGACTGCCTGCTGCTCGGCCGCCGGCAGCATCTCCGGTGGTGCCTTCGGCCGGACGTGGAGGGTCGGTCCTCGGTCCTCGCCCGGTGGTGCCAGGCGTAGTCGGGGGGCTGCTGCGGGCCGTGGTGCGGCGCCTCCTAGACCTCCTATGCCAGGGAGTCAGGCGCCGACGACGAGCTTGCAACCTCGCCGGCTTCGCCTCCGCACTTCGTTGCTCGGCCACCTCAGAATCGGGCTGCGCCGGTGTTGTCGCAGGCGCCGCCGCCGTAGAGCAATGCCGTTGGTGGAGCTTCAGCTACACCCAAGGGTCAATGGGGGGATTACGGTTATAATGCCTATGGAGCTGGTCAGCATCGGGGTTCTTCGTCCATAGGTAGAGGTCGTGGATATGCTTGGCAGAGCGACGGATCAACGGAGAGGCTGTTTTGGGGGCCTACCGGTGGTTTTGTCGAGGGGGCATCTGGCCCGGGTCATCGGCACCGGGGTGGTTTCCGCGATCATCGTGACGGTCATCGCGGTCAAGGTGGTCGGTACCGCCCTAGACAACCTCTGCCGACCGTGGTTGACGAGCAGACGACCGCTGGCGGGATTACCGAGGAGCCGGTGTTGACCGGTCAGGCTATGGAGGTTGTGACGGCTCTTGCTAATGGTCAAGTTCTAGAGAATGAGACTATGTGTGATGTGTCCATGGATGTGCCGGACAGGGCTGATGCTGATAGGGCGTCCAAGTGGGTGCGCAAGAAAGAGAAAATGCTTTGCTATCGTTGTGGCGACAAGGGTCATTTTATTGCTGAGTGCATGGCTGTGTTATGTGACACTTGTGGTAAGCCAGCACGTGAGTCGGGGGAATGCCCTCTTCTGCGAGATCAGGCACCATCTCTCATGATGTATGGAGTGTATTGCGTTGAACTCATGTTCTTTGAATCTCCTAATGAGAGGGAGGTTCCTGATGAGGCCCAGAGCATGACTACTGGGATTGTCAAGGTGACCAGAGGAGAGGTTTCCGAGACACATATTCTGCAGAGGCTCCGGGAGTTGGCCCCTGGGGACTTTCAGTGGGAGCTTGTCAGTCTCGCGGATAAGATGTTTTGGGTTGAGTTTCCTTCGGTGGAGGATCTGCAGAGGCTTCTGAGTTTTGGGATTTGCAAAGTGTCGGGCACAGATTGCATCCTTGAGTTCCATGAGTGGAAGCAGGTGGAGCCTTAGGGCAAGCCATTGACTCAGGCGTGGTTGCGTTTTTCTGGGGCTCCTTTGAAGACGATGCAAGATGCTAGGGTCGTGGCTAGCTTGGGGATCATGGTGGGGAAGCCTGAGAGAGTAGATATGGCTTTCACCAGAGCTCACGGGATTGCTCGTATACTGGTTAGTATTTTGGATATTGAGTATGTGCCTGAGGTTGTCAAGTGGTCTTATCATGGTAAGGTTTTTGACCTTCTGATTGAGTTTGAGGACGAGACCCTGTTGGCCGAGGGGGCTAACGGGACTGACGTGGATATGCACGAGGGTGATGACAGCGCGGGAGCGAAGGAGACTCCGGTCGATGATGCGGGACGACAGTTGTCCAAGGGACCGGGGTCCGGGTCTACGACGACCGAGGACGGGGCGGTTCCACCATCCTCGGTGCCTACGACGACTCTGAGATTTGGGGCTTTCGAGCCTGCTTCTGCACCACCGAGGTTGTGGGGTGATTGAGTGGATTTGGATGAGGCTATTGAGCTCGTGTTACCTGCTTTGGTTTTTGAGGATACCGTGAGTCCCATTCCTCGGGCTTCATCGGTCTCGGTCAGGGGAGAGGTGGAGGGAAGTAGGCAGGTGGCCACTACCTCACGTGC
Source organism: Triticum dicoccoides (assembly GCF_002162155.2). Lineage (NCBI taxonomy): Eukaryota > Viridiplantae > Streptophyta > Magnoliopsida > Poales > Poaceae > Triticum > Triticum dicoccoides. The sequence goes on along the minus strand of NC_041387.1, from coordinate 462,767,989 downwards.
TCAGCACAGTGTCTCTCCTCAGGTTCTGGATCCGGTGTTGGAGGCGTTGTCTTCTGGAGGACTCCCGGGGCAAGCGGCCTTGGTCCTCTCCTCTCCTGTCGAGGTGCAGGTGCTGCAGGGGACGGTTCAGCCTTCTCTAGGGGACTCGGGGCAGGTGGCACCCGTGTCCTTCTTTCCGTCAGTGCTGGACGAGGCCTCGGCGGGGCGGTCTTACCTTTGGGAGGGGGGGCGAAGCAGGTGGGCTCGGATCCCCCTTCTCCCGTCGCTCCGTCTGCTCCACAGGTCGCGGCATCGCCTTCGAGAGGGGGCTCGGGGCAGGAGGCCTCATGGCTCTACTCTCTTGGGGTGCCTATGGTGGCCGCCCCTCCGGTGCTGGGGGGGAGGGGGAGTTTGGGCAGGTAGCCCATGCACTTCCTTCCCCCGGTGCGCTGCCGTCTCTGCCCTATGGGCGCGTTCGACTTCTCCGGCGTTGGCGAGGGCCTCACCGCGCCCTGGCATTGACACTAGGGCGTCCGTGGAGGCTGACCAGCTTCGTGTTCAGGGTGAGGCATGTGGCCACATCTCGAGCAGGATTTCTCGAGAGGAGGTCATTGCTTTTGGAGGGATTCCGGATCCGATTTCTGAGGGATGATGGTTGAGCTGTCGTCTCCAGAATCATCCGGAGGTGGACGACATTCAGCAGCGGTGCGCCTTGAGGGCAGACAAGCTTCGTGACGTTGAGGTCACTACTGGTATGGCGGTCAATACCTCTAATTCCATTTTACATTTTTCTAATGATGAGATTGTCGATAATGCAAATCAGTTAGGAGTTTCACTAGGTAGTAATGCTACTGAAATTTCTAATTCTGTTAATGACCTCCTGGATTTAGAGGTTGAGCGGGCTTTAGAGATGATTCGCAACTTAGCTGCGGTTAAGCCTATGAGTGATTCAGAGTTTGATGCGTTGGGGGTCAGAGTGCTCGATAATTTTTGTGCGGATCTTATTCCTCCCATGCCTGAGTCGGAGGAGGAGGATGATACATCTGTGATTGATGTCGCGAGACCTGCTGAGACTGGTTGTGAGGACCAGTTGCAGAGTCAGAATATAACCAAACGCAAGTGGAAGCGGAAGGTTTATCCGGTGTCCGCGGTGCGTAGGAGTGCTAGGATCCGAACGGCTAAAAAATTCGATGATGAATTATGAAAGGAATCTTTTGAAATAGCAGAGGTTTGAAAGACTTGGCTAAAAGAAGGTTTCTTGCGGAGGCGTCTCTCGAGTATAGATTAGATTTTATCGCTTTATCAAAAACTGGTAGAGATAATTTTGCACCACAATTTCTTAATACCTTGTCGGGAGGTATTGATTTTGACTGGCACTGTTTGCCACCGAGAGGGAGATCGGGTGGGATCTTACTCGGAGTTCGATGCGATTCGCTCGAGGTTTGAATTGTGGTTATGGGAGATTTTGCTGTCAAGTTTCAGGTGCGGTCGAAGGCCAATGGGTTCAATTGGGCTTTGGTGGCGGTATATGGTGCCGCATAGCCTGAACATAAACCTGTGTTCTTGGCTGACCTGGTTAGGATTTGTGGCTCTGAGCAGCTCCCTATCCTGGTGGGGGTGATTTTAACATCATTAGAAGGCGTGAGGAGAAGAAAAACGACAACTTTGACGGCAGATGGTCGTTCATGTTTAATACTATCATTGAAAGCTCGGATCTGAGGGAGACTGAGCTTTCAGGAAGAAAATTCACTTGGGCTAACGCGATGCCAAATCCGACGTTTGAAAAGATGGATCGCGTGTTGGCTAGCGTCGAATAGGAACAGAAGTTTCCATTTGTAACAGTTCAGGCTCTTTCCCGTGGAATTTCTGACCATACGCCCTTATTTGTTGACTCTGGTGAGGCCACCCATTTGGGAAATAAAAATTTGTTCTCTTTTGAGCTTGCTTGGTTTGAGCGAGACGGCCTCTTTGATCTCGTAGCCAGAGAGTGGGCTAAGGATTCCGGAGGTAAGACTGCGCTTGAGCGCTGGCAGAATAAGATCAGGCATTTGAGAAGTTTTCTACATGGGTGGGCTAAGCATCTTAGGGGATATATAAGGTCGAAAAGGAACGGCTCCTTAACCTTATTCAGTCCTTAGATGTAAAAGCAGAAACCACTGTTCTGCCATCATCGGAGCTCCATGCCAAGCTTGATGCGGAGTTGAGGCTGAAAGAGCTTCTTCGAGAGGAGGAATTGAAGTGGGCGTTGCGGGCCAAGGTCCGGAGAGTAGTCCAGGGGGACGCGAACAACCAATTCTTTCACATGATCGCTAATGGTAAACACAGAAAGAAGAGGATCTTCCAGCTTGAACAAGATGAAGGAACGATTTTAGGACAGGAAAACCTAAAATTATACATTACCGAGTATTACAAGCAGCTGTTTGGACCCCCAGAGGATAATTGTGTGTCTTTGGATGAGTCCAGGATTGAGGATGTTCCTCAACTAACAGCAGTGGAGAACGATATTTTGGCGGCCCCGTTCACTAAGAAAGAAGTTTTCGAGGCTATATCGCAAATGAAAAATAATAAGTCTCCCGGCCCGGATGGTTTTCCGGCTGAGTTTTATAAGAATTGCTGGCACATCATTAAGGGTGATCTGTTTCCCTTGTTCAATGATCTCTTCTCTGGGCAGCTTCAGCTTTTCCAACTGAATTTTGGAACGATAACCCTCCTTCCTAAGAAAACAGAGGTTGTGAGAATTGAGCAATTGAGGCCAATCTGTCTTCTTAATGTTAGTTTCAAAATTTTCACCAAGGTCGGGACTAATAGGCTCATACAGATCGTGCATGATGTGGTGCAGCCTACCCAAACTGCTTTCATGCCGGACAGGAACATCCTTGAAGGGGTTGTGGTCCTTCATGAAACGCTCCATGAGATCCACACGAAAAAGTTAGACGGAGTTGTTTTCAAGGTGGATTTCGAGAAAGCGTACGACAAAGTCAAATGGCCTTTCCTTCAGCATGCCTTACACATGAAGGGTTTTGATGAAGCTTGGCGACGCCAAGTAGAATCCTTCACGCAAAAAAGGAGTGTTGGAATTAAAGTGAATGATGATATTGGTCATTATTTCCAGACACACAAGGGCCTGAGACAAGGTGATCCAATGTTTCCTATTCTGTTCAACATTGTGGTTGACATGTTGGCGATTCTGATAGGAAGGGCCAAGGAGGATGGTCAGATGGGGGGATTGGTGCCTCATCTAGTTGATGAAGGTGTATCCATCCTGCAGTACGCTGATGATACAATCATCTTTATGGAGCACAACCTGGCGAAAGCGAGAAATATGAAGATGGTGTTATGCTTATTTGAACAATTGACCGGACTGAAGATCAATTTTCATAAAAGTGAGTTGTTCTGCTTTGGTAGAGCAAATGAGGAACAAGAGGCTTATAGGCAATTGTTTGGATGCGAATTGGGGGCGTTACCTTTCACTTAGTTAGGTATACCCATTCACCATCGTAAGCTGACAAACAGAGAATGGAAGAGCATCGAAGACCAGTTTGAGAAGAAACTAAGTTGTTGGAAGGGCAAACTCATGTCTTATGGAGGCCAACTAATCCTTATTAATTTGGTGCTCACGAGTATGCCTATGTTTCTCTTATCTTTTTCTGAAGTACCAGTTGGTGTTAGGAAAAGGCTGGACTTCTATCGATCCCGGTTCTTCTAGCAGAGTGATGAAACAAAGAGAAAATACCGACTAGCTAAATGGGATATCATCTGTCGACCAAAGGACCAGGGGGGTCTTGGTATTGAGAATCTTGAAGTCAAAAACAGATGTCTTCTCAGCAAGTGGTTGTATAAACTTTCAGTTGACACCGAGGCCATGTGGGCGCAGATTCTTCGTAGTAAGTATCTGCAGTCCAAGACGTTGTCCCAGGTGACTGTGAGACCCACAGACTCGCCGTTTTGGAAGGGGCTTATGAGAGTCAAAGTTGCCTTCTTTAATAGAACTAAGTTTATAGTCGGTAATGGTAACACCACTCGCTTCTGGGAGGATACTTGGCTTGGTTAAACACCGTTGGCGCTTCAGTATCCATCCCTGTATCGTATTGCTCAACGACGTGATACTCTTGTTGCCACGATTTTGCAGTCCATTTCCCTTAATATTCAGTTCAGGAGGGCGCTTGTGGGCGACCGGTGGGAAGCATGGCTTCATTTGGTGAGTAGACTGATGGAGGTTCAGCTATCTCTCCAACCCGATAAGTTGTGTTGGAAGCTTACTAGGTCTGGTGAGTTCACTGTCAAGTCGATGTAATATCGATGTCATTAACTCAAGTGTTATTCCTACTTCCAAAGAGGTTTGGAAAGTCAAAGTTCCTTTGAAAATTAAAGTGTTTATGTGGTTTGTGCATAAATAAGTCATTCTAACAAAGGATGATTTGATTAAGCGCAACTGGACAGGATCTACTAGGTGTAGTTTTTGTCAACGGGACGAAACCATCAAGCACCTCTTCTTTGATTGCCCCTTGGCAAAGGTTTTGTGGCACACGGTGCATATTGCCTTTAACATTACTCCTCCGAATTCGGTCAGTACGTTATTTGGAACGTGGCTCGTTGGGATAGAGTCCGAAACAGCCAGACACATTCGCGTAGGAGTATGTGCTTTGTTGTGGGCAATTTGGAATTGCAGAAATGGTTTGACCTTTAACAGAAAAACGAATATTCATTTTTTGCAGGTTTTATTCCGAGCTACTGCGCTGATCTGTATGTGGTCCTTACTCACTCCGATGGAGGCCAGGGAGCGTTTGGTTACTGGATCTGTCCGGTGGGAGATGGTAGCGCGGGATATCTTCAACCGGTTTGGATGGCGGTCATGTAATAGGATAGGCAATTAGTTTACCTATCTTTGTTTTGCCAGTCGGTTGTGGCTTTTGGGCCTTCTATTTCTAGCGTTGTGGCTTTTTATGAGCTTGCTGTTATTTTGTTTTCAGACTTTACGACCTTGTTGAACAACTTTATTTATATATTTATGTGGCCGTATGCATCTTTCTGATGCAGAGGCCGGGGAGACTCCCCTTTTCAAAAAAAAACAAAAAAAAAACAAAAATCCTGAAGATCAAAGAGGTCCTTGCCGTGTTAACAAAACAACGCCATGGTGGGAGAGAAGGACTCCACCAAGAGGATCAAGTTCAGATCATGCGAAACTTTAGAAGAAAATTAGTGAGATTCATGAAGTTAATCCGCTGGTCTACCTGTACACTGACATATGTTTCGGTATTTAGTAGGGAGATCATAAGTAAATCGAGGCTAGACTTTAGAGGATAATATGGAAGGGTAATGAACTAATAGAACATACGTCATCGGAGTTATGATCGTCATAAACACGCATGTGTGACGCGTCCCATATAGTCCGGGCACCTTTCAAGGGACATTTCACCGAACACACTACACATCTAAAGCACGCCAGCACAGAACATGTATTGGTCGATGATCAAACAAATGACACCCTAATCAACTCTTGTACTGCTACACGAGGATACGGAGGCACGCAACGAACAAGTTGCGGCATGTGATGTACTCTCTCTACGTAGCCATCGCCACTCCATGACCACGAGTAAAGACGTTGGGTTTCGGTTACCTCAGCGAATCCCACCCTGGGCAACGGCTGGATCCTTGGATCCGTCCATAGATCTGATGTGACGGGATGATGACCCGCGCCCTCGTCCCATATGGCTACAACTACCGATTGGTCAACAACTCGCCGTACTTGTTAAATCGGGAGGCGGCGGGCAAGGCTTTCGAGGCCATCACCCCAACCGGAACGGCAACTCGCCGTGCCGTGCCGTGCCGTGCCAGGGGTAGCGCGCGCGCGCGCGACGGCGGAGCAGTGAGAGGAGTTGAGGGGCAGACTCAGCGACTGGAGGCAGGTGTTGGCACGCGGCACGCCACGGCACTTGCGAGGCAGGCAGACGTGCGCGCTTTTCGACCGTTGTGCGTGGAAAGCGGCAGGCGTCGGGTCCGTTGGGATAGCGGATGCTTTCGGCGAAAGCGCGGCTATGGCTAGCGCGACGCCAAGCCCCGCCCCGCCCCGCCCACATGGGGTGCGGGCGCGCGAGAGAGGCTATCGGGCCGGCCGCTTTTCCTGTGTCTGTCCGCTCGCCCGCGGCTCGGAAAGGTCGCGCGTCCCCGACCCGAAGCGGGAGACGAGAACCACTGGATCTGGAATCTGGATGGAGCTCGCGGCCAGGCACGGTCACGCTCGCAGCCTCGCACCTACTGTACAGGAGGACGCGAGGGCGCTACAACACAACACACGGAGCAGGGGCGGTGCACATGGCAAATGGAATTCGACACGGGGTCCCGTAAAACGTACTCCCTCCGTTCCGAATTACTTGTCTACGGAGGGAGTACTACTGATAGATTTCCTTTCAAAGCAGAAAAAAGAGGCGGCAGAGCTCCGACTTCGTATAAAGAAACCTCCAGAGTGCTTGCATAGTTTAGAAGATAGCCACCTACCGATAGATTGGTCCTGCAAATGCTGCCTACCCGAGAAGGATGTGTTTATGTGCTTAGGCCCTTCCAAGTGTTTCATAGTGTACTGGCAGTGGCGGAGCTACGGCTGGGTTAACCCGTGCCCTGGCCCACCTAGCACATGCAAATTTCTGTGATACTATTAGGCCATGGAATAACATTCCAGTAGTAGTTTCCTTCAGGTTGGCCCCACCGGCCCGCCCAGCAATTTGGATGAAGCTCCGCCACTGTGTACAGGTGCTAGGGTGCCACACAGGCAGAAAAATGATGTGGCAAAGCAATTAAAGAGGAGAGAGTATTATGATAACCCCAATAAGGCTAGTCATAGTGCATAGTAACTTAGACTAGTAACATGCATATGTTACTAGTCTATGTTACTACCATCATATGGATAGTAACATAAGTGTAGTGTTATGCAAGCCTTCATTTATTATGTTGTAGACTCATTTTGTATTGGGGTGTGTTATGTTATGGTAACATATTATGTTATCACAAGCACCTCTCTCCTCATTAACTTCATGCCACATAAGCATATATGTCTTGGGATGTGCTATGTTACTATCTAAGGCTGGTCACAGTGGGGAGGAACTTAGGAGTAACATCACACACTCCAATACAACTTTGTTTATGTGGCACGTATTTAGTGAAGAGAGAGGTGCTTGTGGTAACTAGCTAAGTTACCGGAACATTACACACTCCAAGAAACAATGAGTCTATAACCTAATAAATACATCGTTGCATGACACTACATAGATGTTCCTACCCACTATGGTGGTAGTAACATAGTCTAGAGAAGTGTGAAGTTACTAGCTTATGTTCTTGCCCATTGTGACCAGCCTAAGTTACTCCCACTATGGCTAGCCTAAGAACCAATGATAAGCACGTCGACCTAGGCAAAAAGACTACCAACCAATACATGAAGGAGTTTTATTAATAAACAATTAACTAGAGGAGGCTTAGCTACAAAATCTAAGCACCTATGCATTGAGGACATTAGTTGCTAAGCATTTTAATGCACTTAGCACCCCACTTTAGCACCAATGCATTGGGAGAGGTCTTAGATAGGAGTTTCTTGCCATTCTTTTTTTTTTAAAAAAAATTATCCGGCGTTTTCTATGGGGGTGTTTGTTTCCAGGGACTTTTTGGTGTAGGGACTAGAAAAAGTCTTTAGCAAACCAAACAGAGTGGGATTTTTTTGAAACTTTTTGCTAAAAATCCTTAAAAGCACCTCCTTGAGAGTCTTTTTCAAAAAGTTCCAGGGACTAGAAAAAGTCCTAGGACTAGAGAAACAAACACCACCTAAAGCAAAAGCGGGTACAAGAATCATGTGCGAGTAGAGAGAATTATGACAAATCTAGTGCATGGGCGAAATTCTCTTGGTAATCATGAATGGGCATAAATAACGAACCCCACGATACCTGAGGATATAAAGGCCTCACATAAACTTGCAGAATGTGTTAAGATCGAAGGACGCACAAGCATGAGCTGAAGCTCTAACCAAACAACTCGATAAGCATAATTTGAGTAAAGAAACCGTGGACGCAGTGTGTGATAGCAGTATGTGCAGACTTGAGCGATACGCGGGAAGATATCACGACTGTACCCCGCCACCCGCCAGTACCAAAGTAAAATAGGACCAACTTGCTGGGAAGCGCTCGACACTCTGACCACCTCCAAGTTTCTCTAATCATGTTCGTTCCGGCATTTCCGCTCCTAAGGCGACGTCAGCTGACTCCAGCTGCACTATCCACCAACAGTGGGGCTACTACGATTACGAAGAATCAAGCTATATAATTGAGCTAAGGGAACCCTTTTCATTTAGTGTGTTTTCTAACACAGTACAGACGCAAGCGCTCATATACACGCGCATACACTTATCCCTATGAACGCACACACGCACACCCTATCCCTATGAGCACCTCCGAAAGATTGGGCCGGTATATCATCTTGAAATTTACAAAATCACCTTTACATTTAGTGTTGATACGGCTCAAGAAACAGCCAACCCACTGTACAAAATACTTTTGGTGATGATTAGACGACAACAATTGCAAAAGTGCCCTCGCAAAAAAAAAGATTACAGAAGTGAGCAGTTGGACCTTCCTTCCAGAGTTCCAGTTACTGCCTACCAAGGACTATGAGATGAAACTGGGTAAAAAATTGGTTTGCAGCCAAAAATTGGCAAGCCAACTATTGGCGCTTGCCAAAAATTGGCAAGCCAACAATTAGGCTCGAACTGCCTACCAAGGACTATGAGATGAAACTGGGAACATCCAAGGACTATTTTCTCGAGGACACAGGAAATCCAGTTGCACATCAGCAGCGAGTGAGAGAGCATCTACCAAGGAGTAGTTCATATCTACATATGCATGACATTTTCTGCATAGGTAGAGGATCAATGACTTGACTAGTAGTACGTATTTAGGACAGTGGCAGTTATTAACGATTCCTTTGGAAGAAAAGGATGGGGGTCAAGAGAACCATTAGTACAAGGGCTAGAAAAAGTACTGGTAGGAGTAGATCCAAATCGGATCCAATCAATTGCGCAAACTTTCTGTATGACCAGTCCGCCACAAAAAATGAATGAAATGCCTTGTCAGGTCCCACTCCCACTAATTGCGTGCTTTACACCATAGTGGACTGTTATAACAAGGATGCTTTCTATCCAGCAAAACCTTAATAAACAATGAAAAGGATGTTGGCTCAACCTAAGTAAGATTTTACTCATTTCCGCCCATGACCATAGTGGGTTATTCTGTTAGTCATAATCTTACAGATAATCTGTTAGGATTGTCAAACGCAGAGTAAATAGGGACATGGAGTTTTGTCTCCCAGATGTGAACAGTAAAAGCCAACAAACTAGCAAAAAAGAAACAATTCTGACTTTTTTTGACAATAAACATGGTTGAGCGTTCTAACTACTGCAAGTTTTCATGAAGAAATGACATACACGATGCTTGGAAAAAAACGGTGCTCTAAAAGGCCATTTTAAATACATTTCGGAGGTCCCGTTTTTTGCCCAGCGCACCACAGATGTCATTTGTTCACGGAGATTTGCTCGTGGGTAGAACACTCAACCATGTTTGTTGCCACAAAAATTCAGAATTTTGGAATTTGTTTGCCATTTTCTCAAAGTTTACTGTTCTTCTTGGTTCATCTGAGCTCAGGAGCAGATAAGGACTTCTGAGTAAATAGGGCAAACTACAAGTAAGGTCCAACAAAATGCAAGTAAAAGGGAAATTTAACAGAAGACCGCCACCTTTTTAAAAGTATAAGGCTCAGCTTTGGCCAGTGCTATGTCAGGATAAGGTTCAGAAAAGTTATTACAGGTCAAAAGGGAAAACCCTTCTGTGAACTTAAAGTGATGGCCTAGGAATTTTCTTCTGCTTAGCCCATGTGTCCAACAAGGCAACAACCCAAGCATGAAATATAAATCTTGGTGTCATTTTGGTCAATACATCACATCCTTTGTTACAGAGCACACAGTTAGTTGGACTACGGCCCACTAGGGTCCTTATGTGGATCCAAAATAGATCCTAGAAAATGATCTGAAGTTTATGGCTGGTCTGGAACTAGAGTTTCAAGACCAGCAGCTAGATGCTAATTTCATTCATGTCCAGGTTGAGCTAGGCCCAGCCCAGAATGCTCTTGGCCTGGTTTTGTTCTAATAGTGCAAAATGCAGCGAGTCAGCCTGAGACTTATAAAACCAGGCCCATGCACACCCCAACCAAATTCTGGTCATAACAGTGTGTATTCTAGCAATTTAACATCAGTTCTTAGAAACGAGGATGTGAAACACTACCAGATTTGCAAATAAATATGTGGTGATTGAAAAACTTAGTGTATCTGAAATATATATGAGAAGAACTGAAAATCTAATATACTGCATCGATGTGTAACATACATAATCAAATTACAATAAAAGAAAACCAAAAAGGCTTCTTCATTGGAGAGGCAATTCCGAAACTAACAAACAAGAAACACCATTATAATTACCTAGGAAGTGCTGTCTGCCTCAGCCTCTCCAGTCTCATCTGAAAATTGTACAAAATGGACTTCTTCAAAAAAAAATTAGCAAGTACTAATAGAGCAGGCATTAAAGAGTGACAAAATACTGTACCAGAGAATAAATACTTGTCCACTGTAACTACTGCTTAGTTATGTGCAGAGGAATGGGTTTGAGAGGAACATTTGTTCTAAACAGGTTTAGCTCTTATTTTAACTAAACCCAGCATACTCACTATGAGCTGCTTCATTAAAGTGATTCTAAGTACTCCCTCTGTAAAGTAGTGATAAGCGCATTTAGATCACTAAAGTAGTGATCTAAACACTCTTATATTTCTTTACAGAGGGAGTAGTTGTTTTCTACTTCGAGGAACTATGGCAGACGTGCTGCCTCTCATTTTGACAGAGGAACTATGGCAGACGTACGACCACTTGTAGGGAAAAATGAAACTAGTTAACATGATCATGCTATTATGCTTAGAGACCATGCGTTCACTTGCCACTGCCTGCTGGGTGCGGACTACTCTCATCTTCTCAAACAAGGTTCAAGCCTTCAACTGAGACATCCATCTATGTGTTTTCAATTTCTAATACAACAACTTTGAAGTAAATGGTGAGAGCACCAATAACTAACAAAGTTTCAGGTGAACAGCTGATTAGTGGTGGGCAGGTGGCACACCAGATTGTGCCACTATAAGGAACGCATCAGGATTCCTAGAGTTCTAGTTCCATGGATTTATGGATACCATGGTTTCATCCCTTTTATTTGTCGGTTCAATGCTTGAAATTTAAATCTATCTTTGGTATAAAAGATTAAATTCCATCACGTGAGGTCATTTTATATTTACAAATTAGCTTCCCCCCTTCGATCTAAGAGATTAAATTGCTCCAACTACAGAAGTACAGGATTAGCATATCGTTGTACGCAATCCATACAAGAGCTAGATAGACTTTATCAGCATAGGTGGATCTGTAAGCATGCTTCTAAAATAAATCTTCAATTATATCCTAACTCCCTGAGATTTTTGAATTAAAAAAAAAACTCACTCTACACTTGCCACACAGTGTAGACAGTGTAGTGCAGATTAATAAGAGGCTCAAGCATGATAGACTTTCTTAAATGGTGCAAAGAATTCTACAGCAGTCAAAAACATAGAATCCTAAACCCACAAAGCCTTTATCCACCCTTAACAAATAAAATGGTGTTAACATTTCTTTGTCTTGCTGTCTTGATTGGTGTGCCCCGACTTAAGCTAGGACTTTTAACATCAAAGGTGCCTTGATTGGAAACATGTAGGATTTTACTTTCCCTTTAATGCTATCAGTAAGTGTCGCTGCAAGCTATTGATTAACTGGAGGGGACAATCTATCTTGGCATTGCAGTGGATCAACTATATAAACTGACAAATTTCATTCATCTTTTTTCCATAACCCTTTATGCAATATGCTGCACTAACTGTTTACGGCAATCACAGGCAACTCAATTCATGTCACTAGATAATGTCAAAGCCTCGACCGTGGTAATGTTGAGGGTTTGTAACATCAGTGTCCTAACAACCTAATTATTCCTACGTGTTCACCCCACTGCTTGTTTAAACATGTACTACTCCCTCAGTGTCAAAAAACTTCTCACATTGTGGGACTGAGGGAGTAGTACATAAAGGATTTCAGCTTCGAATTACTAGCTCTTCCCACATATCTAGCATAGAAATAATCAAACAGCAAGTTGCAATCAGCAGTGCAAAATGTTCATGGATAGCTGTATGTACCTTGGGCAGCTTCCTCTGTGATTTCTTCTCCCTCCTCTTGCTCCTCCACCCCTTCCTCTTCACCGTCGTCCTCGCCATCATCGCCCTCATATTCATCAAAACCGGTGGTACCGTACCTCGAGTTGAGGTAATCAATGGCGGCCGGGGTGAAGAAATGCTTGCGGGCGTCGAGGATGTCGTACAGGTTGAGCGTCCTGGGAGTTAGCATCTTGAGGGTGCCAATGTTCCTGCCGCTCAGCCGCACATTATTATCAAGCTCCGTGGAGAAGAACATGGCCTTCTCCCTGGGGTCGAGCCCCCACCGCTGAAGCGCGGCCACGAAGTCCCTGGTCCGGGGCCCCGTCGCGAACTCCTCGTCGAACTCCTGCACGACGAAGGAGTCGTTGGCGACGGCGGCGCTGGCGAGCGCGGTGGAGATAGCGAGGCGCTTCTCCTTGCGGTTGATCTTGATGGTCCAGTCCCGGGGCTTGGGGCCGAAGATGACTCCACCGCCGGGGCGGAGCGGCGTACGGACCGACCCGCGCCGCGCCTTCCCGGTCTTCTTCTGGCCGTAGGGCTTCCTCCCGCCGCCCCGAACCTCCCCGCGGGTAAGGGTGGAGGCCGTGCCCCGGCGCGCGTTCTGGCGGTCGGTGATGAGGGCGCGGTGCACGACAGCGCGCGCGGTGGAGGGCGGCGCGGCCTTGATGTCCAGGGCGACCTCCCCGACCTTCTCCCCGGTGAAGTTGATGACCGGGAGGGTGGTGGCCTCGGCCCGCAGCGCGCGGAGGATGGAGGCGGACGGCCTCCCCCTGACGGAGGCGTGCGGGAAGGAGGACGAGGAGGGGGAGGGGAGGAAGGAGACCGAGGAGGGCGAGGAGAGGAAGGAGGAGGAAGAGGCGGAGAGCGAGAGCAGGAGGGGCGAGGCCACGGAGGAGACCGGCATTGTGGCGGCTCTACGGCGGCTGCGCTGCGCTGGGGGGCGGACGGAGATGGGGGAGGAGATGGCTCTGCCGCTGCAGCTGCCACTTCTATCTCTTTATCCACACCACACCCGTTCGCCCGTTTGGCAGGAGTGTCCCCGTCCGTCGCGCACTGTCGACTGCGTCTTGACCCCGCCAAGTCAGCACTTCTCACCACTCCCTGAGCTAGCAGGTCCAAAAAACTCGTCCCGCAGAAATATTACACAGTTTCCTACTAAACCGGATTTACAATACCGCAAGACATCGGACATAACAAATCACATAAAAATCGTCAGCGGTCCTGCAAAATAGCATAAAACACCCTACAAATAAAATATAGATTGCAATTGGGTCATGCTCGCTCACCTATGAAGTTAGCCCAACTCCCCCGTCCGCTTGGATCAAAACAGAGAGATGACGCGGTCGAACGTGCGGCTGCATCATCAAATTTTATCCGTTTTGCGTTCGGCCCATCCCATTTCCGGTGCAAACTTACGCCCGGTTTGCATCCAGACAGGCGCTGAACGGACGGGCACGCGGTAGCTCCTCGTCCGCCATGGGACGCGTGGCGGCCGTCCACCTACTTCCACCGCCAAATTGAATGCGCACGCACGGCGGGGCTCGACTGTCAATGACATAGGCGTGGGGTCACCGTCCTTCTTAATGTGGAAGCCGTGGACCGGCCAGTCTACAGCTTCCACTTCCAAGCCGGCCTGCCTCCTCCATTGCCGACACGAGCAAACCCTAGCCACCTCCCCGTCCTGCTCGCCCACCTTGCCGTCGGCGCCATGGGTTGGCATTGGATCAAGGGGAAGCATGGCCACAAGGCCGGCTCCTCCTCGGGCCGACGCCGCTCCAGCAGATCCGCACCGACTTCTCCTTCGCCTTCTCCGCCAGCTTTTCAGATGGCGCCGCCAATGGCCGGGCATCGCGACAGGCCATACATCCCTGTGGATGTATGTCGTCGCTACCGGGAGAGGCGACACCGATGCCCTGGGGAGATGTCCACCTGCCAAATAACTGGCATCTCTCCACCGACCGCATGCCGATCCCTCCAGTGCCCGCGAGTGGCCGCGCCCGCCGCGAGGAGATCAACCGACGGCGCCGGCGCCTCCCACCGGATCTACTGGCGGGCTCCAAGTATGCCATAGATTCGCCGCTATGGGATACGTTGCTCCGCGACGAGCACGAGCAGAGGCGGCAATCTTTTTTTGCTACTCGTCCTCCTAACCCGCGCCGCCTACGTCCTCCTCGTGCTGATGATAGCCCTCCCTAAACGGGGGACGTAGGCGTGTGCGCGGCATCACGCCGACGCCTTCTCCGTCCCCGCCACCGCCGCTGCCCATGACCAAGGAGGAGGAGGCCTGCGCTCATGAGGCATGTCATGGAGGACTCCATGAACACGCACGACGAGCGACAAATGGTATGGCCTGGAAACCGATCTGGCCCTGTCTGTGACCGGAGACGTGGCCATCCCGGAGATGGACGTCGACGTCAAGGAGGAGGTGCCGGAGGAGGCGCCCATCGCCGCGCGGAACCCTCGCCTGGTGGGCCAGCGGTGGAGCTGGTCGTGCACAGCGCCGGAGATGGAATAGTATTACCCATGCTAACTTTAATGTCCATGGGGAAGCTGGTGGGTAAAATACCCTACCCAGCGTGCAAGACAGGGATGGAGATGGGATAGTATTACCCATGCCAGTTACCCGCCTTACATGAAGGCCTTACATATGGGCTCTAAAATTAGTAAAAACCCATGTAATTCACGTCCTTACCCAACCAAATTTTCACTCATCCCACCTTTGGACAAAAAACCCTAAGAAAACCTACTGAAATGCTATAGAAGATTGTTGCTGATTGCGCGTATGGGTTTCCCCACGGGGATAAAAACCCGACGGGGATGGGGATGGTAATATTTTTAGAGTAAATTGCAGAAAACCACCAGTTTGAAGGTTAGGTTTGCAAAAAACACCACAATGCATTTTTTTGCAGAAAACACTATGTTTTCAGTAATCTTTTTGCATAAAACACTACTCGACGGATCGGGCTCAGATAAGTGAGTTTATGACAGAAGGGACCCACCAGTCAGGCTGATGTGGCACTGCTTAACATCTTACATGTAACGGCAACGCCTGGTAACGTTATCATCCTATGTGGGTCCACCTGTCATTGCAAGAAAAAAAGAAAAAAAAGGGTTCATCTTATCTTCACGCAGACTTCGTTATTGCCTCACCAGGTCCACCATCGTTGTTGCCATGCCCAGGCTCACCGCCGTCGTTGCCTCGCCCAGGCCCGCCGCCGCCGTGGTCTGCATCCCACTAGGCTGGAGCGCCACCGTGGTCTGCATCCCCCTCGGCACCGGTGCGCACCAAGGTCTGCATCACCTTGGGCACCGGCATGCTCGAGCTCGGCAACGGAGCCGGTGCTTCCCCCTGCCTGACCAGCCACTGACGCTGGAGCTTGCCAACCGCGGGCCACCGCGCCTTCTCAACATCGGGAACCGCCTCGCCGCCGTCCAGTTCATCCAGATCCCGTCGGGATCAGGTCATCCCCGCCGGATCCATGCTGCGCGCCTCTATTGCATCGCCGGAGACCACCTCGGCGAACCTCCTGCGCCCTGCAACACCTGCACGGCCGTGGTGAGCTGCACCTGCTCGATAAAATGACTAAGTGGTCTGACACAGAGAAGAGAGTGTTTCACTGACAACGGGTCCCCTGTCAAGCAAAACGATTCGATGTAACGGTGTGAGAGATTGGTGCCACGTCAGCCTGTCCGACGGGCCCCATCTATCATAATCTCACTTATCCGAGCCCAATCTGAAGATCAATGTTTTCTGTAAAAAGATTACTGAAGACATGGTGTTTTCTGCAAAAATAATGTATTGTAGTGTTTTTCGCAAACCTAACCTTCAAACTGGTGGTTTTCTGCACTTTACTCAATATTTTTATCTCCGCAGATGGGTATGGAGATGGGGACGAGCATGGAAAAGCTCTCATGAGGACGAGGATGGGAGTCCAATACCCGCCTGGGTGATCCCCATTGCCAACCCATTAGGAGGTGAGAGGGTGGTAAGAGCATCTCCAGCCGCGCCCCCAGAACGGCCTCCCAGGCAATTTTTTTGCGCTGGTGCCGAAAAAACGCCCAGTCGCGCCCCCAAAGGCCCATTTTTCGCCGGCTCGGACCGAAATTGGCGCCAACGGACCCAGGCCGAACCCGGCGCACTGGGGGCGCTTGGGGGCGCCGGCCGAAACATTTGTGGCGCGAAAACCGGCGGGCCCTCCTTGGCAGCGACTCGGCTCTTCTCGCCGCTTTGTCGTCCTCATCGCCTCAGTTCCCGTGGCGAATCAATGCCAAAGCTATCGCGCGCTGCCGCGCCGGTCAGCCTCCTCGGCATGTACACGACGGCGGCGGCGACTACACGCAGTTCTACAGGCGCCTCGGCATGTAGAGCTTCAAGGGCGGCGGGCGGCGAGGGGCGGCGAGGGCGACGGGTCTAGTAGCGTTTTTTTCTTTTCTGTAAAATATTTTAAATATGTATGAACTCGCCGAAGTTTGGTTGAATTTAGTCGTGTTTAAACGAATATCGCCGAACGTTTTCTTTTTTATAAAACAATTAGACGCGCCTGGGGGCGGCCCTGGGGCAGGCGACTGGGGACCAACTCGCCCCCAGGCCCTTTTTTTGCGCCGGCTCGCCTCGAGGCGGCGATTTTAGGCACCTCCTGAGGGGCCAACGGCTGAAGATGCTCTGACCCCTCTCCACTAGACAAAGGGGGTCTCATTCTTCCATCTCTTTCTCTCTCACACACTCACTGTAATTTCATGATCATATGAAAACAGAGAAAGCCTCTTCAAAGACAAGACGTAGGGTTGTTATCTTCGTTGTTGTGAGAGGCCTAAACTCGTAAAAATACTTGTGTCGCCCGTTTGCATCTCAATACATCGTACTCCTTTGACGTACCTCTCTTACCGAAAAAGGCTTTCGCCCCGCTTTATATATAAAGCACCAACCACTTACAACGAGCGATACAACACACAACACGACACACACCCAAGGCAAGATACATAGGTGCTAAGATGCAACCAACACTCCCCCAAACAATTCCAAGACAACAAAGATACACACTAGGCACACTAGGAAGTCGAGGGAGAACTCAACCGGGAACAAGCCACATAAGAGACCAAGTTGCAAGCCATCGATCCATGAACCCCAAGGCGGTGCCTTCAAGAAGGATACGCCACCGGAGTGCCGCCACCACCCGATCCAGAGGATCAAGATTTTCATCCGGGGTACCTTGGAGGACATGGAGCAGCCGCAACGGAGTCTTTAAGAAGATGCCGACGTCCTCCGGCGACGCCACCGTCGGCCTGGACATGCCAGGCAGGATTTTCATCCAGGTCAACAACTCCGCCTCCGAACAGGTTATGGACAGTCCTGGGGACAGAGCCGCATCACCGCCACCGATCGACAAGCACCAGCCGCCATGCCGCCCACGCGACCATGGAGACTAGCCCGCACCTGAGCCGCGAGCTCCGCCCACGAGCACGCCGCTCCCACCACCAAGGCGCCCGCCCTGCATCCCGACACTCTAGAGACCGACAAAGGAACAGGCTTGGAAACGACCGACCAATCCCTAGCACGGACAGAGCCGCCGGTGACCAGCCTGCCCCGAACACCACGAATCCAGAAGCACTAGGCAGGGGAAATGGGGAGAAGAGGAGCGGAGCATGTCTAGACCGGCGCCCTTGCACCGGTGACGGGTAGAGAGCCCACCCGTCCCTCCTGCAACCTTCCCAGACGTCACCCCTGACGCCCCGCCATGGCCTCCAGCCAGCCCGACGCGGCGCAGCAGCGGCCACCCCGTCCACCGCGGCAAGGGTCGCCGGACCGTCCGAATCCTGCAGCCAAAAATGGCCTCCAAAGTGCCCAGCCACCGATGACCCACACCGCCGCACCGCTGTAGGAGCAGGCCGCACGCCGCTACGGACCACGCCCCGAGCCATGACCTCGCGAGGTCATGGCCAGCCCCCCGCGCCGCCTGACAAGAAGGAGCCGCCAGATCTGAAGGCCGATTTGGAGCCCCGTCGCAGTCAGGTCCGCGTCGCCTCGGCTGCCACGACGAGCAACACCACCGACAACACACGCAGCCCTCCACGCCGGAGCAACAGCCACCAGCGCCGTTGCGCCCCACGCCGTACCTTCCTTTTACTGTTGGAATTGTTCCCATGACAACGCCCGAGCTGCTGTTCGCGCCCGAGATTCACCAACGTGGCCGGCGAGGAGTAGTAGGTGTGGGCGAGGCGGCCGTTGCGAGGGCCGATGACCAGGGTGATGCAGGGATGCGGGGTCGCGGACTGTTGCATTGGTCACCGCCGGTGAGCCCTTTGCTCCTGCCCCGCCTCCTTCCTCCTCTCCTGTGCTGAGTCGCAAGCTGCGTGCCCAGTCTCCCATGCCCCCATGTCCCCTCGTCTCCCCAAGCACGCGTGCATCGCTCAGTCCCCTAGCTCTCTGACGCCCCACCCATTGGCCGGCCAGTGCGTCGCTAGATGCTAGGGAGGCTCCACCGCTACCTGCACCCTTCCCCGAGCCTCCCTGGTAGCTGAACACACTATTGTCTCCGCCCTGCACCCGCACCGCTCCACGGCCATAGGCAGCAGCGACGCTGGGCTCGTTGGGGTTGGGAGCAGGCGAGGCATGGCGGTTGGTGCAGAAATTTCCATCCCACGCCAAGGATAGAGGAAACTGCAAAACGAGGAGGAAAAATTAGAGACATGACATATGCAGGTCGAAAAATACCCCCCTCCCCCTCCCCCCGTCCACCGCGGCAAGGGTCGCCGGACCGTCCGAATCCTGCAGCCAAAAAGGGCCTCCAAAGTGCCCAGCCACCGATGACCCACATCGCCGCACGCCGCTGCGGACCACGCCCCGAGCCATGACCTCGCGAGGTCACCGCCAGCACCCCGCGCCGCCTGACAAGAAGGAGCCGCCAGATCTGAAGGCCAATTTGGAGCCCCGTCGCAGTCAGGTCCGTGCCGCCTCGGCTACCACGACGAGCAACACCACCGGCAACACACGCAACCCTCCACGCCGGAGCAACAACCACCAGCGCCGTTGCGCCCCATGCCGTACCTCTCTTTTACTGTCGGAATTGTTCCCATGACAACGCCCGAGCTGCTGTTCGCGCCCGAGATTCACCAACGTGGCCGGCGAGGAGTAGTAGGTGTGGGCGAGGCGGCCGTTGCGAGGGCCGATGACCAGGGTGATGCAGGGATGCGGGGTCGGGGACTGTTGCATTGGTCACCGCCGGCGAGCCCTTTGCTCCTGCCCCGCCTCCTTCCTCCTCTCCTGTGCTGAGTCGCAAGCTGCGTGCCCAGTCTCCCATGCCCCCATGTCCCCTCGCCTCCCCAAGCACGCGCGCATCACCCAGTCCCCTAGCTCTCTGACGCCCCTCCCATTGGCCGGCGAGTGCGTCGCTAGACGCTAGGGAGGCTCCACCGCTACCTGCACCCTTCCCCGAGCCTCCCCGGTAGCTGAACACACTACTGTCTCCGCCCTGCACCCGCACCGCTCCACGACCATAGGCGGCAGCGACGCTGGGCTCGTTGGGGTTGGGAGCAGGCGAGGCATGGCGGTTGGTGCAGAAATTTCCATCCCGCGCCAAGGATAGAGGAAACTGCAAAACGAGGAGGAAAAATTAGAGCATGACATATGCGGGTCGAAATATACCCCCCTCCCCCCCCCTCCCCCGCAAAAAATCATGGGACGGGCCGATATACGGCACATGTTACAATGGTTATTTTGTGGGACGAACGGATTTGTAATATCTGCTAGAGTTGCTCTAAGAGCATCTAAAACCTCAATTGTTAAATATGGTCGCTATACATCCGCGAACGCGTTCGGACGCGTCCACAGACACTAACTTGCACCGTCTATTTGTCCTCGCCCACAATCGCAGTCCTCAAATCGTCCAATCCCCAAATTCATACAAAGCATGCAACTACCTAGATCAACATTGCTATGTAGATCAGAATTACAAATATATAACACAATCCGACCCAAAAGACATGGTTCTTCGGAGGGAAAAGGGAGAGGTGCACCAGACACCGGATCTGCAGTGGCGCGAAGCGAGACGGCCCGCCACGCTCGGCCGCATTGCGTCAGCGGGCCACCGAGGATGGCGCGGAGCTCGAGCTCCCGCCACTGTCCACCCACGAACGCTCAATGGTGATGTGGAGCGCTAGCTCCTCGTCATTCAGCGCCTCGCTACCGTAGTCGTCCTCCTTCAGGAGTCCGTTCGGATCGGCCTTCCTGCCGAAGTCACTGCGGGAGCCGGTCATGGTGGAGGGGAGGGGACGAAAAGGGAGGGGGAGGGACAGGAATGGGAGGAGACTGAGTGGAGCGGTCGAGTGTGGACAAAACTAGGGTTTTGTCCAATAGGTGGGGCATTTGTGGGTTCGTGGCGGGCGCTTTTGGGTGTCCCCATATCTGTCCCACATATGGGCTGAGTACGAGGAGTACCAGACAATCCAAAGCACAACCCAGTTGGGTGGCAAATTCCTGACTAAACAATGACCAGGCAGGCCGCCCGGCCGTTTGGGGCCAACATGGAGTGCCCGGTTGGAGATGCTCTAAAAATTGGGTTTTCCCCTGGTGACATTTAGGATAAAGATTTTTCATCCCAGAAAGATTTTGTTCAAAAAAAGTTACACTTCTCTTATAAAAGAACAATGATTGAAACAAATTATTATGGGGGTCATGTCCTAACTTGCAATGTCTTATATAAGATTTTTGATAGATTTCAGACCAAGGTGGAAGAATACCCAAAAAGACAAGTAAATTCCATCTGGAGTTCTTTCTCCTATCAGGTAGTTAGTTTACACTTTAGTTTCCAAAGTCAGCTCTAGTCCCTAAAGTACCAGGCTCACTGCTCACTCACTGGTGTTATCGATAGTACTTTAAAATATCGATAAGCTGAAGTAATTGCTGATTTTCAGACATACTACAAGACATCCTTTCACGAAACAAACACAAGCTAAAGAAAACCAAGAGACCCGAGCACATGAGACAGTTGCAATTCTCACTACCAACTTATTTTTGATGTTCCAACGTTCCTGAATATATTTTACATTACATGAATGGCTTAAATATCCTATCCAATGTGTAGTTTATCCCAGTACCTACAAGAATCATAGTGGTCACCGTATAATCTCAAGTTTACATACCCATTGTGTCTACCATCTGTAACCTGATACCTCAGAGGCGAGCTCTTTTTGCCTACTCTGTTTGCAATTTATGATATATAATCAGCAACTAACACTTCTGCGCAGACCTAGATCATCTTGAGGGCTTTGAAGGCAACTTCTTTACCAGGCTGGTGTCACCGGTTACCAAGAATCGAGCACCTTTCACCAGCTCCTCCTTGATCATAAAAAGGAGAGCAGAAGCAAAAACACTCTGTACAATTTTTGTGCCCATTCCTTTATAAAGCCCTGATAAGCCTTCATAATGCATCATTTTTGTGATTGCATCAAATGTGCCTGAAAGGAAGACATCATGCAATGAAATAATTGATAGGAAGGTCAGTAATAACAAGAAATAATAACCGGAAGAGAAGTAAAAGACTTGATAGCAGAAAGAGGAACTGAAGCAACAGTACTGAATCATTTAAGAAAAACGAATGATGGCTGATCGTGTACCTTTGTAGCGATGCCTCTTGTCATCATCAATCATCTGCTTCGCCTGAAGTCTTGCCTGCAGCATAAGCATGGTTCAGTTTGACATACATGCACAAATATGCAGCGGAAAAATTGCACTTATATCTGCTGCACCAAATAATCACCTTCACAACTAGAAGAGGATATGTAACAAGAGTTGCACCCAGTTTTGCAACAGCTCCGAGAAGAAAAACCTGAGCATGTGTTTTCACGAAGGAGGTTAGCTGTTACGAATTTCCATAACATAGTTAACTAACAAAGAGATGCTAATATTAGAGGAGCACATCAAAATGCCAAAGTGCTTTCAACAAATCTTGTTGCCTTTTTATAGACTGGATATATATCATGAATGAACAAACTTTCAGGTATTCATAAGTTACCTTCAGGCCCCAGCAACAAACCTCCTAATAATCACTAAAAATAATTCACCAGAAAAGCTATAGCTTACTTCAATAGCAGTCAGTCCTTGAGCCCCTTTAAAATTAGAGGCACGTCTCTTCTTCAGCTTCTTAAGAAGAGTCTCATACAGCATGAACTGAATTGCGGGATTGCTGACCTAGTAGCAGGTAAAACGTGGTGAACCACCCTTGTAAGACCACTGAGCAATAGAAAGTGCGAAAAACAGAGACTTACCATAATAAGAGCTGGAATAACCCCTTTCCAGAAGCCAAACGCTCCAGCTTCCTTGTAAAGATCCTGAATCTGCAGATAGACTAAGTCAATCAGCCATACTTCAAACTAGTTCGTAACTGTAGCAGTTGAGAGCAGCTTTGAATTAAGACCACGTGTGAAATAACAGCCTTACATAAATAAATAAAAGACAACAACGAAAAGAAAATGAATTTGTTATGTGCCTTCATAAAGTAACATTATTGACCCCATTCTTCTAGTACATTGTTTATCTTGGTCCTGTAATGCTGACCGCAAGATGACTCCCAGGTCCTTCCATTCCGACATATGCAATTTCAAAATAGGAAGATTTTTTTCCCCCCTAAGTTTAGCCCAAGCAAGTTATATTCCTTGCATTACAATCATAATTCAACATTTACAAGATTCAAAGAGTCGGCTCAGACCATGTTCCTTTTATCAAGCATACAAACCATATGCACTTTGTTGTATGATACGTGCAGCAACATAGCAATGATGTGAAGAATATATCATGTATCATTTCAGTGCTTACTGTTCAGCTAGTGAATCCTGACACCCTGTGGAACCCGGAACCTGATACTTATAAACAATTTAAGGCATTACCGATTCTCACCAGCTGGGCGCCTTCAAATAAAGGGCGGAGAAAGGGTGAATTTATCAGTTTGAAATCTTAGTGATTATAAGGATATATGTGTCTTGTTTCTAGATGGTAATCTTATAGGCTTCTAGCTGATGCCAAAGGTTGTGACTTAGCAAGAAATGACATACTAATGAATTATAATAAAAGAAACGTGGATGTGCATGAACTATCAGTTACAAGGTAAACATTCATATCCACGAAAATCCTCAAAAGATATTCAAGATGCAAAATAAATAGTACTCCCTCCGTCCGAAATATGTGTCGCTGACGGAGGGATTGCTTAATAGTAACATGAGCCCAGTCACAACCTTATAATCCCACAAACTACTTAATAGTAGCGTCACCTTTTCCCAATATGGTTAAGAACAAAACGTTAATCAGACATGTAGTAGTCAGCAAAATGTAATTGCATCCCTATTGTCTTATCCTAGAGGGAGAATGATCAGGGATACATACAACATTGATAGTTTTATGAGGGACATTTTCCACTGGGGCAGGTTGTAGAGCCTTATCAAGAGCAGATGTCAAACCCTGATCCTGAGGGCCTTGCTGTTTGTTTGCCTTTCTGTGAGTCTGCAGACAATAATAAATTAGTATTCAGGATATCAAATGATTTCCACTAAAGGCAGTTGACTGGGAAACACTGCTCCCAGAAACTGGCATTTCCTTACTTGCATTCGTGTGACAACAACCCAAATTGGGTTCGTGAGAAGTACATTAACGCATCTGCAAAAAGCAAACGTGCAGATTTGGAATCAAGAGCACAAAAGCTCATCATCACAGCCGAACCTTTTAGAACACACAGTATGAGCTTACAGTAATTAAGTCCAGGAAAAGACAATGCGAAAGCATGAGGTCAACAATATATGCACAAATAATTCGAATTACCCAGAAAGTGCAGCGACAGTGAGTGATTGGAACATCCCGACGGATCCATCCCCAATTCCTCTAATGGATCGCCGAAGGGATGCTGCCTCCGCCCTGCTCCGGAATATTTGGTAGAAGAAGTAGTAGACACCCTAATAGCACATCAATTTCATCAAGAAGCGTGTAAAGCATCTCAAAAACAAGGCTGGACTAAAATTCACAGGAAGAAGAAAAACAAGGCAGGCAGGTAGTAGGTGAATCGAGCAAGCAGCGAACGAACCTGAGAGGCCGCGGTGCCGACGAGCGAGGGCGCCAGGCCGCCGTAGAGTCGCTCCCACCCCTCGTTCTGCACCACCTACTAGAGCAGAAGAGGAGATCACGGAAGCATTAGACTCGGATCAGGGCAGATTACGCGTCAGCCCGGACGAAGAGGAGAAGGGGGTCGGGGGGAGGAGGAGGACCAGGCACAACTGGCGGACGGCGCCGTCCTTGAACGCCGACTTGGAGGGGTCCCGCTCCGTCTGCTGCCGCGCGTTCACCTGCCGCGGAAACCCTTCCCCGTTCAGCACGCGGAAGCAGCAACAACAACAACAACAAAAGGCGGGCGAGCGAGCAATCTGGGGCGCGGGGAAGCGGGATGTACGGTCTGGAGGGGGTAGGTGAGGAGCTGGGCGACGATCCCGCCGCCGGCGCCGGCGAGGCCGTTGATCAGCGCGTCCGACATCTCCGCCCCGCCACCCCGGTGGATCGCCGCCGCGGCGCGGTGGGCTGCCCGAAGACCCGAGGCCCCCGCCGCCTCGGCCGCTGGTTGCTTGCCGGGCGTCGCTGGATTGCTGCCGTGGGAGTGGGAGAGACGGAGGAGGCGTGGTCTCCTCGGTTCGGTCCCGTGCTTTACTGGTACTGCCCTGCTTCCCCTTCAAGTTCAGACGTCTGCATAGTAGTACTGCCGCTCGTCAGCTCGTGTCCCTCCGCCCACCATTTTAAACCGCCAGTTGCTGTTTAATAAACACGTTTTTTAAACCGAATTAAATCGAATTGATCAAGTGAGTTCTCCAACTGCTACCGTATCACCAATCGAATTGATCCCGAATTAAATCGAATTGAGCTCTGAAACAGTATCGGGGATAGCAAAATGGGTCTCGTGTAAAAAATGTATATTCGGGCATCGTTTTAGTTTTTCTCTTTGCTTATTCAATTCAATTTAGGTTTCGTTCCGGTGAATTTGAGTTGATTGATGGGGAGTGGCGAGAGGAGTTCGCGCTTTGCACGAGGAGAATATCTCACGCCTTGGCATCTTACCAGGAAAGCGCAGTCTGTACATTTCACAAGTGAAGGCCGGACAGCGATGCTTTGCTTTGTTTCCCACGCCAACGGCTCAACACACAGCCAGATGTTTTGATGTTTGTTTCGTCGGCTTCCATTCAGGCATGGATGCCCGAATATACTGCTTCAGTTGACTTTTTTCCAGTCGTCCTGAATGCATCTTTAGAGCAGCTCCAACGTCCGACCCTCAAACCTTCCGCAACCGTCCCGATCATGCTTTCGAACCGCGAAAGTCATCCAACGTTTATGGTCCGCGGGACGGTCCGGACATGATTTTTCTCGCAAACCGAAGACAAAAGTGCGGAGGTTTGCAGGAGTCCGGACTGATCCCAAGCCTGCTACTGACCGTCCTGACCCAACAACCCCCCCTCTCCCATGCTCACATCTCGGCTTGCGCCAGCTACCCGCATTCATGCAACTGTAGAGCGCGCCGCTCCGCATTGAAGGCGGCTCAGGACGGACGCGACCTCTCACTGCCTCCGCCATTAAAGCGGCGCGTCGGCCGAGGGTGCCACCCGCTGCACGTCCAGCTGAACACGCCTCCTCTCCGCATTCATGCGCCTCCTTCGTCACTCTTCTGATGGCTTCCGAAGAGTAGTTCTCCGTCATACAGGCCAGCGGGGTGGTCCGCCGAGCCGGCCGGATACGAGCGAGGCAGCTCGCTTCTCCACCTACCTCGCCTGACCCAACGAAGCAAGTTGTAGCCCCAAGCCGGCGCGTGGTTCAGCAAATCGCCGCTCCAGGCCCACTCGATGAGGAGTGGCGAGTTGCTCCACGTCGACACGGCGGGGAGCACGACGACACGGGTGTCATCGTTGCCGTCAACGATGTCGCGTCGTACCGCGCCTCCCGTGCGTGTGACCGTGCCTCCCGTGCATGCAATCGCGCCATGCAATCAGAGATAGAAGCCGGGTGCGCGGAGAGCGACGAGTCGGTGACCAGTGCCTCCGCGTCCGCCGCCATCATCGAGGAGAAGTAGAACACGAGAGGGCGCCGCCGCTTGGGTCCCATGAAGGCCACCGCCAAGGCGACGCCGGCGTACACAACCGATGCCTTGCCCGGTTCTTCTCTTGCGAGGACCTCCGTCAATCCCACATGGGCTCCACAGAAGCGGAGGCGCCGCCTTCCCCTCCCGGTGAAGCGTCAACCGAGGGTTCCACTCCGATGAGCAGTGGGGAAGCGAGCCGTCCTTTGTGCTAAAGCATATACCTCTGGGGCTCCCGCCAGTCCGGTGATCGGGTTGTCGGACATCTGGAAGACAAAAGGGTCCATGGGTGGCCATTTAGATTAGGTATTATTATACCTCCAGAGCTGGACTAGCACCGCTTATTTGATGTAAATGTACTGAAATCCATCATGTTCATATGAAAATCCGGCATTTTTATAAGAAATTCGTCATGTTTATATGAAATCCGGCTGTGTTTACACTAATTTTGTCCGGTTGGTTCAAATTGTTGTGAAAATGTATGCGGCTATGGTTCAATGGCGTCCTCTCGCATCCTGTTCGCGGACTGGTCCCTCCTGTCCGTGAATGGATGGGGGGGTGCGGGTTGCCGTTGGAGATGCCGGATTATCCTGGTCAAGCTGGTAGTTGGGGACTTAGTTCTCAATGTTATCAGCGTGTATGCCCCGCAAGTAGGCCATAGTGAGAACACCAAGAGGGAGTTCCGGTAAGGCCCGAAAGACATGGTTAGGAGTGTACCGAATGGTGAGAAGCTCTTCATAGGAGGAGACCTTAATGGCCACGTGGGTGCATCTAACACAAGTTTTGAAGGGGTTCATGGGGGCTTTGGCTATGGCATCAGGAATCAAGAAGGAGAAGATGTCTTAAGCTTTGCTCTAGCCTACGACATGATTGTAGCTAACACCCTCTTTAGAAAGAGAGAATCACATCTGGTGACTTTTAGTAGTGGCCAACACTCTAGCCAGATTGATTTCATCCTCTCAAGAAGAGAAGATGGGCATGCATGCCTAGATTGTAAGGTGATACCTGGAAAAAGTGTTGTACCTCAACATAAGCTGGTGGTTGCTAACTTCCGCTTTTGGATTTGTGTCCAGCAGGATAAGCATGCCAAAGTCGCTAGAACGAAGTGGTGGAAGCTCAAGGGGGAGGTAGCTCAGGCGTTCAAGGAGAGGGTCATTAAGGAGGGCCCTTGGGAGGAAGGACGGGATGCGGACAATACATGGATGAAGATGGCGACTTGCATTCGTAAGGTAGCCTCGAAGGAGTTTGGAGTGTCCAGGGGAAGGTGAAGTGAGGATAAGGATAGCTGGTGGTGAATGATGATGTCCAGAAGGAGATTAAAGAGAAGAAAGATTATTTCAGACGGCTATACCTGGATAGGAGTGCAGACAAAATAGAGAACTACAAGATGGCGAAGAAGGCCGCAAAGCGAGCTATCAGTGAAGCAATGGGTCGACCGCATGAGGACCTCTACCAACGGTTAGGCACGAAGGAAGGCGAAAGGGACATCTATAAGATGGCCAAGATCCGAGAGAGGAAGACGAGGGATATTGGCCAAGTCAAATGCATCAAGGACGGGGCAGACCAATTCCTGGTGAAGGAAGAGGATATTAAGCATAGATGGAGGGAGTACTTCGACAAGCTGTTCAATGGGGAGAATGAGAGTTCTACGATTGGACTGGATGACTCCTTTGATGAGATCAGCACGCGTTTTGGGCGGCGAATCCAGGAGTTTGAGGTCAAGGAGGCTTTAAAAAAGGATGAAAGGAGGCAAGGCGATGGCCCCTAATTGTATCACCATTGAGGTGTGGAAAGGCCTCGGGGACATAGCGATAGTATGGCTAACTAAGCTTTTCAACCTCATTTTTCGGGAAAACAAGATGCCAGAAGAATGGAGACGGAGTATATTAGTACCAATCTTCAAGAACAAGGGGGGTGTTCAGAGTTGTACTAATTACCCTGGAATTAAACTGACGAGCCATACAATGAAGCTATGGGAGAGAGTCACTGAGCACCAATTAAGAAGAATGACAAGCGTGACCAAAAATCAATTTGGTTTCATGCCTGGGAGGTCGACCATGGAAGCCATTTTCTTGGTACGACAACTTATGGAGAGATACAAGGAGCAAAAGGAGGACTTGCATATGGTGTTTATTTGACCTGGGGAAGGCATATGATAAGATACCGCGGAATGTCATGTGGTGGGCCTTGGATAAACACAAAGTCCCAGCAAAGTACATTACCCTCATCAAGGACATGTACGATAATGTTGTGACAAGTGTTCGAACAAGTGATGCGACACTGATGACTTCCCAATTAAGATAGGACTGCATCAGGGGTCAGCTTTGAGCCCTTATCTTTTTGCCTTGGTGATGGATGGGGTCACAAGGGATATACAAGGAGATATCCCATGGTGTATCCTCTTTGCGGATGATGTGGTGCTAGTTGATGATTGTCGGACGGGGGTAAATAGGAAGTTAGAGTTATGGAGACAAACCTTGGAATCAAAAGGGTTTAGGCTTAGTAGAACTAAAACCAAGTACGTGATGTGCGGTTTCATTACTACTAGGTGTGAGGAGGAGGAGGTTAGCCTTGATGGGCAGGTGGTGCCTCAGAAGGACACCTTTCAATATTTGGGGTCAATGGTGCAAGAGGGTGGAGGCATTGATGAAGATGTGAACCATCGAATCAAAGCCGGATGGATGAAGTGGCGCCAAGCTTCTGGCATTCTTTATGACAAGAGAGTGCCAGAAAAGCTTAAAGGCAAGTTCTACAGGACGACGGTTGGACCCGCAATGTTGTATGGTGCTGAGTGTTTGCCGACTAAAAGGCGACATGTTCAACAGTTAGGTGTGGCGGAGATGCGTATGTTGAGATGGATGTGTGACCACACGAGGAACGATCGAGTGATGAATGATGATATACGAGATAGAGTTGGGGTAGCACCAATTGAAGAGAAGCCTGTCAAACATCATCTGAGATGGTTTGGGCATATTCAGCGTAGGCTGCCAGGAGCTCCAACGCATAGTGGACGGCTAAAGCGTGCAAAGAATGTCAAGAGAGGTCCGGGTAGACCGAATTTGACATGGGAGGATTCCGTTAAGAGAGACCTTAAGGAATGGAGTATCTCCAAAGAACTAGCTATGGACAGGGATGTGTGGAAGCTTGCTATCCATGTGCCAGAGCCATGAATTGGTCGCGAGATCTTATGGGTTTCACCTCTAGCCTACCCCAACTTGTTTGGGACTAAAGGCTTTGTTATTGTTGTCGCCATTGGAGATGCCCTTAGATGCATATAACAAAAGAGACAGCCAGTTAATCACACGGTTCATCATCAGACAACAAAAGAGATGGCTATTTCGCCATCGTACAACTAGATATACTATGATTTTAACTAAGAATGAGGGCATGATTCGCCGCTTTCACTTTCCCTTCCCCTTATCATCTTTGGGGCAAGGGTAGTACATGGAAAGACAACATAGGGGGCGAGGGAAGACGGCGTAGGGATCTGTCAGAGTCGGAGGAGCTGCCATCGAAGGAGGATGAGGAGCATGAGACCCCGGCGAGACGTCATGCGATGGGACTTGCTATGTAGGAGGCGACATGCTTTGTCGACGGCCGCAACTTTCTCAGCCATGGCCTCCTCGAACACTTCGATCCCCTCCAGCAATGCCTTCTAGTTCTTGCGATGACGGGCGTCCGTCTTCATGAAGGTCAACGACCAGCACAAGACCTCACGAAGGACCTGGTTGTCGTTAGCTTGCGTTTATTTTCCCCTTGAAGAAGAAAGTGTGATGCAACAAAGTAGCATAAGTATTTCCCTCAGTTTGAGAACCAAGGTATCAATCCAGTAGGAGACAACGCACAAGTCACCAAATACCTGCATAAACAATCAACAACTTGCACCCAACACGATAAAGGGGTTGTCAATCCCTTCACGGTCACTTGCAATAGTGAGATATGATAGAGATAGATAATCGGTAAAGTAAATATTTTTGGTATTTTTGGTTTATAGATCGGAAAGTAAAAGATTGCAAAATACTAGATTAGAAACTAGTATGATGTAAAAGAGATTCAATATAATGGAAAAGAGACCCGGGGCCATAGGTTTCACTAGTGGCTTCTCTCAAGCTAGCAAATATACGGTGGGTGAACAAACTACTGCCGAGCAATTGATAGAAAAGTGCATAGTTATGATGATATCTAAGGCAATGATCATGAACATAGGCATCGCGTCCGTGTCAAGTAGACCGAAATGATTCTGCATCTACAATTATTACTCCACACATCGACCGACTCCTGCGTGCATCTAGAGTATTAAGTCCATAAAGAACAGAGTAACGCATTAAGTAAGATGACATGATGTAGAGGAATTAACTCAAGCAATATGATGAAAACCCCATCTTTTTATCCTTGATGGAAACAATACAATACGTGCCTTGCTGCCCCTACTATCACTGGGAAAGGACACTGCAAGATTGAACCCAAAGCTAAGCACTTCTCCCATTGCAAGAAAGATCAATCTAGTAGGCCAAACTAAACCAATAATTTGAAGAGACTTGCAAAGATATCAAATCATACATATAAGAATTCAGAGAAGAACCAAATAATATTCATAGATAATCTGATCATAAATCCACAATTCATCACACTACAAAAGAATATTATATATATCTCCAAGAACATCGAGGAGAACATGGTATTGAGAATCAAAGAGAGAGAAGAAGCCATCTAGCTACTAGCTATGGACCCGTAGGTCTGTGGTAAACTACTCACGCATCATCGGAGTGGCAATGGTGTTGATGTAGAAGCCCTACGTGATTGAATCCCCCTCTGGCAGGATGCTGGAAAAGACCCCTAGATGGGATCTCATGGGTACAGAAGGTTGCAGCGGTGGAAAAGTGGTTGTGTGGCTCCCCTGGATGTTTTCACGGTATAAGAGTATATATAGGCGAAGGAGCTAGGTCAGGAGACCCATGAGGGGCCCACGAGGTAGGGGGCGCGCCCTCCTACCTCGTGGCCGCCTCATTGCGTCTCCGACTTCATCTCCAAGTCTTCTGGTTTCCTTCTAGTCCAAGAAAGATCATCGCGAAAGTTTCATTCCGTTTGGACTCCGTTTGTTATTCCTTTTCTGCAAAACTCTAAAATAGGCAAAAAAAACTGAAACTGGCACTGGGCTCTCGGTTAGTAGGTTAGTCCCAAAAATAATATAAAATAGCATATAAATGCCTATTAAACATCCAAAACAGATAATATAATAGCATGGAACAATAAAAAATTATAGATACGTTGGAGACGTATCAAGCATCCCCAAGCTTAATTCTTGCTCGTCCTCGAGTAGGTAAATGTAAAAATAGAATTTTTGATGTGGAATGCTACATAACATATTTATCCATGTAATTTTCTTTATTGTGGCATGAATGTTCAGATCTGAAAGATTCAAAACAAAAGTTTAATATTAACATAAAAACAATAATACTTCAAGCATACTAACAGAGCAATTATGTCTTCTCAAAATAACATGGCCAAAGAAAGATTATCCCTACAAAATCATATAGTTTGGCTATGCTCCATCTTCGTCACACAAAATATTCAAATCATGCATAACCCCGGTTTCAGCCAAGCAATTGTTTCATACTTTAGTATTCTCATACCCTTTCAACTTTCACACAATACATGAGCGTGAGCCATGGACATTGCACTATAGGTGGAATAGAATGGTGGTTGTGGAGAAGACAAAAAACAGGAGATAGTCTCACAACAACTAGGCGTATCAATGGGCTATGGATATGCCCATCAATAGATATCAATGTGAGTGAGTAGGGATTGCCATGCAACAAATGCACTAGAGCTATAAGTGTATGAAAGCTCAAAAAAGAAACTAAGTGGGTGTGCATCCAACTTGCTTGCTCATGAAGACCTAGGGCATTTGAGGAAGCCCATCGTTGGAATATACAAGCCAAGTTCTATAATGAAAAACTTCCACTAGTATATGAAAGTGACAAAATAAGAGACTCTCTATCATGAAGATCATGGTGCTATTTTGAAGCACAAGTGTGGAAAAAGTATAGTAACATTGCCCCTTCTCTCTTTTTCTCTCTTTTTTTCTTTGGCTTCTTTGGCCTCTTTTTTTATTTTGTCTTCTTTGGCCTATTTTTTCCTCACATGGGATAATGCTCTAATAATGATGATCATCACACTTCTATTTACTTGCAACTCAAAAAATTACAACTCAATGCTTAGAACAAAATATGACTCTATGTGAATGGCTCCGGCGGTATACCGGGATGTGCAATGAATCAAGAGTGACATGTATGAAAGAATTATGAAAGGTGGCTTTGCCACAAATAAGATGTCAACTACAAGATCATGCAAAGCAATATGACAATGTTGAAGCGTGTCATAATAAACGGAATGGTGGAAAGTTGCATGGGAATATATCTCAGAATGGCTATGGAAATTCCATATTAGGTAGGTATGGTGGCTGTTTTGAGGAAGGTATATGGTGGGTGTATGGTACCGGCGAAAGTTGCATGGCACAAGAGAGGCTAGCAATGGTGGAAGGGTGAGAGTGCGTATAATCCATGGACTCAACATTAGTCATAAAGAACTCACATACTTATTGCAAAAATCTACATGTTATCAAAACCAAGCACTACGCGCATGCCCCTAGGGGAAGGATTGGTAGGAGTTAACCATGGCGCGATCCCGACCTCCACACAAAGGATGATAATCAAAGAGATACCTCATGCTCCAAATTTGTTACACAACGGCCACCATACGTGCATGCTACGGGACTCGCAAACCTCAACACAAGTATTTCTAAAATTCACAATTAATCCACTAGCATGACTCTAATATCACCATCTTCATATCTCAAAACAATCATAAATAATCAAATTTCTCATAGTATTCAATGCACTTCATATGAAAGTTTTTATTATATCCCTCTTGGATGCCCATCATATAAGGACTAGTTTTATAACCCAAGAAAATTACCATGCTGTTCTAAAAGACTCTCAAAATAATATAAGTGAAGCATGAGAGTTCAATAATTTATATAAAATAAAGCCACCATCATGCTCTAAAAATATATAAGTGAAGTACTAGAGCAATATTGCCTAGCTCAAAAGATATAAGTGAAGCACATAGAGTATTCTAATAAATCATGATTCATGCATGTCTTTCCCAAAAGGTGTGTACAGCAAGGATGATTGTGGTAAACTAAAAAGCAAAGACTCAAATCATACAAGACGCTCCAAGCAAAACACATATCATGTGGTGAATAAAAATATAGCCTCAAGTAAAGTTACCGATAGACGAAGACGAAAGAGGGGATGCCTTCCGGGGCATCCCCAAGCTTAGGCTCTTGGTTGTCCTTGAATATTACCTTGGGGTGCCTTGGGCATCCCCAAGCTTAGGCTCTTGCCACTACTTATTCTATAGTCCATCAAATCCTTACCCAAAACTTGAAAACTTCACAACACAAAACTCAACAGAAAATCTCATGAGCTCCGTTAGTATAATAAAATAAGTCACCACTTTAAGGTACTGTTGCAAACTCATTCTTTATTTATATTGGTTTAATATCTACTGTATTCCAACTTTTACATGGTTCATACCCCGCGATACTACCCATAGATTCATCAAAATAAGCAAACAACACGCGAAAAACAGAATCTGTCAAAAATAGAACAGTCTGTAGTAATCTGTAACTCTCGAATACTTATGTAACTCCAAAAATCCATCAAAATTAGGAAAACCTGTGAAATTTGTGTACCAATCCAGATCACAAAGAATCAGATCAAAATCACGTTTATGTGAATTTTCAAAACTAATTTACTATGTGCAAAAGTTTCTGATTTTCAGCAGGATCAACAAAACTATCACCGCAAGCTATCCTAAAGGTTTCACTTGGCACAAACACTAATTTAAACATAAAACCATATCTAACCAGAGGCTAGATGAATTATTTATTACTAAACAGGAACAAAAATTAAAGAACAAAAAATAAAATTGGGTTGCCTTCCAACAAGCGCTATTGTTTAACGTCCTTAGCTAGCCATTGATAATTTTAATGATGCTCACATAAAAGAGAAGAATTGAAGCACAAAGAGAGCATCATAAAACACATGACAAACACATCTAGGTATCACATACTTCCTATGCATAGGTATTTTATAAGCAATCAAATCAAGGCAAGCAAAAACTAGCATATGCAAGGAAGAAGAAAGAGACGATAGCAATCTCAACATGAAGAGAGGTAATTTACTAACATGAAAATTTCTACAACCATATTTTCCTCTCTCATAATAATTACATATAGGATCATATGCAAATTCAACAATATAGCTATCACATAACATATTCTCGACACGATCCACATGCATGCAAAGTTGGCAGTCTTCCAAATTAGTGGGATTAACATTAACTAAAGTCATGACCTCTCCAAACCCACTTTTATCAAAAAATTCATAAGATTGAGCATTCTCCAAATATGTGGGATCTAAATTTGACACTCTTCCAAACCCAGTTTCAATATTATTGGAAACACTATTATCAATCTCATATTCATCATGGGGCTTAAATAAATTTTCAAGATCATAAAAAGAATCACCCCAATCATGATCATTGCCATAAATAGTAGATCTAGCAAAATTAGCATCCACAAGCTTAGGATTTTGCATATTTTTAGCACAACTGACATTAATAGAATTTATAGTAAAACCATTGCAATCATTCTTTTCATCCAAGGAACTATCATGAATTACTTCATAAATTTCATCACAATTTTCAGATTCATGAATTTCAAGCAAAACTCCATAAAGATAATCTAGTGCACTCAAATCACTAGAAGTTGGTTCATCATAATTGGATCTCTTAAAAAGATTAGAAAGTGGATGAGGATCCATAAACTTTTAGCAAGTGAAGGTGCAAGCAAAAAGAAGGCACATTGTAACACAAGCAAACAAAAGATCGAACGAAAGAAGGGCGAAGAAAAGGCAAAGGTTTTTGAAAATAGAAGTGGGGAGAGGAAAACGAGAGGCGAATGGCAAATAATGTAATGCAAGAGAGAAGAGTTTATGATGGGTACATGGTATGGCTTGACTTGGCATAGATCTCCCCGGCAACGGTGCCAGAAATCCTTCTTGCTACCTCTTAAGCTTGCGTTGGTTTTTCCCTTGAAGAGAAAAGAGTGATGCAGCAAAGTAGCATAAGTATTTCCCTCAACCAAGGTATCAATCCAGTAGGAGACAACACACAAGTCACCGAATACCTGCACAAACAATCAACAACTTGCACCCAACGCGATAAAGGGGTTGTCAATCCCTTCACGGTCACTTGCAAAAGTGAGATCTGATAGAGATAGATAAACGGTAAAGTAAATACTTTTGGTATTTTTGGTTTATAGATCGGAAAGTAAAAGATTGCAAAATAGTAGATCAGAAACTAGTATGATGTAAAAGAGATTCAATATAATGGAAAAGAGACCCGGGGGACATAGGTTTCACTAGTGGCTTCTCTCAAGATAGCAAATATTACGGTGGCTGAACAAATTACTACCGAGCAATTGATAGAAAAGCGCATAGTTATGACGATATCTAAGGCAATGATCATGAACATAGGCATCATGTCTGTGTCAAGTAGACCGAAACGATTCTGCATCTACTACTATTACTCCACACATCGACCGACTCCTGCTTGCATCTAGAGTAGGAACAGAGTAACACATTAAGTAAGATGACATGATGTAGAGGAATTAACTCAAGAAATATGATGAAAACCCCATCTTTTTATCCTCGATGGCAACAATACAATACATGCCTTGCTGCCCCTACTATCACTGGGAAAGGACACCGCAAGATTGAACCCAAAGCTAAGCACTTCTCCCATTGCAAGAAAGATCAATCTAGTAGGCCAAACTAAACCGATAATTCGAAGAGACTTGCAAAGATATCAAATCATGCATATAAGAATTCAGAGATAATTTGATCATAAATCCACAATTCATCGGATCTCGGCAAACACACCGCAAAAGAATATTACGTCGAATAGATCTCCAAGAACATCAAGGAGAACATGGTACTGAGAATCAAAGAGAGAGAAGAAGCCATCTAGCTACTAGCTATCGACCCGTAGGTCTGTGATAAACTACTCACGCATCATCGGAGAGGCAATGTTGTTGATGTAGAAGCCCTCCGTGATCGAATCCCCCTCCGGCAGTACACCGGAAAAGGCCCCTAGATGGTATCTCACGGGTACAGAAGGTTGCGGCAATGGAAAAGTGGTTTCGTGGCTCCCATGGATGTTTTCGGGGTATAAGAGCACATCACTACAAAAAAAAGATACATCCGTGACATTTTGGGCCGAACGAATTTTTTTTCTGTCATACATATGACACTTCTATGACGATAATTGTGACAAAACCCGGTATCATCATAGATGTGGTGGGCTCCTACTTCTACGACAAAAAATCATGACAGAAAATGGGCTTTTCGTCCTGGGCGGGCCGGAGACGCAGCTGCATGACATTCTTTGGGCCGTCCATGATGGAAAAAACCATGGTAGAAGCGAGGGCGAGGAAAATTTTGGGGAGTTCTCGGTTACGGTGGGCGGTCGAGGGCCAAGCGATGCACGTTTCTCTCGTACACGTACGCGTGTGTGTGCGAGGCGTTGGCTCTAACTGAACCCGAGCGAGGTGTTGGGCTCTAACTGAACCCGAGCAATTGCACTGCAGGCTACGCGTTACTGAACCCGGGCGATCGATCGATGACTGTTAACTGAACCCGATCGAGCAATTCCTTCGGTACTGCTGCTAACTGAAGCCGATGGATGCTGCCTCTCTGGATGAAGTTGC
>NC_041387.1:462701010-462730515 GCF_002162155.2 Triticum dicoccoides | reverse complement strand
GTGGATGAACAGTGAGCGACGGTGTTGCCTCTGGATGAACAGGACCCCGTGGTGTGGAGGGCTGGATGAATAGGACGACCCCGTGGAGGGCTGGATGAATAGTAGACGATGGAGGGGTGCCCGTGGAGGGGTGGTTGAACAGTAGCCGGTGGAGTAGCGCACGGTGGAGGCTGGATGAACAGGAGCCCGTGGAGGCTGGAGGAGGTCGACGGTAGCCCGTGGAGGCTGGAGGAGGTCGACGGTGGAGATGAACAGTATCCCATGGAGTCCCGTTTTGCGGTACGCCACACCCCTCCCGATGAACAGGACCCCCATTTCGACTGTAGCGCTCCAACACAAGTCTGTTTCGTCTGTTTTGCGGTACGCCACACCCTTCCCGATCAACAGGACCCCCATTTCGACCGTAGGAGGTCCGTTTCCTCCATTTTGCGATACGCCAGACCCCTCCAGATGAACAAGATCCCATTTCAAACGTGGCCGATCGCACACAAGGCCGTTTCCTCCGTTCTGCGGTACGCCATGCCTCGTTTCCATCGCCTGTTCCGTCCAAGCCCTCCCGATGAACATGACAACGCATTCCATTCCGACCCAGCCAGTTGGCTCCCCATGAACACAATGGCAACGTTGTTTCTCCGTTCCGACCCAGCCATGTACACGAGCCCTGGCCGTACGTATGCGCGAGTAGGCGTTCGAGACCCCGCCCATATGTACACATACGTGGCCGTATTTTCTTTCTTGCACAGTGGTCGTTGTATGTACGTGTACATGCTACGTGCGCGCCTCTACTACGACACGTGCGCGCCTCTACATCGACCAGTATATATGTACGTACACATTCGCGACCAGAATAACAACGCTACGTATGCTTCGACCAGGTGGGTCCCGACTGTCAGGCACTTCCTTGCGTGCAAAGATGTAGCTGGTGGGTCCCAGCAGTCAGGGGGGCGAATCGTTTTGTTTTTTTGCCCGGATGCACTTCCTTGCATGCGAAGGTGTAGCTGGTGGGTCCCAGCAGTCATGGGGAAAACGTTTTTTTCACGAAATACGGTGGCCCGTCCGATGGGTCCCCGCTGTCAGGTGGAGGAATAATTATTTTGCGCGTAATAAGGAGGCACTTCCTTGCGGCTGCCGTGGACCCAGCTGTCAGCCTCGCCACGTACAGTACTCTTCCGATGGAAGTCGGTCGTTGACCACATTGACCACACCACGCCGAGAGCACCACGGCGGTGGACGATGACGAGGCCTAGGAAGGGACGTCGCGGAGCCAGGGAAGATGCAGCAGTGGATGCCCACGCGAAGAGGAGTACGAGGGTTCACTGGTTCGGCTACGGTGTGAGGCTGCCGTCGCCACAGAATAACAGTAGGTGTGGGTGAATAGAGGGATGGCCAGGCCAGCGGTGGGAGTAGTAGGGGGCGGTGAGGCCTCCGCCGCATCGCAGCCGGCCACGGGAGGCAGGAGCACGAGGCATGACTGGCGCTGGTTTGGGCGGCTGGAGCAAGAAGACCAGAGGTTGAAGAAGCACTACGACCGTTGGTTGGACATCGTACGGTCACTGGAGCTAGAATCGTGCATATTGACTAAGTTGACAAAGCCCTCCCTCCCCTCAACTTAGTAGGCCCACAAGTCAGCCTGCCACTATACTGGGTCCCAGCTAACAGGGGGAGTATTCATTTTTTGTGCGTAATAAGGAGGCACTTCCTTGCGTGCGAAGATATAGCTGGTGGGTCCAAGCTGTCAACGGCGGTAACATTTTTTTCATGAAATACAAAGGCCCTTTCGGTGGATCCCTGATGTCAGGTGGAGGAATCATTATTTTGCGCGTAATAAGGAGGCATTTCCTTGCGTGCGGCCGTGGACCCAGCTGTCGACCTCTCCACGTATAGTCCACTTCAGATGCATGTCAGTCGTTGACCACGTTGACCGGGCCATGCCGAGAGCACCAGGGCGGTGGACGACGGCGAGGCCTAGGAAGGGAATGACACGGAGGCAGGGAAGACTCGACAGTTGTTTCCCACGCGGAGGGGAGTACGACTGTACGAGGGTTTACTGGTTCGTCTGCCGTCGCCGGAGAATAACAGCAGGTGTGTGTGAGTAGAGGGATGGCTAGGCCAGCGATGGGAGTAAGATGGGGTGGTGAGGCCTGCGCGGCAGCACGGTCGGCCGCGGGGAGGAGGGAGCAGGTAGTCACGCCGGCGCTTGTTTGAGCGGCTGGAGCAGGAAGAGCGGAGATTGAAGAAGCACGGCGGCCGTTGGATGGACATCCAACAGTCACTGCTTGTGCGTCAACCTTTTTTTAGGAAAGCCTCAAATCTGTGGAAAACAGCATACAACCCATCTGCCATTTTTCTAATAATTTACAGCTCATTTGCTAATTCTTAAGGTTTTTTGGGAGCCCATATTCTTTTTGTTAGCATTACAGCCCATATTGTGGCCACGGTTAAAAAATTATATGAAATTTTGCATATTTCGGTGCGGTCCGAACTGTTTTTAATCCCGAAATTTCGACTCACATTCAAACTGATTTTAAAAATAAATGTATATCAATATAAAATCCAACAAATTCTCCACGCATAAAAATTAATGTATTTAAAATCTCAAAATGAAAAAAAGATATTTGAAACTAATTGTCGGTTTGATGTGTTTTAAAAATGTACAGCCCATTTCTCATTACTGATGGGCCATTTTCTCGGCCAGCCGAATGAAAGCTCTCCTCGTCTTGAAAGATTTGCAGCCCAACAGGCCTGACAAAGCGACTTACTTGGCAAATCACAAAAAAACTGGGTTGTGGCCATGGACCCAGGTGTCAGCCTCTCCACGTACAGTACTCTTCCAATGGAAGTCGTTCCTTGACCACGTTGACCACGCCGCGCGGAGAGCACCATGATGGTGGACGACGGCGAGGCCTAGGAAGGGGACGACGCGGAGCCGGGGAAGACGCGGCAGTGGAAGCCCGCGCGGAGAGGAGTATGAGGGTTCACTGGTTCGACTGCGGTGTGAGGCTGCCATCGCCGCAAGGCCTGGCCAGTGGTGGGAATGGTAGGGGGCGGTGAGGCCTCCGTGGCAGCACAACCGGCCATGGGAGGCAGGAGCATGCGGCACAACCGATGCTGCTTTGGGCGGCTGGAGCAAGAAGACCATAGGTTGAAGAAGCACTACGGCCGTTGGATGGACATCGTACGGTCACTGGAGCTAGAATTGTTCATATTGACTAAGTTGACAAAGCCCTTCGTCCTCGTCAACTTAGTAGGCCACAAGTCAGCCTCCCACCAAGGTGGGTCCCAGCTAGCCAGGGGAGTATTCATTTTTTTGTGTGTAATATGGAGGCACTTCCGGTGGGTCCGAGCTGACAGCTGGGGGAACGTTTTTTTGCGAAATACGGTGGCCCGTCCAGTCGGTCCCAGTAGTCAGGGGCAAACATTTTTTTTGCAAAATACCGGTGGCCCGTTCGGTGGGTCCCCGTTGTCAGGTGGGGGAATAATTATTTTCCGCGTAATAAGGAGGCACTTCCTTGCGGCTGCCGTGGACCCAGCTGGCATCCTCTCCACGTACAGTACTCTTCCGATGGAAGTCGGTCATTGACCACATTGACCATGCTGCGCCGAGGGCACCACGGCGGTGGATGGCGGCGAGGCCTAGGAAGGGGACGACACGGAGCCGGGGAAGACGCGGCAGTGGATGCCCATGCAGAGAGGAGTACGAGCGTTCACTGATTCGGCCGTGGTGTGAGGCTGCCGTCGCCGCAGAATAACAGGGGGTGTGGGTGAGTGGAGGGATGGCCTGGACAGTGGTGGGAGTAGTATGGGGGTGGTGAGGCCTCTGTGGTAGCACAGCCGGCCACGGGAGGCAGGAGCAGGCGGCACGACCGATGCTGCTTTGGGCGGCTGGAGCAAGAAGACCAGAGGTTGAAGAAGCACTATGGCCGTTGGATGGACATCATACGGTCACTGGAGTATTGACTAAGTTGACAAAGCCCTCCGTCCCCATCAACTTAGTAGGCCCACAAGTCAGCCCAACAATATTGTGGGTCCCAGCTAGCAGGGGGTATTCATTTTTTGGGCATAATAAGGAGGCACTTCCTTGCATGCGAAGATATAGCTGGTGGGTCCGACCTGTTAGCGGGGGGGACATTTTTTTTGTGAAATACAGAGGCC
Organism: Triticum dicoccoides; assembly: GCF_002162155.2. NCBI lineage: Eukaryota > Viridiplantae > Streptophyta > Magnoliopsida > Poales > Poaceae > Triticum > Triticum dicoccoides. The sequence continues at coordinate 462,726,363 of NC_041387.1, read as the reverse complement.
CTTCCTGTGGGTCCTAGCTGTCAGGTAGAGGAATCATTATTTTGCGCGTAATAAGGAGGCATTTCCTTGCGTGCGGTCGTGGACCCAGCTGTCAGCCTCTCCACGTACAGTCCACTTCTGATGGATGTCGTTCATTGACCACGTTGACCGGGATGCACCGAGAGCACTAGGGCGGTGGATGACGGCGAGGCCTAGGAAGGGAACGACACTGAGCTAGGGATATACTCGGCAGTTGTTTCCCACGCGGAGGACTACGAGGGTTTACTGGTTCGTCTGCCGTCCCCGGAGAATAACAGCAGGTGCGGGTGAGTAGAGGGATGGCTAGGCAAGCGATGGGAGTATGGTGGGACCGTGAGGCCTGCGCGACAGCATAGCCGGCCGCGGGAGGAGGGAGAAGACAGTCCCGCCGGCGCTTGTTTGAGCAGCTGGAGCATGAAGAGCAGAGATTGAAGAAGCACGACAGCCGTTGGATGGACATCCAACAGTCACTACTCTCGTGTGTTGACTAAGTTGACAGGGCGTTGCGTGTGCGTCAACCTTTTTTTATGAAAGCATACGCATCAACCTATAGTAGGCGCACAAGTTAGCCTCAAATCTGTGGAAAACAACATACAACCCATCTGCCATTATTTGTAATAATGTACAGCCCATTTGCTAATTCTTAAGAATATTTTTGGAGCCCATCTTCTTTTTGTTAGCATTACACCCCATATTGTGGCCACGGTTAAAAAGTATACGAAATTTTGCATATTTCGGTGCGGTCAATTGTTTTTAATCGAGAAATATCGATTCACATTCAAATTATTTTGAAAAATAATTTATATAAATATAAAATCCAAATAATTGTCCACGCATAAAAATCAATGGAATTTAAAATCTTGTAATGAAAAAAATTTGAAACTAATTCCCGGTTTGATGTGTTTTAAAAATGTACAACCCATTTCTGGGCAAACCAAATGAAACTATCCTCGTCTTGAAAGATTTGCAGCCCAGCAGGGCCGATAAAGCAAGTAGGCCTTGTTTGGGTATTTATTTTAAAAAAATAGAACTAGGCTAGCCATTTTCAGCAAGAAAAAAACACATTTGGGCTCATGATGTGGTAAACATAAATAAAACCCTGGCTAGACGGGCCATAACCCCCGCACAGCCCCGTTGTTACCCTGATCCGTCGCTAGAACTAGTATCAATAACAACTGCTTGTTCCTCAAAAAAACTGCGTGACCTGCTGGGTCCCTGGTGTCAGCCGCTCGTAATGTAATTCTCTCGTTTATTGACTACGTTGACAATGGCGTGAGCCCCAGATGTCCAACCATTAGGAGGAACCATATTTTTGGGCTTGCAGTATAGAGGCATTTGCTTGCATACTGCCATGACGCTGGTGGGTCCCTACTGTCGTCCTCTCCACGTACAGTCATCTCCTTGTTCCTCTCGGTTGTTGACGACATTGACAACGCAAGAGGGCGGCGCACCGTGCACGGTGAGCGAACCAAGGCCGCAAGGCGGAGGACGACGATGAGGCCTCGGACGGAATGAATAGGAGACGTGGAAGATGCGTCGGTCCAGTCACAGGTGGAGGGGAGTACGAGGGTTGACTGGTTCTGGCGCAGGTGCGTGTTGGGGCTGACGTCGCCGGAGAATAACATGACATGTGGGGGAATAGAGGGAGGGACTAGCCAACGTTGGAGGGTACGTACGGTAGGGCGGCGGAGGCGCAACCAGGCATGGGAGGCGGGAGCAGGCGGAGCCGACGGGGTGGTTTGGTTTGGGCGGCTGGAGGAAGAAGAAGACAAGAGATAGAAGATACACGACAGATGTTGGATGTCAATCCAACGGCTGGTAGGCAGAATCGTTTGTTGACTGGCTAGTAAGTCGACACCACCTTGGATAGGCTATTTCCTCGTGGGTCCCAAATGTCAGAATCCAAATCTGTCACAGTCATGCAACCTTTCCTATGAAAATTTATAACCCATTTGATGTGCTAGTTCGAAATAAGTTTGTGGGTGCTGGTGGGGGCTAATCACTTGGCTTCTGTAATGCACAGTGAGCTCAAGCAGCCGGCGAGAGTGATGTTATTTCCCTTGGTTGGGATTTGTTACAATATTTCACTCTAAATTAAACGAATTACAAGCCATTTGCCTTGTTTCAAAGAAAATATGACAGTCACAGCCGAGTTGAAAAGGGTAGGAACATCTAACTCCAGCTTACAAACTGTACAAAAGCACGAGGGTTAATTGTTCATCAGGTTTACAAAAAAACCCAGATTGAAAAGGGCAACAACATCTAGCTCCAGCATTGTTTTCGGCAGTCACAGTCAAATGGATCGGTCAGGTCCATAGAATGAACATCCTGGGTCGTAAAATTTACGGGATTATGACCACAATATGTTGTAAATAGAAGCCCGACACGTTCAAAAGCTCTTTTGCCCACCTGAAACTCCTTTTTTTGCTCTTCTACATACCCATCCGTCAAAACCATGCTGCTGATAAACTTAAGCCCGATGGACAATAGTAACCTCGCATTCAGCAGGAAGAATGTGACAAATCTAGTGTTTGCACGGTTGGCTACATATCGTTCTAGCGTTATTGTCTTCAATCGAATCTCATGAGAAGTGAGAAAATCCCGATGCTCACGAATCCATCGATTGGTTATAACTTTCTTACCCCGTCCGGTTGCCTAAATAGACATGAAGATTGAACACAGTTAAGGTCTAAAAGAAGAGTGTCGAAAGAGCAACAGCTAAACGGTTAATTCTAGTACACTATATGCGGGCTTCCAATGTGCGTGAAATTATCACCTTTATATACAACTTCTCCAGACATGGAAAGCATTGCAGCAAGCCAATAATCTTGTTTAGATCAAAACTATTCATTTGGATATATAAGATCTTGACAGAATCCAGCACCATTGATAGGCCATCCATGGAGAAACTCTTCATTGAGCATAGAACATAATATTAGTACAAAATGTGTACTCCAAGATGATATATAACTTATGCGCAGAAATTTAAAATGCAGCTTATGGTTACAAGTGTAGATGATAATATAAAGTACCTGAAGAACTGTGGAGCCAAACACCATATTGAAATGAGCACAGAGATCATGTATTACACCCAAGGTCTCTAGTTTAGGCGCAGAGAGGACGGTTATTTGCAACGGTGAATAACTAGAATCAAGGATCAACTTTTGAAGTGAAGGGGCATCTTGGATGATGAGCTGCCTTCCATCAAAAGAAATTCCAATTTTTACAAGGTTAGGCGACTTTATTTAGAGAAAACCGATTCTAACTGTGAAAACAAGCACCAAGCACTCCAGCGCAGGGCAACTGGAGTGGATGATGCTCTGCAATGAGGCCTCCGATATACGAACCCGCACAAGTGAAAGTTTCTTGAGAAATGGGAGTCGAAGGTTTAGTACCAGATTGTCTGGTAGGTAGCACAGCGCAAAGGTGGCGGTGTGGAGAGAGGAGGAAACCGCGAGATGGACATCGGTGCTGAGGGCACAAGTTCATGGCGTTCGGTATGTGGTATGTGAGTTCCAGGGGAATAGTAGAACTCAAGCAGCTGTAGTTTTGTGAATTCAGGGGATTTCAGCCAGGCGTCCACCGTGCAGGGCATGGTATGCTTGCTCAGGTAGCATGATGGGATGCAGAGGCTTTGAACGGAGCCCTGGTGGGAGGAGATGATGGCTCTGGGGATTTCAAAATCATTGAAAAGAGATAGCTGACGAGAGTCGAGATTAAGGGGCACGGCGCGCCATAGAGGGCACCACCGAATTGAGAGGACTTGGGTGCGGCAGCAATCCTTGGTGGGGAGAAGCGAGATGATCTCCCCAAGGATGGCGTCCGGGAGATCTCTGATGCGGTCCACCCAAGATTCTACGGGTTCCTGGGATCCGGTGGGGGTGGGGTCACTGCTTCTCCCTGCGCTACCGAGTGGGGGATCTACAACAGGCGTCGCGGCTGGCGGGAGCCTCATCTTCTTGGCGCTGGGGTCATCTGAATCCATTTTCCTCGAGGGCCTCGCGTCGTGCTCACAGATTTGAGCAGAGTAACGAATGACTTGCCGGGCGAAGAAGAAGGGGAGCTGGGGGTTTTCTGTAGGAGTGAGGAAGCAGGGGAACTGGGGTTTTCTGTAGGAGTGAGGTGAGGAATTTGGGGGTACAAGTGGAGCGAGCTGACATGAGGTGGGTGGGAGCGAGGAGGAAGAAGAGCACCCAGGTTTTTTTGGGGGGGAGGGGGCGGTGTGTTGGGTGTGGGTAGCACCTCTCATTCAGTAAATATATGGGCTTTTGAATTGATTTTACTATTTACTAGTGTGGATGGGCTGTTTTGTCTTGGGCCCAGAGAAACAATTACTACTAGTATATGGAGACACTCTACAGCTACCTAGAAAAACAATTACTACTAGTACAGTGGAGACACTCTACCACTTCTGGCTCCTCCTAGGTCATTGAAACGTCTCCCTCTACTGAATGTCGTTATACTTTTGTTCACCGACATGCGGGCCATGCAGCGTGCGGGCCCAAATGCCATCCACCAAATTAGAAGGTAGTATGCAGGCGGAGAGTCACGCCGGTCGTAGCGTGGTAGTAACGAGCCATCGTATCACAAAACCCCACCTCCCCGCAGTCTAAGTTTGACGGACGAAGCAACCATCATTTCACTCTTCGCTGAATCCCCTTCTCCCTCACCATCTTCAAGAAAGGCAACACTCGCATCTGCCACTGTTCTTCTCTCCCAACGAAGGGAAGGTAAGCGGATCCGTGATGTTGGTATATTTTCGTTCAGAGAAAAAAAAAGAACTTTTGCAAAGCAGTAACCGATCCTCACTCTCTTTTTTGTTTCATTGTCATTGCAATTGTGTTTTCCTTTCAGTGGTCTCCTAGTATTCGTCAGTTTCATGATGGACCAAGGAGAACCAGGCAAAGATCTGCCTCTATTGGAGCAGACGCGGGAGGCAGATCCCCGCGAGACAGAGAGCTCCAAGAAGATAGAGACAGCCACCGAGCCGACCCCAGATACGCTCACGGCCACTACTGAGATGGTCAATGCCCCGTTTGAGGTTGCAGCCCCCGTGGCACCGCAGGACCAGTTTTCCCCCTTCGAGGATGTGTGCCCCCCCGCTGAGCTGCCCAAGGTGATTTTCTTCTTTGCCGATCTTGATTGTGGTTTTCATCTAAGTATGTGGTGATTAATAATGCAAAATTTTATTGGCTTCGATGCCATGCTATACATAGTGGTTTAAATAACTTGTGTTTCTTATACTGAAAAGTAATTCAGAATTTGTTTCTGTTTCAATTAGAGCCCTGATGCAGACAAGGATTGTGTGGTTGTACATGTCATTCGCTATGAGGTGGATGACCTGAATATACACACTGGGAAAACAGAGTTCTTAGGCTGTTGGATCCTGGAAGCCATTTGCGGTTATATCAATGAAGAGTTGTATTCCAGCCTAACTGTTGTCAGGCGTGTTGTCCAAGGTGTACTGAAGCACAAGAAGTTCAAAGCTACTCCTTCGTTTGTGAGTCATACTGTTCTTGCCATGCTTATGCAGGAAGATGACGTGGCATGCCTCCACAAACAAGTTTATCAGTGGCAAGGCCTCAAGGTTGTCTTCATGAAGGTTCACAGGATTGAGCTACTGCAGGACGTCCTCGATGATGTTCATGGCAAGTTCCGTCTTGTGTCTAGCCCAAATTAGATCGAGGCATGGAATAGTTGCCCCACCTAGTGTTTAATAGTAGTTTGGATATGTCTAATTATCCAAACCTTGCCTGTTATCGACCCCTCTGGGGCTAGTACTCTGTTTGAATCCATCTATGGGAACTGCTGCTACTTTTGTGTGCCCATGAATCATGTGAGAACCATCGTAATTGTTGCCAAAACAGATGCGTCCTCACTAGTTTTTTCATGAATATGGCATGGTAAGACATAAGTTGTCACAGTTTATCATACAAGCAGTGTGTGTTTTGATGAAATAGAGCACTCGTTCGAGAACTGTGCACTGACGTATACATAAGTACTTGTAAACAATGTTGGTGCTACCCCACTTGTAAGCAGTTGTGCAAAACACGGCACATTGGCTCAGCTCGCTTCAACACTAGGATGTCGACCAGGTAACAATCAACAATCTGCTGTCTGACATATAAGCAACTATGTATCTTGTTACACTGGTTCATGCAGTTAACTGAGGCTACAATGTAATAAATTCCAAACGTTCACACGCTAGTCTAGCGCTCATGTGGAACACTCACATTAAACCTGTCTTCATAAAAAACTTGAAAAGCATAAGTTAGGCAATTTTATACATCTCAATGATTCATAGAACATAACAAACATATACTAGTTCACAGCAAAAGACAAAGTTGTGAGAAGGTTTACAAATCAGGAAAAAACAAGCAAGGCTTCTCTGAGCAAAGGGCCTCCCGGCAGGCTTAAATTTCCTGGAGTTCACTCTGGGTTTTTCTTGTTGCCACCATCCAGGGTTAGGTTCTCTCATTCCAGAATAACCAATTATAATTGTGGTCTCAGCTGGAATGCTGAACTTAACCATGCAGTGTACTGACCAGGTGAAATTCTTGTGCATTCACTAAATTTAAGCACCACTATTTGCAGAAATAAGCAGACCACAATGCCTCTTGTCCACGCACCTGTCCAAAAAACCGCTGTGCAGCCGTGCCAGCTAGTCCTCGGTCCATGGATGAACGGGTAGAAAGTGCATTATGGACTAGGATGCAGTTGTTTTGTCTCGTCCCTGCACTGCAATCAGGAAGTAAAACGTACAAATCAGCTTCTTTTAGATTGCATTGGTCATTCTACCTTAGTTACTACCAATATAGGGATACCTTGAAGACGGGAGGTTAGACGATGGCAACGAGGGATAGCCATCTCATTTTGCGCAGTTGTACTAAAACTGAGGTGTGTGCTTTTGATTGCGCGGATAGAAACGATACGGAGACAGACATCCCGAAACGATATGGAGACAGACATCCCTGTTTGCGCAAATACGAAATACGGTTATTTAAACAGTGACAGATATTTGCAGTGGCATATGATTAATATCAACATCTATTGTGTTATAATTGGCACTAGATTGACAGTATGAAGAGTCCTTAAGTAAGTAGCATCACATCACATCAACAATGCCACTAGATTAACATGCATAACAATAGCATTAGTATTACTGTCATGAGAGTAGCACATGGTCACTAAATGTGCAATCAAAATTGTGCAGTTCCACTGGGATGAAGCAATGTTAGCGGTGTGAGATTTAAGTGTAACCGCAAAAACACAATTCACGGGAAATAAAGCAATACAGAAGCACTTCATAAAATGGTGGTGGCATTGCTTCAATTTATCGACGACACTAGACCATTACTTATAGTGACATTAGGTGTCATTGCTTAATGCTTCATGTGATTTTACATTAACACTAGCGATATGGGCGTAGGGACAACATGGGCTTAAAGTTGTGAGGCAGATGTGGCTGCCGAGAGCGGCAAACACTCAGGCAGCATGTCTGCATTTGTCCCATTTTTTATCTCCTCGATGACATTTTCCTATGTGAGCATAGGAAATCTAGACCTACTCATTCTCATTTGCGTTGTACCCCAACACCCGTCACTTTCTTTCCTTTTTCAACCAAGAGATAGGTCCACTTCCCCCCACCCTTCGCCATCCACCATGCTTTCTTCATCTTTTCAACTAAGAGACCTGTTGGGTAGCTAGTATCTACTACTTTCCCCCGTTTCCTCTTAGAACCAAGTCCTAGAATCATGCTACAGCTTTCCCACTTTCTTCCCTATTTGAACCAATGCTTAGAGTTGACTGTATGAACTAGCTTTACCTCTAATAATAGTAAAAGTCTAGGTGGCTTTGGAACAGCGGACAGAAGTAGAAAAAGATCCACACGAAGGGAGCTGGGGCAGTAGAGCGAGGCAGGTGTTCCCTTTCGAAGGAATATATACCTGAGGGTCGATGGCATGTGGCAAAGACGGCGTCGGGAGGCCGCATCTTGGCCGCAATACTGTAGGGAGGAAGAAGGGGTCGGAGGCCCTCCCGAACCGGCGCTCTCTCGGAGAGAACGGCACGGCCACCGATCGGGACGCGCGGGCCGCCATTGGTCTCCTCCCTCGCCGATGACGACAGCGTGAACGATGCAGCTACACCCCTGCCCCAGTCGAGGTTGTCCAGCCGGATTTGTGACTAGCCGTGAGCTGAGAGAGAGTGTGGCCACCTATGTCTTGCTTAGATCTGGAGAGCATGAGAGAGTGAACGAGAGGAACCCTACTAATGCAAGCGCTAAGGCTCCTGCTTATATATATAGTGGAGTGATTTGTTGTACCAGCTTCAAAAAATGCGCTCCTATGTGTACCCGCGAGTGGGTGTGAGAGAACTAGTGCGTGCATGCACCGCTTCTCTTCGTGAGAGTACAATATACTATGCCCAAAGAACGTTCGCCGCAAGAGTAATAGTATAAGTGTGTGACGTGTGAGCTAAAATAAAATGTGCGTGACGTCTTTTGTTTTTTAGAAGTTCTGAGGGGGGGTGTGAAGAGCACATATGTGCATGACGTCTACCTGCAGATAGACGGTGGGTGCGACGTGCAAGTCTGTGAGAGGACTCGGTAGAGTCGTGACTCATGAGGGTGCGTGTGTGTGAGAGAGAGGGGGGCACGTATCAATGCAATGCATGTGTCCGTAAATCATTATCCGACAAACGTTCGCCACAAGCCTTTTCCTGACGAACGCCATAAGAACCGTTAGATCGGCATCCGACAGTGTCAGTTTTGCCATGTCATTTAACAGAACAGCCACTCCTCCTACACACAAATCTTCCACGTGAGTGTTAGCAACTGCCGTATGCTCCCTCCGTTCCGAAATGCGGTGCATATAGCTTTATTGAAAATTCAAACCTCGCAAACTTTTACCGAGTTTTCGTGTACCAAATTGCACATGTAGAATACCCTGTATATATCATTTCATTCATCTTCGAGAGATAACTATAAATATGGGTGAGGAGTCTACAAAGAAATACCATCGTATCACCCGCAACAATTTCAACCATCCTTTAGTGTCGAGGAATATCATAGGAACTCTATATGATATGATTTTTATAGGATTTTTTCCTTTAGAGCCTATTGGTTCATAGGAATAGATTCATATACTCCACATTTCAAAGGAAATAAACATGATATCATTTCGTGTCAAGGAATATCATAGGAACTCTATATGATATGATTTTTATAGGATTTTTTCCTTTAGAGCCAATTGGTTCATAGGAATTGATTCATATACTCCACATTTCAAAGGAAATAAACATGATATCATTTCTATAGCTTTAGAGCCACTTGGTTCATATGAATGGATTCCTATACTCCCTTAATTTCAAAGGAAAATAAACATTAGCGTATATTCAATAGAAAAGTTCCTATGATATGAACCAAATTACATCTCTTTTCTAATCCCTCCTCATAGGAATTGAGATACATGTCATATCTAGATTCAATAGAAAAGTTCCTATGATGTGAACCAAATGGCATCTCTTTTCCAATCCCTACTCATAGGAATTGAGATGCTCCATGTCATCTCTTTCCCTACAACTTCCATGTATACATCTTCTATTCCTAAATAGATAGTACAACCCACTAGTAGCTTTTTTCCAAAACATGCAACTATGGCACAAGAACTATATAGTGTGCCAATAACTTTGAAAGATGGTCGCTGGATGAAGCTAATCCGACAATGCAGAGATGGGCAAATCCGAGCACTACTGGCCGTTGAATATCATCAACATTCCACCAGATCTGCCACATGTACAATTTAGAAGACTCCATGGTTGAACTTAAGCATAATGCACAAACCTCAAAACACAAGCACTTCTCCTTTGTTCTAGAATCTTCTGTATCATAATTGATTATTTTTTTCTAAATGAATTGCCATTATTTGTTTTTTACTTTATGATTTACAATGCACAACCCCATTAATCTTAACATTTTTATAAAACTAATTGATTTTGAATGAGATGAACTATAAGAACTAAACGAACATCTACATCATGCATATATGACTCAAAGCTTTACATGCTATAGTGTGTATTTATTCATAATTTGGTTTTGAAATCTCATGCATTCAATACATGTGTACCTTACTAGTTTTGAGTAGAGTAGCAAATTTCACGCGGCCCCGGGTATATCAAAATGCAGGGCCCATGCATCATTGCCTTTCAGTTGAACCTACATCCACAATTTTTTGTACGTACTATATCTCCACTGGTCCCCGAACCCAAAATGCTGCCTCGTTCCCATAAAACCAAGCGGCCCACACATATTTAAGGCGTTGACTCGAACCCGTTTACTACAACGTGGCCCGCACGCCGTAGTACTCCTACAAACCCTACCGCCGCACTCATCATCGGTTTTCTTCAAGAGGACGAGGGAGAAGCCGATTTGTGAGGCGCTTTCAAAAAAAAGGATCTGTAGTGGAGACCCCTACCCTAGGGTGCCCTAGGTAGCTTCCGCACGCGTCATTGTTTTCTCTTTTCTTTATGCTCTTGCGCCCTAGAGTGAAATGATGGTTGCTTCGTCCATCCAGCTTAGTGCGGGAAAGGTGGGGCTTTGTGATTTGACCCCTCATCGCTCATTTTCTACTACTGCGGCGCTACGACCGGGGTGCCTCCAATTCCAACCGCTGCTTCGAACTGTAATTTGGTGCATCGCACGTGGAACAAGACGGTGGATGAGCCACATGTCGGCCAAAGGGGTCCTGTTAAGTGTGTCGCCATTCCGTGTGCGGACTGACCCTGCTTGAGTTGCTATGCCAACACGACAGGAGCAACCTACCACTTGGTTTTGCTCCTTGGTGAATCCCGACTATATTGATCTAAAAAGATATGTGCTGAACTACCCTCTCTGTCTCGTTTTTTATTTTAGGCGTCTCGGTTTATAGGGCCTGCACGTAGTTCTAGGTCATCCATTTGACTAACTAAATATGAGTTACTATGTCACAAAAAGTATATCATTGGATTCTTAAGCGGATGTAGTTGTATTTAAAAGTCGAGGGTGGGGCTTTTCCTGCGCGGTAGGCGGGGCAGTTCCGCCTAGTCGGTTCGACAGAGATGCGAGAAGACGAGGGAGTAGGCTGCTACAAACGTAGGGCTGTGTGATTTGACAGCGAGTTACTGCTGGACAGGTGGGGCCCCGTGATTTGACTTGCCATTATCTTTTTAACTGCGGCGCTACGACCGGCGTGAGTCTCCCGATTCTGGACCACCTCCATACAGGTGCCTCTCCCAATGCTCCACCATGTAGTAGAGGCTGGCTCTTGCATGAGAGCCCACTTGTCCACTTTTTCCTTGCCTCTCTTTCCTCCACACATGCAAAAATGCCATGTAAAGTGCACTATTGTACTTACTTGCTCCTACAGGTGCTAAGCTTGCCACATAGGCATAAAGTCTGATGTGGCAAGTTAATCAAGAAGAGAGAGACTAGTTTGGTGACCCAAGGAAGAAATGGTGCTAAGCGCGTGTACCTAGGTAATAAGACAATTTTGAGTCTATAGATAATTAAATGAAGCAAACTTAGCAACAAAAAACTAATAAGCACACCATTTCATTGGAAGAGGTCACTCCTTGGCAAATGCAATAAATACTAGTACTCCCTGTGTCCCATAATATAAGAACATTTTTGGCACTACACTAGTGTCAAAGACGTTCTTATATTATGGGACGGAGGGAGTACGAAGAAAGAGATAGAGAGAAGTAAAAAATACACTTATAGCCAACCTTATAGCCAACCTTGTTGTAGTATGAGTGACTAAGTGATGACTATGTATGACATGCCAACATCAGATAGCCTAACGCACCATGTTAAATCTCCAAGGGCGCGACCGCGCGAGCGACGCGATGGTCGTGGTAGGCGCAACCATGATACGGGCTGCCGACAGCCCTTGGATCTGAGATCAAACGGTCGCATGCTAAGTTGCTGAAAATTTGCAGAATAACCCTCCAGGATAGGATATTCACCCATAGGTCTAGAATCACGCCATGCAACCATTCGATCTCAGATCCAAGGGCTCTCAGAAGCCCGTATCATGGGAGAATGGAAAGCCACTACCTTGCCGTTCGCACGCTGGCAGTTCGCTCCTACTCGTCCCCGCACGTCCTTCAATACTACGGCGGTTCGCTCCTAGTCGTCCCGTCCTTTCACATTACGGCAGTTCCACTAATCCTAACCCTCCTCCCAAATCCATGGCGTCCGAAATCTCCACGATGGGCGGTGAGTACAAGGTTAGAACCATCACCGGCGATGAGTTCGACGTCATCTACACCCGTTCTTCCGCGACGGTGAAATGATGCCTTTCTCGCTTCAGACGCATGTTCGAAAACTCAGATGATGAGTGGGTCACTGGGCTAGATGTTGAGTACACCACAGTCCTGGGACGAGAGAAGGTCTAAAGGACGAAGAGAGGAAGAATCCCGCCATGATCCAGGTTTGCGTACATAATGTTTGCTTGGTCTACCACATATGCCATGCCGACGTTGAGTGCCAGGATTTTTAGAACTTCCTCAAGGACAAAAGAGTAAAATTCATTACTGTAGACTCTCTAGATTTGCCACTGCTACTGCTAATGAAGTTGAAGTCCCAAGTCTACATGATGAGTTCATCTCCCGTACTCCAGCATCGCAGGTGCTTGCTCTAAGTTGACAGTGTGATAATTGGTTTCATGTTGCATATGTTGTCTAGCCTGTATTTCTTCTATTTTGATTAAATTGCACCTGCTGAGTTTATACGTTATACATGTGCATATGCCATGGCTTTCTGTGTCTAGAATACACTGCATCTATCTATCATACCATGTTCTTACATCAAAGTACTGATGTTGTGTATCCCGCATCAGTCACTCATGATTGGACACTTTTAACATGGCAGTTTGATAGTGGTTGCATCTTGCATTGATTTCTACGTTGTACTGCTTCTAATTTTTCGAATTGCCACTTATGACAAGACACTTTTAACTTGGTAGAGTAATATTGGTTGCATCTTTCATATGGTGTCTAGCTTGCATTACTTCTATTTTCTTGAAAATCCTTCTGCTTAGTTTGCACATCATAGCTGTGAATATGTCATGCCGTCCTGTTTTTCTTACATATTCCATCCTCATATGGTTGTCTTACATCAAAGTATTGCTTGTCTGTATCATGCATCAATGAGTTCTGAAGAGTGATTTTATTCTTTTGTGTTGTGGGTACAACTTGACATGGCAAAGTCAAAAAAGAGCAAGGAAAATAATATAGTACGGAGTGCTGTTACTCGTCGGGTGAAACGGAAAAGGATCTACCGTCGAGATTTTGCTGGTACTTATAGTGCAGTAGAAGGTCCAAGTCCACCGGCTAAATCTACAAACACAGTATCACTTGCTCCACCAGCTGCAACATCCACTTCAACTGTACCAACATCTCAACCAGTTACTCGTTCGTTTGCTCCGGAACTGGCCAGTTCCCAAGCTGCCTTCACACCTAACACTACTTCTGAAGCACTGCTGACACAACAAGACTTGGCAAGATCAGATGAACCTCATGAGCATCAACACCAAGACGGTACTTGACCGAGTCAAGTTGCAGTTGCATGCTCCTTTATATGTACTCTCACAGTTTGATGTACACTAACACTTTCCATATTCGTTGTTGAACTAGCACCACAGCGCAAGCAGAAACAGACATCAGGGATAATGCTTGACAGATTAACAAAAACTAAAGGAGGAAGATTGGAGATCCATTTTGAGGCAGGTTTAAAAAGGCCACGTGATGCTACAGAGTCAGCCAAGTTAGTATCAGAGGCAGCCGTTACCGTTAGGTGTCATGCACGTATCCTCCCAATGTGGATCCAGTATAGGAATGAGAAAGACAATACCCAGTTTAACACCTTCCTTGACCATTTATCCGTAAGTAATGTTATTCATCACAATTAGGAACATTGTCTTGCTCTGTCCCATACTTTCTAGCTTCCTCCTAATAAGACTCACATTCTTCTTTCAACAGATGAGGTTCAAGTTGGATCCGAAAGATGATGCAACTAAACAAGCATGCACTCATGTTTTTCAGTCTGCTCTGCGACAGTATTGGTACCACCTTAGAAAATCTCACTTTGAAGGCAAGGCTAACAATGAAATCGCCCAAACATCTCCAGTGGAATATATTACAGATGAAGACTGGACAACCCTCGTTAAACACTGGTCTGATCCAAAGTATCAGGTAGGCTATATGTATTTGATCAGACCACATATTGAACTTGTATTTATGTATGTGCCTTACAAGTGTATCTTCTTCTAGGCTAACTGTTTGAAGAACAAAACCAACCGTTCTAAAGTGATGAAGGATATTCTTTTGGTCTTGATGTGTAATCTAGTTGTTATGTTCACGTGTGCACACAATGATAAAATAGCCTGTTTGTTTTATATCTGTTTGCCCATGATATGAATGATGTCATACTATGTTCATCCTACTTTAAACCATGTCTCTTTATCCTTAGATGTCAATGAATGTGAGGAAATAGACAATACAGTAGGCATGCTACATGGACATATGTTCCGTAAGTGATTTTGTTATGTAGTTGGCACTACAATACATGCTAATGTATTACAGTAGTTCACCAAAATAAGTTATGTATAAACGTTTAACCTACTTTGTTTGTTTTTGTCTCATTAGTAACTTATCTGGTATACTAATCTACAAGTTCAAACTTTCAGGAAGCTATGGAACAAATGATTGAACAGCCACAACCACCTGAAGGTGATGAGGCTACCACACGCATAATGTCACCTCTTGTTGCAGTGCATCAGTATCTCTCCACTAACAGTGCAAAAAGCACATTCCTGTGTAATTCTGGGTTGGTTGTCAAGGTAACCTCGTCTATATCGCCTACTGAACAAAATCTTCCTACTAGACAGAGTGATATATCTGTGCTCCAGACACAAGTCCAATCCCTAATGGACGTTGTTTCGGAAACAAGAATAGTGGTTGAGAAATGTCGTCAAGATATGAATGGTTTTGAAACGAGACTACCAGACATTCGCTTCGTTATTCAAGAGCAATGGCGGAAAAAGGTGGAGATCGTGCTGCTCCACCAGATTCTACAGCCTGAAACATAGCACTCAGGTCAAATGATCTGTGCTTCTATACATCCGATGGTGCTTTTATCTAGAAGGACTGTAAACTTTATGCCAATAGGCCTTTTGTTGTATGGTTGGAATTTATTTTGTTGTGATACAACATTTATGATGCTGCCACAGGCTGCAGTAATTACGACGCTATTTTTGTATAGTGTAGGTTTATCTTAGTAATGTATTCGGCCGAAAGCTTCGTAGGAGCCCAACATGCCAACATTCGTCGGGCCCATTCCAATTGGGCTAAAAATGATTACGGGCCGAAATTGGCATGTAGCCCACTAAAAATATCTGGGCCTAAATTAGCATAAGCTTTCATATTTTTCTGGTTGGCCTGTGCTCATAGTGGGCCTTTAAAAGGCCTAAACATAATTTGGGCCCTTAGTAAAAATAGGCCGTTTACAGGTGTAAATATCTCGAGCCCATAAAAAACATGGGCCTTTAATAGACCGAAAGTGAGATTGGGCCCTGATTGTGCCAAATAATCCACTGGTCTTAGCAGGCTGAAACGATGGCCCATTTATGATGCGGATGTTTGACAGGCCGAAATTCAGATGTGCCATAAATGCGTCGACCTAATACACGGGCCTTTAACAGGCCGGAACTTCGGTCGGGCTAGATTATCGTCATTTTTATATTGCCGTTAATGGGCCCGATATGACGTTGGGCCACATATGGCCCATGGTTTTCGTCCGGCGTTAACAGGCCGAAAATGACAACTGGCCGAAAGTGTCCCAAATCTATAGTGGGCCTCTAACAGGCCGAATGTCAGACATGGCCGAATATGACCCAAATCCTTCACGGTCGTTTATGGGCCGAAAGTTTTGATGGCCTGTAAATGGGCCCAAATGAAGCCGAACCTTTAACACGCCGGAAATACACCGGGCCGTAATTCGGTCCAATTACTTAGCGGACTGTTAACGGGCCAGAAGTGACCATGGGCCGCGTTGATGACAAGTTTAAGGCAGGCCGTTGATGGGCCGATTTGACAGAGAATGTTGGGCCTTTAGCTGGGCCGGCCCATTATGGTCTGCAGAATCTTGTGGGCCTTTAGCTGGGCCGACCCATTGTGGTCCGCAAAATCTTGTGGGCTTTTAGCTGGGCCGGCCCATTATGGTCTGCAAAATCATATGGGCCTTTAGCTGGGCCGACCCATTATGGTCCGCTAAATTTTGTGGGCCTTTAGCTGGGCCGGCCCATTATGGTCCGCTAAATCTTATGGGCCTTCGGTTGGGCCGGCCCATTTAAACTTTGTGGGCCACTTTTGGGCCGGTCCACGTGTCAACATATCATAGGCCCATCTCGACCGTTGGATGAGTGACACCTGTGCCAACGCGTAGCTGACGCGTGGATCCGTCAGCCAATTAGAATTTTACATGTGGAAAATCGGCATTGGTCGTGGCTGTTAGCGGGTTATCGGATCCACAAAACGGACCCGATAGGTTAATGGCGGTTAACAGCGTCCCGTTACGGTGGATGTCACATGTCGGTCACCCTTGACGAAAGCACTTCTATGACGCGCGATTTATCGTCATGGAAGTGGACACTTCCGTGATGATAATTTTGGTAATGTCATGGAACACTTCTACGACAGCACAGGTATGATTATCTTGATTCTATCATAAAATCGTCATGGATGTACATACATGACAGAAAACGTGACCTACTGTGACAAACACGTATCATCACAGAAGTGTATTTTTTTTGTAGTCTATATAGGCGAAGGATCTAGGTCAGGAGACCCACGTGGGGCCCACGAGGTAGGGGTGCGCCCTCCTGCCTCGTGGCCGCCTCGTTGCATCTCCGACTTCATCTCCAAGTCTTCTAGTTTCCTTCTGGTCCAAGAAAGATCATCACGAAATTTTCATTCCGTTTGGACTCCGTTTGGTATTCCTTTTTTGCAAAACTCTAAAATAGGCAAAAAAACTAAAACTGGCATTGGGCTCTAGGTTAATAGGTTAGTCCCAAAAATAATATAAAATAGCAAATAAATGCCTATTAAACATCCAAAACAGATAATATAATAGCATGGAACAATAAAAAATTATAGATATGTTGGAGACGTATCATCGTTAGACTCAGGCAATAGGCAGGTGTTATGCGAACATCGACTACATAACACCACACCTATATGCGCATAGAGGAGAGCATTGTGTAATAATAAGTTCACGATGGGAGGCCGAGTGACAGAAATTACCGAACCATGAGTTTACAAGTTATGACATTAGGGGTGAATTAGGACCCCAGAGAAATATATGCCTATGGTTGGGTATTTACCTTAGTAAATCTTAGTTGTTCCAGGTTGCTTGTTAAGAGCACAATCATAACTATGTGTGAGTCAACGGGGTTGCAACACATAAATTTAGTCTTTATCCCTACAAAACTGAACACCCAACAATAATCAATGCAAGTCATGAATAGAGTTGACAACTATATGATTATTCCATAGTCCTCAAGAAAGTTTCATCATCATATGTAACACAACCGACTTATCCTTCACATTAACAGGGATTGGGCCAGTTGCTCCAGTCTTTTATATTTTGTTGATACTCACATGCGGTTACCGCTTCACCATCACAAATCACAACACCGTAAACTGACTTGGGTCCATGTAACACCACCCCTCGTTCACCTATATAAGGGAAGGTAGGGGCCTCCCAAGTCAGCATCCAATCTATCGACATGATCTCTCATATGAGACACCAATCAATACAATCAAACATGCAAGATGTAGGGTATTACTAAACCAGGGCAAACGTCGGGTCAGGCTGGGTTTCGCGCCGGGCTTGCAAAATCCCAACATTCCTTTGTCAAGACCGAGCCAGGCCCGAAGCCCAAAATATACTTTGGTTTCAAGCCCGAGCTAGGCACGAAATCAAGCCTGAAGACTGCCCCTAACGTTGTTTTCTAGTGTACAAACGTGCAAGCCCGACCTGAATATACAGAAAAAAGAAAAGCCCAAACCCGACTACCTTTCGGGCTGCAAAACAAGGCCAGAGCCCGACCCGAACGACAAGCCCGACCCGTCTCAGCCCGAGTGTTAGTGCTAAAACCGATGGATCTCGGGTAGGGGGTTGCTACTTGTGAGTTATGTTGGGATTTCCTCGAAGAGGAGAGGATTATGCAGTACAGTAGAGATAAGTATTTCCCTCAGTTACGAAACCAAGGTTATCAATCCAATAGGAGAACCAAGCAACACTATGTAAACAACACCCACACACAAACAACTGCAACCCAACGCGTAGACGGGTTTTCAATCCCTCAACGGTTACGAGCAAGATTAAACGGTATAGTTTTTGCTAGATAGATCAAACAAACATACAAAATAAAATAAATAAAGGAAAATTGCGGCAAAGTATTTTTGGTTTTAATATATGATAGAATATAGACCCGGAGGCCATATTTTTCACTAGAGGCTTCTCTCATAAAAATAACATACGGTGGGTAGACAAATTACTGTTGGGAAATTGACAGAAAAGCAAATAATTATGACGATATCCTAGGCAATGATCATGTATATAGGCATCATGTCCAAGACAGTAGACCAAAATGATTCAGCATCTACTATTACTCCACACGTCGACCGCTATCCAGCATGCATCTAGTGTATTAAGTTCATGGAAGAACGGAGTAACGCCTTAAGCAAGATGACATGATGTAGACAAGATAAACTCACGTATGAAATAAATCCCATCTTGTTACCCTTAATAGCAAAGGCACATGCGTGTCATGTCCCTTTCTATCACTGGGATTGAGCACCGCAAGATCGAACCCATCACAAAGCACCTCTTCCCATGGCAAGATAAATCAATCTAGTTGGCCAAACCAAACCAATAAATCAGAGAAGAAATATGAGGCTATAACAATCATGCATAAAAGAGTTCAGAGAAAACTCAAATAATATTCATGGATAGATCTAATCATAAACTCACAATTCATTGGATCCCATCAAACACACCGCAAAAATTCATTATATCAAATAGATCTCCAAGAACACCGAGGAGAACATTGTATTGAAGATCAAAAAGAGAGAAGAGGCCATGTAGCGACTAACTATGGACCCTTAGGTTCGTGGTAAACTACTCATGCATCATTGGAGGGCAGCAAGGATGATGAAGAACCCCCTTCGGCAGAGTGCAGGAAAAGGCCTTTAGATGGGCTCTCGTGGCTCTGGAACTTGCGGCGGCGGAAAAAGTATTTCATGTACTCCCTGGTAGGTTTCCTGATTTAGAGTATTTATAGAGGCGGAGTTAGGTCAGACGGAGGCTTCTGGGCCCCACTATGTGTTGGGGAACGTTGCAGAAAATTAAAATTTTTCCTACGGTTTCACCAAGATCCATCTATGAGTTCATCTAAGCAACGAGTCAAGGGAGTGAGTTTGCATCTACATACCACTTGTAGATCGAGTGCGGAAGCGTTCAAGGGGATGGTGATGATGGAGTCGTACTCGCCGTGATTCAGATCACCGATGACCAAGTGCTGAACAGACAGCACCTCCGCGTTCAACACACGTATGGTACGGACGACGTCTCCTCCGTCTTGATCCAGCAAGGAGGAAGGAGAGGTTGAGGAAGACAGCTCCAACGGCAGCACGACGGCGTGGTGTTGTTGGTGCAGCAGTACTCCGATAGGGCTTCGCCAAGCACGTACGGAGGAGGAGAGGTGTTGGGGAGGGGAGGGGCTGCGCCTTGGCTTAGGTGTTCAGCCCTCCCCTCACCCCTCTATTTATAGGGGAAGGGGCAAGGGGGGCCGGCCCCTCTAGATGGGATCTAGAGGGAGGGCGGCGGCCAGGGAGGGGGGACTTGCCCCCCAAGCAAGGGGGGCGCCCCCTCTAGGGTTCCCCCAACCCTAGGCGCATGGGCCCAAGGGGGGGGGAGCCCAGCCCTCCAGGGGATGGCTCCTGCCCCACGCAGCCCATGTGCCCCCCGGGAGGGGTGGCCCCTCCCGGTGGACCCCCGGAACCCTTCCGGTGGCCCCGGTACAATACCGATATGCCCCCGAAACCTTCCGGTGTCCGTATGACAGCTTCCCATATATAAATCTTTACCTCCGGACCATTCCGGAACTCCTCGTGACGTCCGGGATCTCATCCGGGACTCCGAACAACATTCGGTAATCACATACAAGTCTTCCTAATAACCCTAGCGTCACTGAACCTTAAGTGTGTAGACTCTACGGGTTCGGGAGACACGCAGACATGACCGAGACGGCTCTCAGATCAATAACCAACAGCGGGATCTGGATACCCATGTTGGCTCCCACATGCTCCTCGATGAAGTCATCGGATGAACCACGATGTCGAGGATTCAAGCAACCCCGTATACTATTCCCTTTGTCAAGCGGTACGTTACAAGCCCGAGACTCGATCGTCGGTGTCCCAATACCTCGTTCAGTCTCGTTACCGGCAAGTCACTTTACTCGTACTATAATGCATGATCCCGTGACCAGACACTTGGTCACTTTGAGCTCATTATGATGATGCATTACCGAGTGGGCCCAGAGATACCTCTCCGTCATACGGAGTGACAAATCCCAGTCTCGATCCGTGTCAACCCAACAGACATTTTCGGAGATACCTGTAGTGCACCTTTATAGTCACCCAGTTACGTTGTGACGTTTGGTACACCCAAAGCACTCCTACGGTATCCGGGAGTTACACGATCTCATGGTCTAAGGAAGAGATACTTAACATTGAAAAAGCTCTAGCAAAACGAACTACACGATCTTGTGCTATGCTTAGGATTGGGTCTTGTCCATCACATCATTCTCCTAATGATGTGATCCCGTTGTCAATGACATCTAATGTCCATAGTTAGGAAACCATGACTATCTGTTGACCAACGAGCTAGTCAACTAGAGGCTCACAAGGGACATGTTATGGTCTATGTATTCACATGTGTATTACGATTTCCGGATAATACAATTATAGCATGAATAATAGACAATTATCATGAACAAGGAAATATAATAATAATGCTTTTATTATTGCCTCTAGGGCATATTTCCAACAGTCTCCCACTTGCACTAGAGTCAATAATCTAGTTACATTGTGATGAATCGAACACCCATAGAGTTCTGGTGTTGATCATGTTTTGCTCGCAAGAGAGGTTTAGTCAATGGATCTGCGACATTCAGATCCGTATGTACTTTGCAAATATCTATGTCTCCATCTTGAACATTTTCACGGATGGAGTTGAAACGACGCTTGATGTGCCTGGTCTTCTTGTGAAACCTGGGCTCCTTGGCAAGGGCAATAGCTCCAGTGTTGTCACAGAAGAGTTTGATCGGCCCCGACGCATTGGGTATGACTCCTAGGTCGGTGATGAACTCCTTCACCCAAATTGCTTCATGCGCTGCCTCCGAGGCTGCCATGTACTTCGCTTCACATGTATATCCCGCCACGACGCTCTGCTTGCAGCTGCACCACCTTACTGCTCCACCATTCAACATATACACGTATCCGGTTTGTGACTTAGAGTCATCCAGATCTGTGTCGTAGCTAGCGTCGACGTAACCCTTTACGACGAGCTCTTCGTCACCTCCATAAACGAGAAACATGTCCTTCGTCCTTTTCAGGTACTTTAGGATATTCTTGACCGCTGTCCAGTGTTCCTTGCCGGGATTACTTTGGTACCTTCCTACCAAACTTACGGCAAGGTTTACATCAGGTCTGGTACACAGCATGGCATACATAATAGATCCTATGGCTGAGGCATAGGGGATGACGCTCATCTCTTCTTTATCTTTTGCCATGGTCGGGCATTGAGCCGAGCTCAATCTCACACCTTGCAATACAGGCAAGAACCCCTTCTTGGACTGATCCATTTTGAACTTCTTCAAAATCTTATCAAGGTATGTGCTTTGTGAAAGACCTATGAGGCGTCTCGATCTATCTCTATAGATCTTGATGCCTAATATATAAGCAGCTTCTCCAAGGTCCTTCATTGAAAAACACTTATTCAAGTAGGCCTTAATGCTGTCCAAGAATTCTATATCATTTCCCATCAAAAGTATGTCATCTACATATAATATGAGAAATTCTACAGAGCTCCCACTCACTTTCTTGTAAACGCAGGCTTCTCCATAAGTCTGCATAAACCCAAACGCTTTGATCATTTCATCAAAGCGAATGTTCCAACTCCGAGATGCTTGCACCAGCCCATAAATGGATCGCTGGAGCTTGCATACTTTGTTAGCATTCTTAGGATCGACAAAACCCTCTGGCTGCATCATATACAGTTCTTCCTTAAGATGCCCGTTAAGGAATGCCGTTTTGACGTCCATCTGCCATATCTCATAATCATAGTATGCGGCAATTGCTAACATGATTCGGACGGACTTAAGCTTCGCTACGGGAGAGAAAGTCTCATCGTAGTCAATCCCTTGAACTTGCCGATAACCCTTAGCGACAAGTCGAGCTTTATAGATGGTGACATTACCATCCGCGTCCGTCTTCTTCTTAAAGATCCATTTGTTTTCTATCGCTCGCCGATCATCGGGCAAGTCAGTCAAAGTCCATACTTTGTTTTCATACATGGATTCTATCTAGGATTTCATGGCTTCTAGCCATTTGTTGGAATCTGGGCCCGCCATCGCTTCTTCATAGTTCGAAGGTTCACCGTTGTCTAACAACATGATTTCCAGGACAGGGTTGCCGTACCACTCTGGTGCGGAACGTGTCCTTGTGGACCTACGAAGTTCAGTAGCAACTTGATCCGAAGTACCTCGATCATCATCCTCTTCAGTTGGTGTAGGCATCACAGGAACATTTTCCTGAGCTGCACTACTTTCCCGTTCAAGAGGTAGTACTTCATCAAGTTCTACTTTCCTCCCACTTACTTCTTTCGAGAGAAACTCTTTTTCTAGAAAGGATCCGTTCTTGGCAACAAAGATCTTGCCCTCAGATCTTAAGTAGAAGGTATACCCAATGGTTTCTTTAGGGTATCCTATGAAGACGCATTTTTCCGACTTGGGTTTGAGCTTTTCAGGTTGAAGTTTCTTGACATAAGCATCACATCCCCAAACTTTTAGAAACGACAGCTTAGGTTTCTTCCCAAAGCATAATTCATACGGTGTCGTCTCAATGGATTTAGACGGTGCCCTATTTAAAGCGAATGTAGCTGTCTCTAGAGCGTATCCCCAAAATGATAGCGGTAAATCGGTAAGAGACATCATAGATCGCACCATATCCAATAGAGTGCGATTACGACGTTCGGACACACCGTTTCGCTGAGGTGTTCCAGGCGGCATGAGTTGTGAAACGATTCCACATTTTCTTAAGTGTGTACCAAATTCGTGACTTAAATATTCTCCTCCACGATCCGATCGTAAGAATTTTATCTTTCGGTCACGTTGATTCTCTACCTCATTCTGAAATTCCTTGAACTTTTCAAAAGTCTTGGACTTGTGTTTCATTAAGTAGACATACCTATATCTACTCAAGTCATCAGTGAGAGTGAGAACATAACGATATCCTCCGCGAGCCTCAACGCTCATTGGACCGCACACATCGGTATGTATGATTTCCAACAAGTTGGTCGCTCGCTCCATTGTTCCGGAGAACGTAGTCTTGGTCATCTTGCCCAAGAGGCATGGTTCGCATGTGTCAAATGATTCATAACCGAGAGACTCCAAAAGTCCATTAGCATGGAGCTTCTTCATGCGCTTGACACCAATGTGACCAAGGCGGCAGTGCCACAAGTATGTGGGACTATCGTTATCAACTTTACATCTTTTGGTATTCACGCTATGAATATGTGTAACATTACGCTCGAGATTCATTAAGAATAAACCATTGACCATCGGGGCATGACCATAAAACATATCTCTCATATAAATAGAACAACCATTATTCTCGGATTTAAATGAGTAGCCATCTCGTATTAAACGAGATCCAGATACAATGTTCATGCTCAAACTTGGCACCAAATAACAATTATTAAGGTTCAAAACTAATCCCGTAGGTAAATGTAGAGGTAGCGTGCCGACGGCGATCACATCGACCCTGGAACCATTCCCGACGCGCATCGTCACCTCGTCCTTCGCCAGTCTCCGCTTATTCTGCAGCTCCTGCTGTGAGTTACAAATATGAGCAACGGCACCGGTATCAAATACCCAGGAGTTACTACGAGTACTGGTAAGGTACACATCAATTACATGTATACCAAATATACCTTTGGTGTTGCCGGCCTTCTTATCCGCTAAGTATTTGGGGCAGTTCCCCTTCCAGTGACCCTTCCCCTTGCAATAAAAGCACTCAGTCTCAGGCTTGGGTCCATTCTTTGACTTCTTCCCGGCAACTGGCTTACCGGGTGTGGCAACATCTTTGCCGTCCTTCTTGAAGTTCTTCTTACCCTTGCCCTTCTTGAACTTAGTGGTCTTATTGACCATCAACACTTGATGTTCTTTCTTGATTTCAACCTCTGCTGACTTCAGCATTTTGAAAATACTTCAGGAATGGTCTTCACCATCCCCTGCATATTGTAGTTCAGCACAAAGCTCTTGTAGCTTGGTGGGAGCGACTGAAAGATTCTGTCAATGACCGCCTCATCCGGGAGGTTAATGTCCAGCTGGGACAGGCGGTTGTGCAACCCAGACATTTTGAGTATGTGCTCACTGACAGAACTATTTTCCTCCATCTTACAACTATAGAACTTGTCGGAGACTTCATATCTCTCGACCCGGGCATGAGCTTGGAAAACCAGTTTCAGCTCCTCGAACATCTTATATGCTCCGTGTTGCTCAAAACGCTTTTGGAGCCCCGGTTCTAAGCTGTAAAGCATGCCGCACTGAACGAGGGAGTAATCATCAGCACGAGACTGCCAAGCATTCATAATGTCTTGGTTCTCTGGGACGGGAGCGTCACCTAGCGGTCCTTCTAGGACATATTGTTTCCTGGCAGCTATGAGGATGATCCTCAGGTTCCGGACCCAGTCCGTATAGTTGCTGCCATCATCTTTCAGCTTGGTTTTCTCTAGGAACGCGTTGAAGTTCATGTTGACATGAGCGTTGGCCATTTGATCTACAAGACATATTTTGCAAAGGTTTAAGACTAAGTTCATGATAATTAAGTTCATCTAATCAAATTAATATAATGAACTCCCACTCAGATTAGACATCCCTCTAGTCATCTAAGTGTTACACGATCCGAGTCGACTAGGCCGTGTCCGATCATCACGTGAGACGGACTAGTCAT
>NC_041387.1:462695306-462700198 GCF_002162155.2 Triticum dicoccoides | reverse complement strand
TATATCATTCATCATTCATCACAACTTCTGGCCATATCACATCACATGACAATTGCTGCAAAAACAAGTTAGACGTCCTCTAATTGTTGTTGCATCTTTTACGTGGCTGCAATTGGGTTCTAGCAAGAACGTTTTCTTACCTACGAATAACCACAACGTGATCTTGTCAACTTCTATTTACCCTTCATAAGGACCCTTTTCATCGAATCCGCTTCAACTAAAGTGGGAGAGACAGACACCCGCCAGCCACCTTATGCAACTAGTGCATGTTAGTCGGTGGAACCGGTCTCACGTAAGCGTACGTGTAAGGTTGGTCCGGGCCGCTTCATCCCACAATACCGCTGAAGCAAGATAAGACTAGTAGCGGCAAGCAAGTTGACAAGATCTACGCCCACAACTAAATTGTGTTCTACTCGTGCAATAGAGAACTACGCATAGACCTAGCTCATGATGCCACTGTTGGGGAACATTGCAGAAAATTAAAATTTTTCCTACGGTTTCACCAAGATCCATCTATGAGTTCATCTAAGCAACGAGTCAAGGGAGTGAGTTTGCATCTACATACCACTTGTAGATCGAGTGCGGAAGCGTTCAAGGGGATGGTGATGATGGAGTCGTACTCGCCGTGATTCAGATCACCGATGACCAAGTGCTGAACGGACAGCACCTCCGCGTTCAACACACGTACGGTACGGACGACGTCTCCTCCGTCTTGATCCAGCAAGGAGGAAGGAGAGGTTGAGGAAGACAGCTCCAACGGCAGCACGACGGCGTGGTGTTGTTGGTGCAGCAGTACTCCGACAGGGCTTCGCCAAGCACGTACGGAGGAGGAGAGGTGTTGGGGAGGGGAGGGGCTGCGCCTTGGCTTAGGTGTTCAGTCCTCCCCTCACCCCTCTATTTATAGGGGAAGGGGCAAGGGGGGCCGGCCCCTCTAGATGGGATCTAGAGGGAGGGCGGCGGCCAGGGAGGGGGGACTTGCCCCCCAAGCAAGGGGGCGCCCCCTCTAGGGTTCCCCCCAACCCTAGGCGCATGGGCCCAAGGGGGGGGGGGGCGCCCAGCCCTCCAGGGGCTGGCTCCTGCCCCACGCAGCCCATGTGGCCCCCCGGGAGGGGTGGCCCCTCCCGGTGGACCCCCGGAACCCTTCCGGTGGCCCCGATACAATACCGATATGCCCCCGAAACCTTCCGGTGTCCGTATGGCAGCTTCCCATATATAAATCTTTACCTCCGGACCATTCCAGAACTCCTCGTGACGTCCAGGATCTCATCCGGGACTCCGAACAACATTCGGTAATCACATATAAATCTTCCTAATAACCCTAGCATCACCGAACCTTAAGTGTGTAGACCCTACGGGTTCGGGAGACACGCAGACATGACCGAGACGGCTCTCAGATCAATAACCAACAGCGGGATCTGGATACCCATGTTGGCTCCCACATGCTCCTCGATGAAGTCATCGGATGAACCACGATGTCGAGGATTCAAGCAACCCCGTATACTATTCCCTTTGTCAAGCGGTACGTTACAAGCCCGAGACTCGATCGTCGGTATCCCAATACCTCGTTCAGTCTTATTACCGGCAAGTCACTTTACTCGTACTGTAATGCATGATCCCGTGACCAAGCACTTGGTCACTTTGAGCTCATTATGATGATGCATTACCGAGTGGGCCCAGAGATACCTCTCCGTCATTCGGAGTGACAAATCCCAGTCTCGGTCCGTGTCAACCCAACAGACACTTTCGGAGATACCTGTAGTGCACCTTTATAGTCACCCAGTTACGTTGTGACGTTTGGTACACCCAAAGCACTCCTACGGTATCCGGGAGTTACAGGATCTCATGGTCTAAGGAAGAGATACTTAACATTGAAAAAGCTCTAGCAAAACAAACTACACGATCTTTTGCTATGCTTAGGATTGGGTCTTGTCCATCACATCATTCTCCTAATGATGTGATCCCGTTGTCAATGACATCTAATGTCCATAGTCAGGAAACCATGACTATCTGTTGACCAACGAGCTAGTCAACTAGAGGCTCACTAGGGACATGTTATGGTCTATGTATTCACATGTGTATTACGATTTCCGGATAATACAATTATAGCATGAATAAAAGACAATTATCATGAACAAGGAAATGTAATAATAATGCTTTTATTATTGCCTCTAGGGCATATTTCCAACACTATGTGCCAAGGCACGCCCTGGTGCCTAGTGGGCCACTACTTCGTCTTCCCATTCCTTCCTGAAGCTTCTAGGGTCTCTGTTTGCCAGAAAAAAATCTCCAAAAAGTTTCGTGGCATTTGACTTCGTTTGGTACTGATATTCTCCAAAGTCAAAAACAAGCAAAAAACGTCAACTCGCACTGGGCACTAAGTTAACATGTTAGTCCCAAAAATGATATAAAGTTGCTTGTAAATGTATAGAAAACATCTGTAACACCCCGGATGTAACTTTCCATAATTTTAACTCCAACTCTTGCTATTTCCGGCTATGTGTGGTGATATTTCCTTCGTGGTTGGGTTGTTGTCTTTTGTTTTGCATTTTGTTCATGTCATGCATCTCATCTCATAGCATCATGCGCATTGCATCTGCATGTTTTCATAAAGCTTGCATCCGTTCGTAGTTACCGCGTTCCCCCCCTTGCCTTCATTGACCGTTTCGAGTCCAGTCGGGTTTTTGATTCCATCTTGTCTGACCGTTTGACACTCTCTACACTTTACTCCGACCCCCTCTTCCGCGCGTCTGAAAACTGCTCCGAACCTGAACCGGGCAGTCGTGACTGGTGGGTCTGGATCAACCCCCGGACAACCTCCTACATCTTTGGTTTCTTCATTTGACTACTCATTGTCCCGTAGCCATCCGATCTTGATCGGATGATCTAAAACTCCTTTGTTTTGCTATATATATAGACCAAACCACACCTAATTTGGACAAACCCTAGAAATTAGGAGGCTTGTCCTATCCCTCTGCCGCCACCACTCCTCCTGTCTCTTCCACCTCGGGATCCCTCCCGATCCATCTCTTCTTCAGCCACCCACCAACCAGAGCATCGGCCGATCCTCTCTGTCCCATCCATCCCATCGATCCACTCGGCCCTCCCCCACAAGCAGCCTCCCAGGCGCCCCCTACATCCCTCGCCGTGCCCCGTCTCTCCTGCCCGAGGCCCCGTGAGTCTTCTGCTCGTTTGTGCCGCGCCTCCGGCAACCCCGTCATCCCCGTTGACGACCAAGAATAGCAGCAGCTGCAGGTTGTCACCCCAGTCATCCTCGACCTCGTGCCTCCCCGAGCGGAGGGGCTCATCCCCGGGCTCAACCGAGCCCCTCACCCATGAGCGTCCGAGACCCTGCCTCGTCCTCCAGCTCCAGGTCGCCCCTGTTCCCTTCTCCTTTCTTCCTTACTCTGTCCTCATCTCTCTCTCTCTCGGTTCTTTCTCTCCAGGGACCAACCATAGCGCCCCGTGAATCTCCCCTCTGCAGCCACATCGTCGAATGCCGCCTCTGACAACGGACCTGGCCTCCTCCCGTTCCCCTGGTTCGGATCTGGTGCTCCACACCTCCCCTTGCGCTTACGTACTTGATGTCTACTACACAATCTTCTTCTTGTAGACGTTCTTGGGCCTGCAAGTGCACAGGTTTGTAGGACAGTAGCAAATTTCCCTCAAGTGGATGACCTAAGGTTTATCAATCCGTAGGAGGCGTAGGATGAAGATGGTCTTTCTCAAACAACCCTGCAACCAAATAACAAAGAGTCTCTTGTGTCCCCAACACATCCAATACAATGGTAAATTGTATAGGTGCACTAGTTCGGCGAAGAGATGGTGATACAAGTGCAATATGGATAGTAGATAAAGGTATTTGTAATCTGAAATTATAAAAACAGCAAGGTAACTAATGATAAAAGTGAGCGTAAACAGTATTGCAATGATAGGAAACAAGGCCTAAGGTTCATACTTTCACTAGTGCAAGTTCTCTCAACAATAATAACATAGATAGATCATATAACAATCCCCCAACATGCAACAAAGAGTCACTCCAAAGCCACTAATAGCGGAGAACAAACATATAGATTATGGTAGGGTACGAAACCACCTCAAAGTTATTCTTTCGGATCGATCTATTAAAGAGTTTGTACTAGAATAACATCTTAAGACACAAATCAACCAAAACCCTAATGTCACCTAGATACTCCAGTGTCACCTCAAGTATCCGTGGGCATGATTATATGATATGCATCACACAATCTCAGATTCATCCAACCAACACAAAGTACTTCAAAGAGTGCCCCAAAGTTTCTACCGGAGAGTCAAGAAAACATGTGCCAACCCTTATGCATAGGTTCATGGGCAGAACCCACAAGTTGGTTACCAAAACATACATCAAGTGGCACGTGAAATCCCATTGTCACCACAGATAAGCATGTCAAGACATACATCAAGTGTTCTCAAATAAAGACTCAATACGATAAGATAACTTCAAGAGGGAAACTCAATTCATCACAAGAGAGTAGAGGGGGAGAAACATCATAAGATCCAACTATAATAACAAAGCTCGCGATACATCAAGATCATGCCATAGAGAGAGCATGAGAGAGAGAGAGATCAAACACATAACTACTGGTACATACCCTCAGCCCCGAGGGTGAAGTACTCCTTCCTTGTCATGGAGAGCGCCGGGATGATGAAGATGGCCACCGGTGATGGGTTCCCCCTCCGGCAGGGTGCCGGAATGGGCTCTCGAGAGGTTTTTGGTGGCTACAGAGGCTTGCGGCGGCGGAACTCCCGATCTATCTTGATATTCGATGTTTTTAGGGTATGTAGGCTTATATAGGCAAAAGAAGTCGGTCGGGAGGTGCTCGAGGGGCCCATGAGATTGGGGGGCGCCCAGTGGG
>NC_041387.1:462651941-462694939 GCF_002162155.2 Triticum dicoccoides | reverse complement strand
CTCCTATCTCCTGGCCTCCTCGAGGCTCTTCTGACGTGAACTCCAAGTCTCCTGGGTGATATTCTTCCAAAAAATCACGTTGCCGAAGGTTTCATTCCTTTTGGACTCTGTTTGATATTCCTTTTCTTCGAAATACTGAAACAGGCAATAAAACAGATATATGGGCTGGGCCTCCGGTTAATAGGTTAGTCCCAAAAGTAATATAAAAGTGTATAATAAAGCCCGTAATCATTCAAAACATATGATAATATAGCATGAATGCTTCATAAATTATAGATACGTTGGAGACGTATCAGCATCCCCAAGCTTAATTCCTACTCGTCCTCGAGTAGGTAAATGATAAAAGAAAGAATTTATGAAGTGTGAATGCTAGAAGGTGCACAAGTTTGATCAATGATAATTTCAATCACCTTTTCTAGCATGATAATATGTCATAACAGTAGTTCATCTCATAAAACTTCTCAAGATAAAGTAACAAGCAATTCACATGTCAAAGCATAGACCATAAACATTCTTGAAAACTAGCAAACTTCATTCTTAGTCATCAAACAATTGCAATTCATCCTATTTTCAGGAAGGGTCTATGTCAGAGCTTTGATTTAGCAAACTTCACATACTCAACTATCATATAGTCTTCTACAATTGCTAACACTCACGCAATACTTGTGGTTATGAATTTTTAATCAGACACAGAGAAAGATAGGGGCTTATAATGTTGCCTCCAAACGTATTCACCTTTGGGTGATGTCAACAATAATAGTTCATGCTAACGTACATCCAATTGGATATATATATCAGGATCACCCTAACACAAAGTGCTTGCCAAAGGATAAAATGAAAAAGGGAAGGGTGAAGATCACCTTGACTCTTGCATAAAGTAAAAGACATAAAGTAAAAGATAGGCCCTTCACAGAGGGAAGCAGAGGTTGTCATGCGCTGTAGGGTTGTATACACAAAATCTTAATGCAAAAGAACGTCACTTTATATTGCCCCTTGTATATGGACCTTTATTATGCAGTCCATCGCTTTTATTGCTTCCATAACAAGATCGTACAAAGCTTATTTTCTCCGCACTAATAAGTCATGCATATTTAGAGAGCAATTTTTATTTCTTGCACCGATGACAACTTACTTGAAGGATCTTACACAATCCATATGTAGGTACGGTGGACTCTCATGGTAAAAACTGGGTTTAAGGATATTTGGAAGCACAAGTAGTATCTCTACTTGGTGCTAGGAATTTTTGGCTAGCATGAGAGGGAAAGGCAAGCTCAACATGTTTGAATGATCCATGACAATATAGTTTAACTGAGATGTGAGAAAACATAACCCATTACGTTGTCTTCCTTGTCCAACATCAACTCTTTAGCATGTCATACTTAATGAGTGCTCACAATTATAAAAGATGTCAATGATAATATATTTATATGTGAAATCTCTCTTCCTTCAATATTCTTTCATGAATTGTTCAAATGACTAAAACAATGCTTGCTAACCGTCAATAAATTTACAACCTCTACTTCTTAGATGTGAAGTCATTACTCCCCATGGGATAAGCAAATGAAACATATATAATTTCATATTTATGACAATCAACTCATTCAACAATTTACTCATAGGATATAAGTGAAGCACACGAGTAAATGAAAAACTACTCCAAAAAGATAAAAGTGAAGATCAATGAGTAGCTAAATAATTATGCAACTATGTGAAGACTCTCTCTCATTTAAGAATTTCAGATCTTGGTATCTTATTCAAACAGCAAGCAAAACAAAATAAAATGACATTGCAAGGATAGCACAACTCATGTGAAAAAGCAAAAACTTAGGCTCAACCGATACTAACCGATAGTTGTTGAAGAAGAAAGGTGGGATGCCTACCGGGGCATCCCCAAGCTTAGATGCTTGAGACTTCTTGAAATGTTATCTTGGGGTGCCTTGGGCATCCCCAAGCTTGAACTTTTGTGTCTCCTTAATTCCTCTCATATCATGGTTTCTCTTTTTATCAAAAGCTTCATCCACAACAAACTCAACAAGGACTCGTGAGATAGGTGAGTATAAACCAATGCAAAACCGTATCACATTCTACTGTAACAAATCACTAAAATTATTATCCCACATTGCATACTAAATGCCTCTGCATATTTAATACTCCTATCCTCAAATAGAATCATTAAACAAACAAACATATGCAAACAATGCAAACATAACAGCAATCTGCCAAAACAGTATAGTCTGTAAAGAATGCAAGAATATCAATACTTAACTAAATCCAAAGAATATGAGAGAAAATTCCCAATGTAGTAAATTTATCAGAGATCAGTATGCAAAAAGATTCAACATTATACCATTCTCTGAATTTTCCAGGGAATTTTTGCAACAGCGGTAAACTTTCTGTTTTCAAACAGCAACATGTAAACTAGCAAAATAAGCATGGCAAAGGCTTTCCTTGAATTTTTATTGAAACTAAAGATGCAAAAAATTAATCTAAATAACAGCAAGCAAATACTAACAAGAGAAAATGACGCTCCAAGCAAAACACATATCATGTGGTGAATAAAAATATAGCTCCAAGTGAAGTTACCGATGAACGAAGACGAAAGAGGGGATGCCATCCGGGGCATCCCCAAGCTTAGGCTCTTGGTTGTCCTTGAATATTGCCTTGGGGTTCCTTGTGCATCCCAAGCTTAGGCTCTTGCCACTCCTTATTCCATAGTCCATCAAATCTTTACCCAAAACTTGAAAACTCCACAACACAAAACTCAACAGAAAACTCGTAAGCTCCGTTAGTATAAGAAAATAAAACCACCACTTAGGTACTGTAATGAACTCATTCTAAATTCATATTGGTGTAATATATACTGTATTCCAACTTCTCTACGGTTCATACCCTCCGATACTACTCATAGATTCATAAAAATAAGCAAACAACACAAAGAAAACAGAATCTGTCAAAAACAGAACAGTCTGTAGTAGTCTGTATCAAACGTATACTTATGGAACTCAAAAAATTCTGAAATAAACTTTTGGACCTGAGGAATTTTTCTATTAATCATATGAAAAAATAATCAACCTAAAATAACTCTCCAGAAAAAAATGGCAGCTAATCTCGTGAGCGCAAAAGTTTCTGTTTTTTTACAGCAAGATCATATAGACTTCACCCAAGTCTTCCCAAAGGTTCTACTTGGCACTTTATTGAAACAAAAGCTATAAACATGATTACCACCGTAGCGTAATCATGTGGACACACAAAAACAGTAAGGGTAAATATTGGGTTGTCTCCCAACAAGCGCTATTCTTTAATGCCTTTCTAGCTAGGCATGATGATGGCAATGATGCTCAGATAAAAGATAAGAATTGAAACATAACGGGAGCATCATGAAGCATATGACTAGCACATTTAAGTCTAACCCACTTCCTATGCATAGGGATTTTGTGAGCAAACAACTTATGGGAACAATAATCAACAAGCATAGGAAGGCAAAACAAGCATAACTTCAAGATTTTAAACACATAGAGAGGAAACTTGGCATTATTGCAATTCCTACAAGCATATATTCCTCCCTCATAATAATTTTTAGTAGCATCATGAATGAATTCAACAATATAACAAGCACCTAAAGCATTCTTTTCATGATCTAAAAGCATAGAAAATTTACTACTCTCCACATAAGCAAATTTCTTCTCATGAATAGTAGTGGGAGCAAACTCAACAAAATAATTATCAGGTGAGGCATAATCCAATTGAAAACTAAAATCATGATGAAAAGTTTCATGGTTATCATTATTCCTAATAGCATACAAGTCATCAAAATAATCATCATAGATAGCAACTTTGTTCTCATAATCAATTGGAACCTCTTCCGAAATAGTGGAATCATCACTAAATAAAGTTGACACTCTTCCAAATCCACTTTTATGTTCATCACAATAAGATTCAACATCCTCCAAAATAGTGGGATCACTACTTCGTAAAGTTGACACTCTTCCAAACCCACTTTCATCAATATAATCATCATAAATAGGAGGCATGCTTTCATCATAATTAATGTTCTCATCAAAACTTGGGGGACTAAAAATATCATCTTCATCAAACATAGCTTCCCCAAGCTTGTGGCTTTGCATATCATTAGCATCATGGATATTCAAGGAATTCATACTAATAACATTGCAATCATGCTCATCATTCAAAGATTTAGTATCAAACATTCTATAGATTTCTTCTTCTAGCACTTTAGCACAATTTTCCTTTTCATCATACTCACGAAAGATATTAAAAAGATGAAGCGTATGAGACAAACTCAACTCCATTTTTCTTTTATAAACTAAACTAGTGATAAAACAAGAAGCAAAAAGATTCGATTGCAAGATCTAAAGATATACCTTCAAGCACTCACCTCCACGGCAACGGCGCCAGAAAAGAGCTTGATGTCTACTACACAACCTTCTTCTTGTAGACGTTGTTGGGCCTGCAAGTGCACAGGTTTGTAGGACAGTAGCAAATTTCCCTCAAGTGGATGACCTAAGGTTTATCAATCCATAGGAGGCGTAGGATGAAGATGGTCTCTCTCAAACAACCCTTCAACCAAATAACAAAGAGTCTCTTGTGTCCCCAACACACCCAATACAATGGTAAATTGTATAGGTGCACTAGTTCGCCGAAGAGATGGTGATACAAGTGCAATATGGATAGTAGATAAAGGTATTTGTAGTCTGAAATTATAAAAACAGCAAGGTAACTAATGATAAAAGTGAGCGTAAACGGTATTGCAATGATAGGAAACAAGGCCTAAGGTTCATACTTTCACTAGTGCAAGTTCTCTCAACAATAATAACATAGATAGATCATATAACAATCCCTCAACATGCAACAAAGAGTCACTCCAAAGCCACAAATAGCGGAGAAAAAACATAGAGAGTATGGTAGGGTACGATACCACCTCAAAGTTATTCTTTCAGATCGATCTATTAAAGAGTTCGTACTAGAATAACATCTTAAGACACAAATCAACCAAAACCCTAATGTCACCTAGATACTCCATTGTCACCTCAAGTATTCGTGGGCATGATTATACGATATGCATCACACAATCTCAGATTCATCCAACCAACACAAAGTACTTCAAAGAGTGCCCCAAAATTTCTACCGGAGAGTCAAGAAAACGCGTGCCAACCCCTATGCATAGGTTCATGGGCGGAACCCGCAAGTTGGTCACCAAAACATACATCAAGTGGCACGTGAAATCCCATTGTCACCACAGATAAGCACGACAAGACATACATCAAGTGTCCTCAAATAAAGACTCAATCCGGTAAGATAACTTCAAGAGGGAAACTCAATTCATCACAAGAGAGTAGAGGGGGAGAAACATCATAAGATCCAACTATAATAACAAAGCTCGCGATACATCAAGATCGTGCCATAGAGAGAACACGAGAGAGAGAGAGAGAGAGATCAAACACATAGTTACTGGTACATACCCTCAGCCCCGAGGGTGGACTACTCCCTTCTTGTCATGGAGATCGTCGGGATGATGAAGATGGCCACCGGTGATGGGTTCCCCCTCCGGCAGGGTGCCGGAACGGGCTCCCGGGAGGTTTTTGGTGGCTACAGAGGCTTGCGGCGGCGGAACTCCTGATCTATCTTGATATTCGAAGTTTTTAGGGTATGTAGGCTTATATAGGCGAAAGAAGTCAGTCGGGAGGTGCTCGAGGGGCCCACGAGATAGGGGGCGCGCCCAGTAGGGGGGGGGGGGGGCGCCCTCCTATCTCATGGCCTCCTCGAGGCTCTTCTGACATGAACTCCAAGTCTCCTGGGTGATATTCTTCCAAAAAATCACGTTGCCGAAGGTTTCATTCTGTTTGGACTCCGTTTGATATTCCTTTTCTTCGAAATACTGAAACAGGCAATAAAACAGCAATATGGGCTGGGCCTCCGGTTAATAGGTTAGTCCCAAAAGTAATATAAAAGTGTATAATAAAGCCCGTAATCATTCAAAACACATGATAATATAGCATGAATGCTTCATAAATTATAGATACGTTGGAGACGTATCAGTACTCCCGTTCGATGCCATGGCGCGAGCACCGGAGCTCTGCACGCCGCAAGCCGCAACCTCCCCGTCCACACCCGCTACTGCTGCCTCCCCGTCGTCATCTTCAAGCTCGCTGCCGGGATACCCCTCCTCGACCTCCATCGCGCCTGGTTCCACGCCCTCCGTCCTTCGCCGCCACACCGGAGATCCCCGACGCCGCTGCTTTGCTTCTGCTCCCTGTCGAGCAGAGAGGACCGCGCCCTGTTTCCCTGCATCGATCGCGTTGACCGCGTCGCCAAGGCCCTGCTCCCTCTGCCCCAGCCCAGCACCGAGCCGGCCCAAGTGCCATGGTGAGAAACCAAGCCTGCTCGAGATTCAGCCCGTAGTGTTTTTCTTTCGCTGCTGCGAATTTGTCTATTTATCCAGAGAGTGCAGTTTTATAGAAAAACCCCTAGTGTTCATGCATATAATAACTAATTAATCATGCATCATATGTAAATAATTTATATATGAAAAATGCTTAGTTTTTCATCTAGTTTCATAATCTGCTACTTTCATCTATGTTAAAAATATTTAACTTGCCGTTTGCTATTATTTTGCATAAATCGCATGTTAAAATGATTTATTTCATAACTAAATAACCGTAGCTCCAAATTAAATAAACTTTATATGAAAACGGGGTAGAAAAATGCAAAGGTTAACTTGGTGCACTTTGCTTAACTGTTTCACAACATTAAAATATGTTTTAGGGCAGAACAGTATCAAATTCGAAATAAGGACATGAGGATTTTCCAGAATTGTTGTTTGTTGTTTCCGGCCTCATTTAAACTTGCCTAAATAGTTAGTTTACTTATGTTTCTCCTCTTGCCATTGTGTACCTAAACGGGAGCGAACTAAATAACTCAAATGTGGTGTTCCGTCAATATGCAGCTCGTTGCATATTGAGCTTCACTTAACTTGTAGTAATGTTTGTTGCACTTTGCCATGCCATACCTCATTAAACTGGACATGCATCATACTTGATTTTGCATCATGCCATGCTTATGTGATCATTGTTTACCATGTTGTTTGCTTCTTTCCGGTTGCGCTTATCCTTGATAGTTCCGGTTATATCGCGATTGTGAGGATTGGTTTGACTATGTTCGTTTGTCTTCTTCTTGGACTCGTTCTTCTTCCTTGCGGGATCTCAGGCAAGATGGCCATTACCCTCGATATCACTTCTATCTTTGCTTGCCAGCTGTTCGTTCTATCGCTATGTCGCGCTACCTACCGCTTGTTATATCATGCCTCCCACATTGCCATGTCAAGCCTCTAACCCACCTACCTAGCAAACCGTTGTTTGGCTAAGTTACCGCTTTTGCTCAGCCCCTCTTATAGCGTTGTTAGTTGTAGGTGAAGTTGAAGATTGCTCCATGTTGGAACATGTTCATGTTGGGATATCACAATATCTCTTATTTTTAATTAATGCATCTATATACTTGGTAAAGGGTGGAAGGCTCGGCCTTATGCCTGGTGTTTTGTTCCACTCTTGCCGCCCTAGTTTTCATCATACCGGTGTTATGTTCCTTGATTTTGCGTTCCTTACGCGGTTGGGGTTATGGGACCCCCTTGACAGTTCGCCTTGAATAAAACTCCTCCAGCAAGGCCCAACCTTGGTTTTAATATTTGCCTACCTACCACCTATACCTTTCCCTTTGGTTCTGCAGACTGAAGGGTCATCTTTATTTTAACCCCCCCCCCCCGGGCCAGTGCTCCTCTGAGTGTTGGTCCGAACCGGGCAACCTGCGGGGTTACTGTGACGCCCCCGATTCAATCGTACACTAATCATACACGCAAATGTGTACGATCAAGATCAGGGACTCACGGGAAGATATCACAACACAACTCTAGACACAAATTAAAATAATAAAAGCTTTACGTTACAAGCCAGGGGCCTCGAGGGCTCGAATACATAAGCTCGAATACAAACGAGTCAGCGGAAGCAACAATATCTGAGTACAGACATAAGTTAAACAAGTTGCCATAAGATGGCTAGCACAAACTGGGATACAGATCGAAAGAGGCGCAGGCCTCCTGCCTGGGATCCTCCTAACTACTCTTGGTCGTCGTCAGCGGCCTGCACGTAGTAGTAGGCACCTCCAGTGTAGTAGTCGTCGTCGACGGTGGCGTCTGGCTCCTGGACTCCAGCATCTGGTTGCCACAACCAGAAAGAAAGGAAAGGGGGGAAAAGGGGGGAGAAAGCAACCATGAGTACTCATCCAAAGTACTCGCAAGCAAGGAGCTACACTACATATGCATGGGTATATGTGTAAAGGGCCATATCGGTGGACTGAACTGCAGAATGCCAGAATAAGAGGGGGATAGCTAATCCTGTCGAAGACTACGCTTCTGGCAGCCTCCGTCTTGCAGCATGTAGAAGAGAGTAGATTGAAGTCCTCCAAGTAGCATCTCCAAGTAGCATCTCCAAGTAGCATCGCATAGCATAATCCTACCCGGCGATCCTCCCCTCGTCACCCTGTGGAAAAGCGATCACCGGGTTGTCTGTGGAACTTGGAAGGGTGTGTTTTATTAAGTATCCGGTTCTAGTTGTCATAAGGTCAAGGTACAACTCCAAGTCGTCCTGTTACCGAAGATCACGGCTATTCGAATAGATTAACTTCCCTGCAGGGGTGCACCAACTTACCCAACACGCTTGATCCCATTTGGCCGGACACACTTTCCTGGGTCATGCCCGGCCTCGGAAGATCAACACGTTGCAGCCCCACCTAGGCACAACAGAGAGGCCAGCACGCCGGTCTAAACCTAAGCGCACAGGGGTCTGGGCCCATCGCCCAATGCACACCTGCACGTTGCGTGGGCGGCCGGAAGCAGACCTAGCCTAGCAGGCGTTCCAGTCCAATCCGGCGCGCGCCGCTCCTCGCTGACGTCTGAAGTGCTTCGGCTGATACCACGACGCCGGGATACCCATAACTACTCCCACGTAGATGGTTAGTGCGTATAGGCTCGTAGCCGACTCAGATAAAATACCAAGATCTTGTTAAGCGTGTTAAGTATCCGCGAACGCCGAACAGGGCCAGGCCCACCTCTCTCCTAGGTGGTCTCAACCTGCCCTGTCGCTCCGCCACAAGTAACAGTCGGGGGCCGTCGGGAACCCAGGCCCACCTCTACCGAGATGGAGCCACCTGTCCTTTTAGCCCCCCATCTCCGAACAATATCACAGGTAATGTAACAGTGTAAAGTATATAGTATATGCCCGTGATCACCTCCCGAAGTGATCACAGCCCAGTAGTATAGCATGGCAGACGGACAAGAATGTAGGGCCACTGATGGAACACTAGCATCCTATACTAAGCAGTAGGATAGCAGATAAAGGTAACAACAGTAGTAGCAAGGACAGGCCATGCAGCAGTATAGGATTAACTGAAAGCAGTAACATGCTACACTACTCTAATGCAAGCAGTATAGAGTAGAATAGGCGATATCTGGTGATCAAGGGGGGGGGGGCTTGCCTGGTTGCTCTAGCAAGAGAGAGGGGTCGTCAACTCTGTAGTCGAACTGGGCAGCAGCAGCGTCGTCCTCGTAGTCTACCAGAGAGAAGAGGGGGAAGAAACAATAAATACAATACAAACATAAGCATGACGGTGCATGACAAGACAAGTAACGGTGCTAGGGGTGCCCTAACGCGGTATGAGGTGGTATCGGTTAAGGGGGGAAACATCTGGGAAAAGATCCCCGGTGTTTCGTGTTTTCGGACAGAGGAGCCGGAGGGGGAAAGTTGCGAGTTCGATAGGTCCTCGAGGGCCTAATCCAGCGCATGGTGGTGCGAATGCTCAGGATGTGGTGGATAATGGTAGAGCGTGTCGGGAGGCCGAGTTAGCAGCACAGTTAGCATCGCAGTATGCGAATCATCAGCCTACTCTGGTTCGACCGACAACATCAGTGGAACGAGGACTTTCTTTCAGCTCTTGGGGGTTGCCGTGTCTCACCCCGGCTTTACGTAATGTGTGGTTGCCCAAGGATTTCAAGGGCCCGTGTTAGGTGCCTAACTACACCGCCGATTTACCCCCCGAGTCATGGGTTGAGAGTTACGAGATGGTGATGGAGATGCTGGATGTGGACGAAGTGGCGTGTGCAAAGTACTTCACCATGATGTTGGACGGAACGGCTCGCACTTGGTTAAAAAGTCTGCCCGTTAACTCTGTCGGTTCATGGGATGAGTTGAAGGCCCGGTTTATAGCAAACTTCCAAGACACGTGCAAACAACCCATGTCAATCGTGGATCTGGCCGCTTGTGTCCAAGGAGAAGGCAAATCAATGACTCATTGGGTGCGCCGGGTGAGGGAGTCCTAGATAAGGGGGTATCTGGATAGCCGGACTATATACTTTGGCCGGACTGTTGGACTATGAAGATACAAGACTCAAGACTTCGTCCCGTGTCCGATGGGACTCTACTTTGCGTGGAAGACAAGCTTGGCGATTCAGATGTTAGATCTCCTTATTTGTAACTGACTCTATGTAACCCTAGCCTCCTCCGGTGTCTATATAAACCAGAGGGTTTAGTCCGTAGGAGAAGAAGAATCATAATCATAGGCTAGCTCCTAGGGTTTAGCCTCTACGATCTCGTGGTAGATCAACTCTTGTAATACTCATATCATCAAGATCAATCAAGCAGGAAGTAGGGTATTAACTCCATCGAGAGGGCCCAAACCTGGGTAAAACATCATGTCCCCTGCCTCCTGTTACCATTAGCCTTAGACGCACAGTTCGGAACCCCCTACCCGAGATCCGCTGGTTTTGACACCGACATTAGCGCTTTCATTGAGAGTTCCTCTGTGTCTTTGCAACAAGGCTCGATGGCTCCTTCAATCATCAACAACAACGCGGTCCAGGGTGAGAATCTTCTCCCCGGGCAGATCTTCGTGTTCGGCGGCTTCACACTGCGGGCCAATTCGCTTGGCCATCTAGAGCAGATCGACAGCTACGCCATTGGCCATCAGGTCGGGTTCGAAAACTTGAACTACATGGCCGATATCCGCGGAGACTTGATCTTCGACGGATTCAGGCCTACGCCAGGAGCGCCGAACAGTCACGATGAGAATGGCTTAGATCTGCCGTCAGACAATATTCGGGATATCACACCTGCAGTAGCTCCGAACCTAAATCCATGGCAGATCGCGTCGTCCGAGGGCGGGTTGATGGACCCCGCCCCGGAGGCCGCATACTCATCGGCGGTAGAGCCGAACACAGACTCCACCTCTAAGGAAGTCTGTGTCACCGGACCCCCGGACTTGTTTCCGGCTGTAGGTCCAGGACCGCGCGCATTCATGCCCATCGAAGCTGATTGGACACCAATCATGGAGTTCACCGCCGCGGATATCTTTTAGCACCCACCCTTTGGTGAAGTGCTAAACTCTTTAAGGTCTCTCTCTTTGTTAGAGGACTCTTGGCCGAACTATGTCCGGCTCGAGGGGGATTCGGACGATGAAGAAAATCTCCGCCCACCCACCACCCACTTAATAGCCACCGTCGATGACGTAACAGACATGCTTGACTTTGACTCCGACGACACCGACGGTATGGACGTCGGCGTAGGGGACGATTTGGAACCACCGCCCATGGGGCGCTGGACTGCCACCTCATCATATGATATATACATGGTGGACACACCTAATCAGGACAACAACGACAAAAAGGACACAACGGAGGATAAAACCCCCGGACAAAAGCCAAAACGACGGCGCAGACGCCGCTCCAAGTTTAGCCACAGTAAAAATAGCGATAACAACGCTAGAAAAATCGACACCCAGTCAACTCCAAAGTCAACAACGACCATATGGACCCAGTGATGGAGCAGGATGAGCCAGGTCACGCCGAACACAACCCGGAGAAGACGCCAGATCACAGTGATCCGGAGGGCCGAACTCTTCAACCTGCCTCCGGAGAAGAGTACAGTCCAGACGAAGATGCATTCATCATCCCGAAAAAACGTTTGGAACGAGATAACCTCCGCAGAAGGCTTATGGCCACTGCGAGAAGCCTAAAGAAGCAGAAGCAAAGGATTAAGGCCAAGAAGGAAACGCTCAACCGCAGATGGAATAAAGTGCTAGACACTGAATAAAAATACGGCGATGATCGCCACACAAAGAGCTACCCAAAGCGCAAGTTGCTGCCAGAATTCGACGACGAGGCCATTCTGCCGAAGAACAATACGACCAATCGACCGGACCAACCACTTCATGACCGCGATAGAGCAGCTACTAACGCCACACATGATTTACGTGAGCTCCTGGACAAAAAGGCCGGCGCGACCAGGTCCATCTATGGATCTAGAGGACATGCCCCGGCACAGGATTACGGTCACCAAAATGATCAGACTGATCGAATACCAGTTCAGAATCAACAGCGGACACAACAACAGTCGACAACATGCCACAACATGTCCAGGTACAGAGGGGCTGCACACCCTCTGTGCTTCACCAAAGAAGTACTGTATCAGGAATTTCCATAGGGATTCAAACCCGTGAACATAGAGGCATACGACAGAACGGCAGACCCTGGGGTATGGATTGAGGATTTTATCCTTCATATCCACATGGCTCGTGGGGATGATCTCCACGCCATCAAATACCTTCACCTCAAGTTGAAGGGGCCAGCTCGGCACTGGTTGAAAAGCCTGCCCGAAAATTCAATCGGAAGTTGGGTAGAACTTGAGGACGCTTTCATGGCCAATTTTCAAGGGACCCATGTACGACCTCCGGACGCTGACGATTTAAGTCACATAATACAACAGCCCGGAGAGTCCGCCCACAAGCTTTGGAACAGATTTCTCACTAAGAAGAATCAAATTGTCGATTGTTCGGATGCCTAAGCCCTAGCGGCATTCAAGCACAATATCCGAGATGAGTGGCTTGCCAGACACCTCGGCCAAGAAAAGCCAAGGACAATGGCAGCCTTAACAAGCCTTATGACCCACTTTTGCGCGGGTGAGGACAACTGGTTGGCCCATAGAGGCACCAGCGACCTGGGCACATCCGAAATTAGGGATGGCAACAGGAAGCCACGGTGCAATAAAAACAAGCGTCGAAACAAGGAAGAAAGTCCAGACAACACGGCGGTCAACACCGGATTCAGGGGCTCTCGACCCGGTCAACGAAAGAAGCCATTTAAAGGCAGCAAAGAGGGACCATTCGGCCTGAACAAAGTCTAGGACAGATTGTGCCAAATTCATGGCACCCCCGAAAAACCTGCGAACCACACTCACAGAGAATGCTGGGTCTTTAAGCAGGCCGACAAGTTAAATGCCGAACACAAGGGAAGGGAAACACCAAGTGAAGACGAGGATGAGCTTCGCCAGCCGAACACTGGGGGATAGAAAAAGTTCCCACCAGAAGTAAAAATAGTAAACATGATCTACGCGACTCACATACCAAAGGGAAGGTGCAAACGCGTGCTCAAAGACATATACGCTGTAGAGCCTGTTGCCCCCGAACTCAACCCCTGGTCGGCTAGTCCGATCACTTTTGATCACAGAGACCACCCGACTAGTATCCGGCATGGAGGATCGGCTGCCTTGGTGCTCGACCCAATAATCGATGGATACCATCTCACTCGTGTCCTCATGGACGGCGACAGTAATCTCAATCTAATATATCAGCACACTGTCCGCAAGATGGGGATAGACCCATCCAGAATCAGCCAAAGCAACACCACCTTTAAAGGAGTGGTACCAGGCGTTGAGGCCCACTGCAGGGGCTCTGTCGTATTAAAGGTGACATTCGGTTCCCCCAACAACTTCAGAAGCGAAGAATTACTCTTCGACATCGCTCCCTTCCTAAGCGGTTATCATGCATTACTCGGAGGAACGGCCTTCGCTCGCTTCAACACAGTACCGCACTATGCGTACCTTAAACTCAAGATGCCCGGTCCACGTGGCGTCATCACTGTTAGTGGAAACATAGAGCGTTCCTTATGTGCGGAAGAGTATGTGGCGGCTCTAGCAGCCAGACACTAAGCGGCCTCTCCTATCAGAATGCATGATCGGTCGTTAAGACCACAGACGCGGTTAGACGAGTCCGGCACACCACCGTCGGTAACAGCCCAGATAAACCTGAGCTGGGTGCTATACATGTACCCCCATAGAGGGCATCAGGGGCTGCAAACATGCAATAAAGCCCACCCTTTGGCTTGACCTTATTAACATGCCAATGTCTCACACTTCTACTATCCATTGATTATAACCAACTCTTCGCACGCTTATGCCATACTCTTTCACATGAGCTTTCCTTTTTACAGACACCATTCGTGCGACACCCTCCCAGGACATGGCACAACGGAGACAAAGGCGCAGACGTGCAGCAGGGCCCCGCTCAAAGGTTTCTCTTTAGATTAAGCCCCTGTGTAAACCTTCTTTA
This sequence comes from Triticum dicoccoides, assembly GCF_002162155.2. Taxonomy (NCBI): domain Eukaryota; kingdom Viridiplantae; phylum Streptophyta; class Magnoliopsida; order Poales; family Poaceae; genus Triticum; species Triticum dicoccoides. Next base: position 462,680,494 of record NC_041387.1, on the reverse strand, counting down.
TTGTCTTTTGTTGCTTGACATCCCATGGGTACTCAATACACCCACAGGGGATACTGGCATTATTGGCATTTCTCCACGGTAGACCAACGCATGTACCTGGAAGTATAGGGTTCATAATCAAGGGTGCTACTCAGCCTAGTATATGTTATAAAGTCGAATACCTTCGGGAGTGTTCGGCGTCGTGAGTTTGGCCTTATATGCATCAGCTCCGAATCATGTCTTTGGTCAAATGTTGGGTTTGCCCGGCTCCTGGGTTTGCTGCCTTACGTTCCGTTTCTATCTGCTAAGGCGGCCAAAGGAGAACTACTGCGATTGTGCCCTGGTTATTCCGGATGAGCACCTCAGTAGAGAAAGCCAAAAACTGACTGTCATGATATAGCGAGAGACTGGTCAACCACTCGAGGACTCATTGGAATCTTCGAGATTCCTCCGCATTAACAAAGGGCCGCTTCCTGGTCATGTACATACGTGCCCGTATCCGAATGCATGTGAAGGTACCAGGGGCTACATAGTAGCCCCACCGTCAAATTCCTATGGCTAAGTGAAAATGTTAAAGCTATATAGTCCGGTTGCCTAGTTCGACATGCGATCACCTCCTTAATGGACCAAGACGTTGATCAAGTGTGATTACGCACATTTTTGCGAACACCCCCGCATTGTATGCGTGGGGGCTGAAGCCAACGACTGCTAACTTTCAGGTTATATACATACATTAAACGGCCGCACAGGAGGCACAATAACACTTTAGGGCAAAAGTATAAACATGGCCTCTATATTTAAAGTAGAACTGTTTTTACAATTGAACGACTTGTCACTCGAACATGACAGTCTTCGAGCACTGAGCCTCTATTAAACGAGCACCTTCCATTACCTGCCCAAAATAGTGCTCGGCTGGATCCTGGCTTCCTGCGGGATTCTGGGTTGCAATTATGGTGGCCTCCATATCTGCCCAATATGTTTTAACACGGGCAAGAGCCATCCGTGCAGCCTCTACGCACGTCGGCCTCTTCATGGCATCGATTCGTGATACGGCGCCAAGGAATTGTTGCACTAAATCAAAATAACTGTCCGGCCTCGGTCCCTTCGGCCATAGATGGTCTATTATAGACCTCATTGCAAGATCGGACAACCTATGGAGCTCGGCCACAGCGGCCATCCTCTCACTCAATGGCAACGGGCGCGTTGGAGCACTAAATTGCGACCAGAACAGCCTTTCTACTTCACTATCTCTTTGATCCTTGAAGAACTTAGTCGCATCAGCTGTACTTTTTGCCAGATCTGCATACGCATCTGCAGCGCTCCAGAGCCGATCCAGAGGAGCGTACTTTGGATCTAAGAACTTCATCCGCAACAAATAGGGGCTTCCAGCCGCGATTTCACCGGCCTGTCGAAGCTCCTCCCGTGCATCCGTAATTTCGGAATGCGTCTCCTTGGCCGCATCAAGGGCATTCTTCAGGTCAGTCGACTTCGCCTGATTCTCCTTTTCAAGGAGCTCATACCGGCCGGCGGCATCTCTCAGCTCCACAGCCATCTCGGCTATTTTATCTTCGCTTCGGTGATGAGCAGCCTGTTCAGCTCTCAAATCTTCGGCCTCCTTTAGGGCAGCCGCATTGCTAGCTCGGGCTTGTTCCTTGGCTAGGGCAAGTTCCGCCCTCAGGGCCTCCACGGCAGCAGCTTCGCCTGCAGCCAAAGCATATCACATTAAAATTATGCTCCTTTTAATATTTCCTATAACAAATAAGGAAAAACGAGCACATACTCTGTGACTCGTCAAGCCGCTCGTTCACAAGCATGATGTCGGCGTCCACAACTGCAATCCGTCGCCTCAGTTCGGCGCATTCAGCGGTCCGGTCTACCACCGGACCCTTAGCCACCCGCGCATGAATACAGTGCAATCATTACTTGAAAGTGTGATCCTCCGTTTGCCGCCTAGGGCCGGCAACTAGAGTCTCAGGGGCTACTATCTATACGGAGCACACCTAGCGCATGCGGTACAACCGAAAAACTACGTATTTGATTATGTACCTCAAAGCCTTTGATCAGGCTCGTAAAAGCTTCATTCAACCCGCTTGTGGCGGATGAAATCTTCTCAAACACCATGCCCATTAACGCACGGTGATCCTCCGAGAGAGTAGCTTGCTCCAGAAGGCCCGTCAGCGTGTCCGGCCGATCGCCAGACTGTACCAGACCCTTCTTATTGCCCCCCGTGGGAGCCGAACGCTCCGGGCTCAGGGCAGCCGAAGTGTTAGCTTCTAGCCTCGGTGAATCTGGACTCCTCCGTGACGACACCTCGGGGTTGCCCGCCCCATGGGGCGGAGAGGCAGGTGTGGTTTCACTCTCCATCATCTCCCAAAGAAGATCCCCCGAAGACGAACTCCATCGAGAAGAGCTGCTAGCCGGACTGCAAAGGATGGATCCTGGTTATTGTTCTCGGAGGAGGAAGTAGTAACTTTGTATTTATGATTAACTTATAGCTCGGTGGAGGTCTGGCCCGTTTGCGGGCATGGCACGGTGAGGACGCCCTCCGGGGCAGGGCCCCCTGGTGAAGTTTTCTTCCCTTGTCTAGGCACCTCCGCTTCCAAGTCTTCGGAGGCGGCTCTCTTCTTCCCGCGGAGGGAGGAGACCTTAGATTCTCCTCCCCGACTATCCTCCTTCATGGAGACAGTAATTCCCCCGGTTTGGATGTGCAATGTGTGAAGCTCTGCTTCTCTATTCTTCCCTTCGTCTTTCCCCAAGGGAACTTGATTTAGTGCACGTCTGAGCATCCTGGCTATTGCAAGACTAGGCGAGCCTTCGGGAAGGGGGGCCGGACACCTGATCCTCTCCGCCTTGCTGAGCCAATCCTGGCCGTGGACAATTTTCAGAATAATGTTGCGATAAATATAAACAAAGTGTTCGGCTTCAGGGTTACTTACTTGGGTATCTGGGCGGTTGCAGCTCAGGCCCGCATCCTCGATGGTGTCCGGACACTTTATTTGTGGTCCAAAGAATAACCTATACATCCCTTCGAGCGTCATGCCGAAAAAGTGCTGAATAGTTCGCGGACCTTCTGGGTTGAACTCCCACATCTGGAGAGGCCGACATTTGCACGGCAAGATCCGTCGGACTAGCATTACCTGAATTATGCTGACAAGACTGATGTCCCCCTCAAGAAGCTCCCGAATGCGGCTCTGTAGTGTCGGTACGTCATTAGTAGGCCCCCAGTCTAGTCCCACGTTGTCCCACGATGCCAGTTGAGGTGGAGGGCCCGGGAGAAAGGCGGGGGCAGCTGGCCACTTTGTTCCTCGGGGAGTTGTGATGTATAACCATCTCCGTTGCCATAAATCGGACACCTCCGGGAAGGAACCCTCCGGCCATGGGGCATCGGCATTTCTGCTTATTGCAGCGCCCCTGCACTCCGCGTGCCGCCCCTCGATCACCTTCGGCTTTACATTGAAGGTCTTGAGCCATAAGCCGAAGTGTGGGGTGATGCGGAGGAAGGCTTCGCACACGACGATAAATGACGAGATGTGGAGGATGGAGTCCAGAGCTAGATCGTGAAAATCTAGCCCGTAATAGAACATGAGCCATCTCACGAAGGGATCGAGGGTGAAGCCTAAGCCACGGAGGAAGTGAGAAACAAATATGACGCTCTCATTGGGCTCGGGAGTGGGGATGGCCTGCCCCGGAGCAGGAAGCCTGTGCTTGATGTCGGCGGTCAGATATCTGGCCTCCCTAAGCTTCGCAATGTCCTCCTCTGTGACAAAGGAGGCCATCCACCGGCCTTGAAGGTTGGATGCGGATATGATTGAAGATCCAAAGTGCCTAAGCTTGAGCTTCGGGTGTTGGAACTCGAGATGCAGAAAGGCGCAAGCGTGGTAGGAAAGAGGGATAGGCCTCGGCCCCTCTATAAAGGGGGTGAATATCAAGCGTCCTCAGTGTAACCGTTTGGGACTTGCCTAAAAACACGGAGTCATACCAACAGGCATACTGGGGTTGCCCACACCCGCATTGATGAGAATCCCGCAATAAGGGGGACACGATCTCTGCTTCGACAAGACGGGCCGAGGAAACCGCCTCGCAATATGTGCGGTGGCTGGTTGTGGGAAAACGGTTTGAATAATGACTCGGCCATGGTGTGATGTCACGTTATCTAAAGTTGCCAGCAGATTATATTTGTGGAATATTGTTCTCTCTATGATGGTATGTGAAAATCGTCTTGCAGAGCCGGACACGATTTAAGTGTTCGAGATTTACTTTGGAGTATTCGGAGATGGAATCCACCTTGCAATGCCAAAGACAATCTGCGCGCCGGACTCATCGTCATTGAAGCCTGGTTCAGGGGCTACTGAGGGAGTCCTGGATAAGGGGGTATCCGTACAACCGGACTATATACTTTGTCTAGACTGTTGGACTATTAAGATACAATACTCAAGACTTCGTCCCGTGTCCAGATGGGACTCTACTTTGCATGGAAGACAAGCTTGGCGATTCGGATGTTAGATCTCCTTCTTTGTAACCAACTCTGTGTAACCCTAGCCTCCTTCGGTGTCTATATAAACCGGAGGGTTTAGTCCGTAGGAGAAGAAGAATCATAATCATAGGCTAGCTCCTAGGGTTTAGCCTCTACGATCTCCAACTCTTGTAATACTCATATCATCAAGATCAATCGAGCAGGAAGTAGGGTATTACCTCCATCGAGAGGGCCTGAACCTGGGTAAAACATCGTGTCCCCTACCTCCTGTTACCATTAGCCTTAGATGCATAGTTCGGGACCCCCTATCCGAGACCCGCCGATTTTGACACCGACACCGGGATTTGGAAATCCTGCATTCGTCGGACCGCATCAATGCTGATTCGGTAATCATAACATTGGAGGGCAATTGCCGGTTTAAGCCATCGAAGTTGAAGTTGGGATGACTCAAGCGTCACTGCAATGACATGGGAACACTTATGGCAGCTTTGGCTAAGTATGCCGATTCTAATAATTCCAAGGATCCCGAGTCTGATGACGAGAAGCCGGAGAAGGGAAAGAAGAATGTCGGTGCAAAAGGACAGCAGCATAACCCGGCAAGCCACGGGAATAACGGTAAGCGTAAAGCGGACAATAATTCCGATTTTGTGGCTAACACCAACGTACAGGGTAATAATCAGCGCCGTAAGGGTAAACCGCCCCCACGGGGCGGAGGATCAGGTATGAATCTAGAGCATGTGTTGAACCAGCCCTTTCCAAAGCACGAGACGCAAGATAAACCGGCTACGCACCTCTGGAAGGATTGCTTCATTATGCGAGAGTTCAAAAATTCAGATCTCTTCCGGTATGATCATGGGCCATCCGGTGGTTCAGGACCCGGGTTTCACGGGCCGGGTTATGGTGGAGGTAATTCTGGTTCAGGTTTTCAAGGTAACCAAGGTGGACAGGGCAATCAAGGCAATCAGGGTAACCAAGGTGGTTATAACCAACAGGGAATCAATAGCAGCAATAGTCGGGTTATCTGTCGGCGTTCTGGGAACGGGGGTACCCAGACTTGCCTGCCTGCGGCCTGCGGCGTGGCTCAAGGAGTGGCCCAGCACGGCCCATCTTCATCAACACATGCTCAAGACCCTCGAGAGGGGCCAAGCCTCACGGGGAAGGGCGACAGGAGGCTTCCTCAGGCACGGTCTCGTCAGGCTGGCTCGCGAGGAGGCAGAGAGATCAAGGCAGGGTACCTCACGAGGTGCCCGTGATGCAAGCCATGACGACCAGGGCCAGGCGGGCACCAGGCGGGTGCCGGCCTGCACAGAGTCCTTGTTTCCCCTTTGGTGCAAGGGGGGGGGGGCAAGCGCAGGCAAGGGTATCAAGCAAAGGCAACCATTTCGGTGCAACAAGACCAAGACCAGCGGGGCGGAAGAATAGAGGTCATCGTGGACCCAAGCCAGCGTCATCGTCAGGGTCTTTGGCAGGCGAGGACCAACTTTAGTCAGGATATGTGTACTAGATGTTCCCCCTCAAAATGGCCAATTGTTGGCGCCCTTCCCGCTCAATATTTGGGAAGAGGCCCAGGGCCTCCGCCTATAAATAGGACTAGCCACCCCCAGGGTAGAGGGACCGGATCCATCGGCATCTGAGACCAGCCAGAGAGAAGAACCTTGGACAGCACCACCATAGGAACAAACCCTCGTGAGGCTGTTCTTCCCTTGTATTGTTCATCAGCCCCAGAGGCAATCCACCACACCACACACTGGAGTAGGGTATTACACCACAATGGTGGCCTAAACCAGTATAAATCTTGTGTGCTTTGTGTTGTTCTTCGTGTAATATAGATCCTAGCGAGGCGGTGAGACATGAGTAGGCTGGGGGTGTAATCTCCGCGTGCACCCCAGTGTTCAAACCTCAAGGGTCTGCCGGAACCCGAAATCCGACATTTGGCGCGCCAGGTAGGGGTGCACCAGAATCCGCCTTCCGTCGCCTCGTGTTTCGCCGCCCGTCGCACCATCATTAACATGTCCAGCGACCCGACGGGCAATCCCGATCCCTGGGCGGCGTGGCCCGCCTGCATAGAGCCGCCTGCCCAGGGCGACCTCAACCCTGCGCCCCAGGCAGCCCGCGGTCCGCAGGGCGCTGCGGGCCGCGGGCGACGTGGTCAAGCGGCACCAACTCTCACGCCATGGCAGGTGCGGTCAGCAGCCAGGGCCTCGAGCCACACCGCGGCTGCGGCACTGTACTCGCGGCGAGAGCAGGTAAACTCAAGGGCTGCGCTCACAGTAGCGCGAGAGCTGCTGCAATGCAGGCTGCAAGAGGGCGGCCGCGACGTGTTACTGGAGCGGGTGGCAGAGCTTCTGGGCTCCGCTGCCTCGGGGGCTCACCCCTTCTGCACCCAGCTGCCCCCTCAGGCCCAAGGCGGATCGCACATACGCCCCACGCGCGCCCGCACAGCCCCGAGCGGGTTCCAGGGCCACTCTAACACCACCCTGGCCGTCAGCGCCTGGTCACCAACGGTGGTGCCTCCGCCTCCGGCCAGCAAAGGAGGACTCACCGCAGCCCACGGTCCCAGCGGGCCGTCGCGCCACCACCCCCATGTGGGCACCTCAAGCAGGACTGCATGGCACACGGGGCACTACAGCGAAGCGTTCGGGGTGGCGGCCTCGGAGGAGTACATGCCCCACATGATGGATCAAGGGCACGCGCAGGAGGAAGATCACAGCTTGTTCCTCGGCCCAAGCTAGGGGGAAGAGACACCTGAAGCTGAGCTCTTTCATGAGCCCCGGGAAAGCCCCGTCAACCGCTCTGGAGGCAGCGATTATTGGGTACCGCTAATTCCTCAGGAGCAAGCATACACTAACTGTGGATCGTAGGAGGTACAGGTCGTCGCGGTAGATGGCTGCCCCAATCCAGCAGCTTCCTACCCCTCAGGAGGAGGGCGCCGGGGGCTGCAGGAGAGGGGCCGGGATCCGGCATCACCACTGCGGCGTTCGGAGCAAGGCGTCCTCAGGAGGTAGGCCCTCTGCCGGGGAGGTGCCTCAGGGCCTACCCCCGGCAGAGGACCCGTGGTCGTCGGGGGAACCACTGGCGACCGCTCTACCCCATCGGCGGCGTCCTCGGTCTCCAGCCGTCGTCGATGGCACTAGAGTGTGGCGCAAGGCGGGGCCCTCGTCTGGCTATATGAAGCAAGGCCGGTACCTGTGAACAAGGCCCAGTGCCTGTGAAGCTCGCCGCCCCGTGACACTCTCACGTAATAATGAGTGGGGCTGTACACGCCCCGGAGTCTCCGGAGAGCCGCCCTCGGGCCTCGGGGGCTCCCGCCCACGCCCAGTGGCAGCACTTAGCTCCGCACTGGTGAGAAGACGTCGAAGACTAGACTAGGTGCCGCACGCGGCTTTTTCTGCTTTCTTCGCTTTTCCCCTTGGTTGTTGCTTTTCCCTGTTCGGATTTAAGTTGGATTTGAGCTTGAGACTTGCATGTGTTCGGGGAAGGGGTGCTTAGTTTCGTTCGAGCAATCTCTCGTGTTCTGGTCACCGCTTTGCGTCCGTCCAGCCTCAGCCGCCTCCCCTCGTGAGCCCCACATGAGTCGGGTTAGGCCCAACATGCGCGCAGCCCAGGCTGCCATCACCGCGCCCTCTCCGGAGGTTCTCATTGCAGGTTCAACAGGCCCGTTCAGGAGACATTCATGACACCACGGCCCCCCTGAAGGCTGGGGGCCCGTACGGGTCAAAGGTAACATGCCAGTCGACTCGCCACGAGACCAGTCGGCTGGCGCAGGCACACAGGTGATATCATGTCTACAAATACGCTAACTGCAAGTTTTTTACATGAGGGGCTCCCCCTCCCAAAATGCTCTTACAATCCTCTAGGCCAAGCCCGAACTCTCTCTGCGCAGGATGGAAGCAGGGACAACACACGGTCAATCGGATAAATCCCCCAATGCATCCTCAGGGACACCTCTAGAGTCGCCACTGGCATCACTGGCCTCGCCATCACCTTCTACGCTGCCGCCGACAGCACCTGGGCCGTTCACCACTCCGCCCCCATCAGCGGCCATGACCACGCCATCGTCGTTGGAGGTGAAATCCCCGACAAGGGCGTCCACATTGTCTTCCACCCAACGCGCCAGATCGCCCCGGATCGCCAGGGGTAGCGGTGCGATGGCGGCGTCAAAGTCGAAATGGTGACCCATATTCTGGAGATGACTGAAGACGCGAGAAAAAGCACGCCCCAGTAGGGCACGTCTCCTCTCCTCCACCAACCTATCGGCTCTACCCGCCCGAGCCTCTAGTTGCGTCACCACGTTGGTGAAGAACTGAAGATTACCAGCATAGTTGACCACACGAGGTTCCCCAACGGCTGCCTCGCAAATGATACCCAGGGCCGTGTTGGCTCTTTCCCGGAGCTCACGGAGCATGGGGCTGTGCACGTGCTCCAAGGTCTGCCGCTGGCGTATCTCGTCCTCGTTCCGCCGCGCAACGGCCTCGGCCACGTCCACCCTTTGGTGGAGAAGAAGCACCTCGGCACGAGAGGAAGCCAGTTCCGCCTGTGCCGCGCCAAGAGCGGCTTGGGCAGCGTCCCCACGCCGCGTCACTTCATCCAGCTTGGCCTTCAGGGCGGCGGTCCTCCCCTCTGCTTCAACCTTGATCAACTCCAGCCTCTCCTCGAACTCGGGCTCAAGGTTGAAGCGGGCCGCCGCCACCCGGCGATCAACCTCTTCTGCGGCTTAGGCTTCCCTCTCAGCAACGTCATCATCCGCCCGCATCACCATATGCTCCCTTGTCTCCAACCGCTCAAGGTCCAGGGTGCATTCAGTGGCTTCCATCGTCAGTGCCTCCTCGCGTCTCTGGAGCTCCACCCGGTCGGCCGAAGCCCCCTCCATCGATGCAAGGTCCGCCTCATGCAACTCCACCTGCTCCTCCAGGGAGCTACTCCAGGCCCGGAGCTCCCACGCCCGCTCTTCTGCGACCTTGCACCGACGGTCAGCCTCCTGAGCCTCCAAGACGGCCCGGGAGCAGGCCTCCCGAGAAGCTGCAAGCGACACCTCGGCCTTCTCATTGTCAAGGTCACGCTGGTGGCATGCAAGGGCAACGACCGCCTTCAGCTTGCGCCTCTCCTCAGCTAGGCACAGGCCCTCGGCCTCAAGACGTGCGTCCTCGTCATCGAGCTCTACACCAAGCTTGCTCACCGTGTCCGCCGCCCTCCGGAGGAACCCTTGGTGGAGGGCGCGGCGCTCCCAAGCGTGCTCGAGCACGTCTTCCGCATCGCCTTCCGCCTCAGGCATGCGGGGAGGGCTACGGACCAGCACGCCCCCTCCGGGCAGGGGGCTAGGGGCTGGCGTTCTCGCGGTGACCGGACGCGCCTCACCAGAAGCCTGGCCCGGGACCAGTTCACCCTCCAAGGAAGACCGCAGGGCCGACCTCAGCCCGACGCCGTCCACAACCAGTCAAAGAGCCCAGGGCAGGCTGGCTATGCCTCGGGAGGGCTCGCGAAGGATGGTCGTGAGGTGCGCAGAATTGGGACGCACCACAGGATGGCCCGCCTCTCCGACCGGCCTCACCACAAGGGCAGTGCTGGAGCCCGGGGCGCTTGGGGAAGGTGGAGAGGGAGGGGCCCGGAGGGATGGCTCCTCAGCCATCTCTGCGAACTCGGTAGGAAGGGCCCTGCAGGGCGATAATCAGTTGAAGCAGCAGGAAAGTAAGGGACAGAGAAAGGGAAAGGCTTACTCATCGGTGGCGAAGTACTTCCTACGCTTCAATAGGCGGCAAGGGTAATCATCACCCATGGCCTCCCTCCTCTTTCGGAGGGCCTCGAAGTCCACTCGGAAGCGACCCAAGAGCTTGGCGCAAGGGTCAGCCTGCGACGAGGAAGAAGCGCCGATGAGGTCAACGTCGGGGGCATCGCCTTGGCGCCTGTTGCCAAACGCCGCACCATGGAGGGTGGCTGGAGCATTAGAGGCCTCTGCCACTGGGACTGCGGGCTGCGGCTCAGCCCCCTCTATCGCCGCGGGATGGACTTCAGGAGCTACCGCCTCAAGAGCCCCGCTTGGCGTCGTCGTCCCGATAGCGGTCGCCTCAGCCCCCGGTGGCCCCTGCCTCCCAGCTCCACCACTCGAGAAGGGACCGTCGTGGGCAACCGGAAGGGTGACCACCACGACTGGGTTCTCGCGAGGCCCCCTAAGGCCTGCGGGGTGCAGCCCCCATTTGTCGAAGCTGGGCATCTGCTTCACGAAGTCACCCCTACTCGAGCAGAGGTACAGCAAGGCGCCACCATGCTGGATGCTGCCAGGAGAAGGGTCACCAGTTAGGATCATGAGAACCTTCCTCAGCACTTCAGGCGTCAGATCTTCCTCTTGGAGCCTCATGCGGTCTCCACGCCCCCTGAAAGACCACATCCGGCGGGAATGGCGCTGGAGAGGGGCAATGCGGCGCAGGAGGAACTCCTTCACCACCTTGGGCGCCGTCACGCCGAGCGCCCTCAAGTACGCGAAGCGATGCCAGACGAAGACGAGCCGGGGGCTCGTGAGCGTCTCCTGGCCCCAGCCCGAATTGGGGACGGCAGGCAAGATGGGCTCTGAGAGCAGGGGGCTGAGTACTCCGACATCCACATACAGCCACCGCTCTCGGAACCCAGTCGCAGGAGGAGGGAGTCTGAAGTCAATTCCCGAGGCCTCTGTTTCTGGCGCGGCAAAGAAGCTCACGCACCCCGAGCGTTGGGAGGGGTCACTGAGGTGCAAAGAGAAGAAATGGCGCAGAAAAGCAATGGAAGGAGGGATGCCCATCATCGCCTTGCAAACAAAAGCGAAAATAACAAGAAGAGCAATGGATTCGGGACCCAAACGCATGATGTGGATCTGGTAGTGGGAAAGAACGGCATTGAAGAAATCGGAAAAGGGGGGAACCAATCCCGCCCACAGGGCGTCAGCAAAGTACTGGACCTTGGTGGCTATCCTATCAATGGAGAACTGAGATGCAGGCCAGAACATCGTCCTCCCACACTCGTTGAAGATGGTGGCAATGGCGGAGCTGACCTTATCCAAGCCTTCCAGGTTGAGTATGATCGACTTATCAACAGCGGGAGCCGTCGATGGCGACGGGCCGGACGAAGGCACCAGCTTTTGCCCTTTCCCCTTCTTTGTCGGAGCCATGTCGACGGGAAGGGGGGGATTCGAGATTGGATTGGAGGCAGAGGCTGGAGCTCGAGAGAAGGAAGAGCAGGAGGCATGCGAGCGGCGAGAAGAGGGGAGATTGTGTGCACCCACGGGTCCGCATAGCAGGGCGCAAAATAAGGAGGCATGGGTGAACAGGGACGCCCATGTCCAATCAACCGCCACGCGGCGCCCAAGGCCTCAAGCTATTGGGGCCTGCGGCGCTTCGCACTTGCCTCTTCGCTTATCTGCTAAGCCAAGCCCGAGCGCGCCTTGGGCCTGGGGGCTACTGTCGGCGTTCTGGGAACGGGGGTACCCAGACTTGCCTACCTACGGCCTGCGGCGTGGCTCAACGAGTGGCCCAGCACGACCCATCTTCATCAACACATGCTCAAGACCCTCGCGAGGGGCCAAGCCTCGCGGGGAAGGGCAACAGGAGGCTTCCTCAGGCACGACCTCGTCAGGCTGGCTCGCGAGGAGGCGGAGAGATCAAGGCGGGGTACCTCACGAGGTGCCCGTGATGCAAGCCATGACGACCAGGGCCAGGCGGCCGCCAGGGGGCCGCCGGCCTGCGCAGAGTCCTTGTTTCCCCTTTGGTGCAAAGGGGGGGAGCGCAGGCAAGGGTATCAAGCAAAGGCAACTATTTTGGTGCAACAAGATCAAGACCAGCGGGGCGGCAGAACAGAGGTCATCGTGGAGCCCAAGCCAGCGTCATCGTCAGGGTCTTTGGCAGGCGAGGACCAACTTTAGTCAGGATAAGTGTACTAGATGTTCCCTTGCAAAATGGCCAATTGTTGGCGCCCTTCCAGCTCAATATTTGGGAAGAGGCCCAGGGCCTCTGCCTATAAATAGGACTAGCCACCCCCAGGGTAGAGGGACCGGATCCATCGGCATCTGATCTTGAGACCAGCCAGAGAGAAGAACCTTGGACAACACCACCATAGGAATAGACTGTCGCGAGGCTATTCTTCCCTTGTATTGTTCATCAGCCCCAGAGGCAATCCACCACACCACACACTGGAGTAGGCTATTACACCACAGTGGTGGCCTGAACCAGTATAAATCTTGTGTCCTTTGTGTTGTTCTTCGTGTAGTTTAGATCCTAGCGAGGCGGTGAGACATGAGTAGGCTGGGGGTGTGATCTCCGCGTGCACCCCAGTGTTCGAACCTCAAGGGTTTGCCGGAACCCAAAATCCGACATTATCAGAGTAACCCGAAGCAATTAAATGGTGGACAGTATCATGTCTTCAGTACTAGTCTGTGCAAGCGCGATCAGAAGCTTCATAAGAGGGCAGTGAACTCCGTTGAACCAGCCATGCCCCGCTATTTGCACTGGTCCGAACAGCCCATTGTGTGGAGTCGAGAAGATCATCCGCCCCGGGTTGATAATTCGGGTCATTTGGCATTGGTGGTCGCGCCACAGGTTGGAGGTTATAAGTTCACCCAGGTGCTCATGGATGGAGGGAGTAGTATCAACATCTTGTATTATGAAACATTTTGGCGTATGGGGCTGACGGATAAAAATCTTAAACCGTCAAACACCTTTTTTCACGGTGTAGTGCCTGGTAAATCAGCCTACCCGGTCGGTAAGATAGCTCTAGAGGTGGTTTTCGGAGATCATCATGATTCAAGATAAGAGACATTAACCTTTGAAGTGGTAAAAATCAGAAGTCCGTACCATGCCCTGTTTGGACGGCCGGTCTATGCTAAGTTCATGGCAAGGCAGTGTTATGTTTATCTGCAGCTCAAGATGCCGGGTCATAAGGGGACCGTCACGGTTCCTGGCAGCCGCAAGATTGCTTTGGAGTGAGAGGAAGGTGATGCGGTTTATGCTGAGTTGGTTTGTACAACTAAGGAGTTAAAATTCTATAAAGACAATGTTGATCCGGCAGATATGACTTCTCTGAAGAAGCCCAGTGCGGAGCATGATCCGGCTTTGAAGTTTAAATCGGCTGATGAGACTAAGTTGGTTGATTTTGTTCCTGGTGATTCATCCAAGCAGTTCAGCATCAGCATTAACTTGGATCTGAAATAGGAAAGCGCGCTCATCGAGTTCATCTGTGAGAACCGGGACATCTTTGCATGGAAACCTTCTGACATGCCAGGTGTACCGAGGGAACTCGCTAAGCACACTCTGAATATTGATCCCAAGTTTAAACCGGTCAAGTAGTTTCTTCACCGCTTTAATGAAGAGATACGCAAGGACATTGGTGAGGAGGTAGCCCGGCTCTTGGCAGCAGGGTTCATTGTGGAGGTCTTTCACCCTGAGTGGTTGGCTAACCCGATGCTGGTACTCAAGAAGAATGGCACTTGGCGTATGTGTGTGGACTACATAGATTTGAACAAGGCTTGACCAGCTGATCCCTTTGCCCTCCCTCGTATTGATGAAATTATTGATGCTATGGCGGGTTGTGAGCGGTTGAGTTTTCTGGATGCTTATTCGGGTTATCATCAGATCAAAATGGCGGTTAAGGACCAGGAGAAGATGGCTTTTATAACTCCCTTTGGAGCCTTTTGGTATGTATCTATGCCCTTTGGACTCAAGAGTGCCCAGCCGACTTATTAGCGGTGTGTGCAGAATTGCTTTCGTAATTAGATTGGGTGCAATGTTCATGCTTATGTGGACGATATCGTGGTGATGTCCAGGAAAGTAGAAACACTCATAGCTGACTTACGAAACTATTGATAATCTGAGGATTTATTAGATGATGCTTAATCCGGCCAAGTGTGTTTTTGGTGTACTAGCTGGCAAGCTCTTGGGTTTTCTGGTGTCTAACAGGGGTATTGAAGCTAATCCAGAAAAGATCAAGGCTATTACATCCCTGGCTAAACCGGCGTGTATCAATGACGTTCAACGACTGGCCAGTCATATTGCAGCGTTAAGCCGATTTATCAGCCGGTTGGGGGAGAAGGCGCTCCCTCTGTATTAGATGATGAAGAAAACAAACAATTTTGTCTGGAGTGATGCTGCTAATGCGACGTTTGAGGATCTAAAGAAGCAGTTGGCCGAACCGGCCATCCTTGCTGCCCCATTGATAAGGAACCATTACTGTTATACGTGGCTGCTAACGCCCAAGCTGTCAGTGTGGCTATTGTGGTGGAGTGCAAAGAGGTTGGTAAGGAGTATCCAGTTCAATGACCGGTTTATTATATCAGTGAGGTACTTATCGAGTCCAGGCAGAGGTATCCCCATTGGCAGAAGCTGGTGTATGGAGTGTTTATGACGAGCCGGAAGCTTAAGCAATACTTTCAAGGCCATCCCATCACTGTGGTCAGTTCTGCTCTGTTGGGAGATATCATTCAGAACAGGGAAGCGACTGGCCGGGTTGCTAAGTGGGCTATTGAGCTTGGGCCTCACGGGTTAACATATATGCCTCGCACGACTATTAAGTCCCAAGTGCTCATGGATTTCATCAATGACTGGACAGAGTTGCAAGAACCAGAGGATAAACCGGATAACACATACCGGACTATTCATTTCGGTGGATCCAGACAATTGGAAGGCTCGGGGGCTGGAGTGGTTCTTACTTCCCCTCGAGGTGACAAATTTTGTTATGTTCTCTGCTTAATGTTTCCCTGTACTAACAATGCAGCTGAGTATGAAGCCTTGATCCACGGTCTTCGGATGGCTAAGGAGATGAATTTAATCCGGGTACGTTGCTTTGGCGACTCCGATTTAGTGGCTCAGCAGGTATCTGGTACGTGGGATTCTAAGGATCCACTTATGGCGGCTTATCGGCGTGAGGTGGATATCATTGCCGGTCACTTCAAGGGTTACCAGGTCGAGCACATTGATCGACGCAAGAATGAAGCGGCGGACGCTTTAAGCCGGCTTGGATCCCAGCGTAAACCGGTGTCACCTAATGTTTTTCTTGATGTTTTGCATAATCCGTCAGTCAAGATACCAATGGAGGAGGATCTAGCTATTCCTGACCCGGAAGCTTAGTTGGTGGTGATTCTTCATATTATCCCTGATTGCACAGTGCCGTACCTGGCGTATATGACCCGGGGTGAGTTACCGGAGGACGAAGTTTTGGCCAGGCAGATAATCCAGCGGTCCAAGTCCATGACTATTGTCAATGGCGAGTTACATCATTGAAGTGTCTCAAGGGCGTTTCAACATTGTGTTTCTCCTGAAGAAGGCTATGAAATCTTGCGTGAAATCCATGAAGGAGATTGTGGTCATCATGCCGGTTCAAAATTCTTGGTGGCTAAAGCTTTCCGGCATGGTTTTTATTGGTTAAGAGCTCATACTGATGCGGAGGATCTGGTCAGAAAGTGTGATGTCTGTTAGAAGTTTTCACGATGAGCTCATGTTCCGGCCTAGGAATTGAGGATGATTCCAATCACCTGGCCGTTTGCAACTTGGGGGCTGGATATGGTTGGGCCTTTTAAAAGGTCCAAGGATAAGAAGACCCACCTTCCGGTGGCGGTTGATAAATTCACCAAGTGGGTAGAGGCAGAGCCCGTGAGCAAGTGTGATGCAGCCACGACAGTTCAATTCATGAAAAAGGTGGTCTTCCTCTTTGGTTTCCACACATCATTATAAGAGATAATGACACGAATCTCTCCAAGGGTGCTGTAGAAGAGTTCTGTCAATGTGAGCACATTCGGCTTGATGTGTCATCGGTGGCCCACCCCCAGTCTAATGGTCAAGTGGAGAGAGCTAATCAAGAAATCCTAAAGGGTATCAAGCCCTGGCTTATGGTTCCTTTGCAGCGGATGCCGGGTTGTTGGGTGGAAGAGTTACCTTCCGTTTTATGGAGCATTAACACCACCCCCAATAGATCTACAGGTTACACACCCTTCTTCATGGTTTATGGAGCGGAAGCGGTTCTCCCAAGTGATATTCACCATGACTCGCCCCGAGTGGTAGCTTATGTTGAACGGACAATGAAAGAGCACGCCAAGATGCATTGGACCTATTAGATGAACAACAGTATATTGCGGCAGCTCGTTCAACGCACAGCTCAAAGCCACAACACAGCTTGGGGGCTTCACACCCAAGGGACGAAAGAGAGTCTGTTGCCACGCACAGCTCAAGCATAGGTACCCATTGAGCACAGCTCACAATGTTACTTGGGGGCTCTTTGTGCACAACAACAAAGAGTTTGAAAGGACCCTTGTAATAGGCTATCAAGCCAGGCTTGGAAGCTAGGTCTATTCACCTAAAACCCTGAGTTAACCTGCCTTCATCAAGTAAGGCACTCCATCCAGGTAATCCTGGTATGACCCGTCGAACATTTGACAAGTCAATCTTATACAGACCCTGAACTTGTCAAAGTTAAAACGACGATTGGTTAATGTGAGGTCCATCTTAAAAGGCTTTGTAAAATGGTTTAACTCAGCGGCCTGGCAGCCCATGAAAAGCCTCGAATTTGGGCCTGGCAGCCCCTGAAAAGCCTCGACTACAAGTTTTCATTTGCTTTTGTTTTGCCAAGTTTTTTCCTCCTTTGATAAGGTTTTGAGATAAACTAGCGTTTATTGACCCGGCCTGACTATAAGTCATCAATATAACCCGATATTTGTTAATCCGGCATGGCTTTCAACTATCAGTTGTTAGTACACAACCAATTTTAAACCGGTGCTTCTTAACCCAGTCTGGCATTGACTATAAGTTGCCAGGATGATCATCCGGTGTTTATCATAACCCGACATGGCTTATTATAAACCAGCACAACATGGTGGGAGTTATCAACACTCAAGATTTGGGTTATCACCCTTACTACAAAAAGTTGGTAAACCAAGGATGTGATTCAATATCACAGGTATGATGTATTTCATATTTCATTGTTTTACAGCCTTGGTTATAAAACTCTGGCTTCATATTAGGCATCATAACCCGTCCGGCGGTAAACCGCTAGGGCAATTTTAAGTTTCTCAAATGCAGAAAACAGGATTGCATAACACTGTTAAAGATCATAAGCAGACATTGCATATGACAAATTGACAGTCTCAGGAAAGTGGCTATGCACGATGGCATAGCAGACCAAGTGTTTCAAGCTATGCACGATGGCATGGCAGACCAAGTGTTTTAAGCTAGCCTATTACAAGGCATTTTCACTGCCCAAAAGGATAATTGTTTCTCGTACAGAGGACGGTGCACAAACGATAAACCGGATTCCGGATTATGACTCCTCTTCAGCTTGATGAGAAGGTTGCGAATCATCCTGTGCCGGTTCAACCTTCACCTCCCCACCCACTGGCTGGAAGTCAATGGTTGCCCAGTCAATTCCAGACAAAGCTCGGAAGACAGCTTCATTGCTTATAAGATCTAATGGTTCAACATCAGGGGCATAAGTGTGCTTACGGATTGGCGGGATTAGATTTTGGGCTTCATAAACCGACACATCGATCCGTCTATTGTCTGTGTCATAGATGGACCGGTGGAAAGACAAATCAGTCTCTTCGGCCAATCTACTTGCAAGCGGGCGCATCTCTTTTGTCAAGGCTTTAAGGGCATCATTGTCAAACTCCGACCCGTCTTCTTTTTGGCTAGGATAGCCATTTCCAATTTCTTCTAGATCAAGATCAGCTATCCAAGCCTTAGCCCGAGTCAGTGCAGATAAAGCACCAGCCCTTGCAGCAGATCTCTTCGCCTCTTCTAGTTGGGCAGGTGTCATGGATATTTTGCCAATGTGTCCTTGATTAATGTTGGCAGCGGTTTATTGTACGAGGCTATGCAGATGACCCGTTGAGCGCCGGTATATAACTGCTCTATCAAGGTATAGGCAGCCTTCAATTTCTTGCGCATAGCTGAACTGAGATGGGCAACATGGCTACCTGCAATGGTTACAATATTATTTTTAAACCGGTGGTTTTAAGGATGATTAAATATGGTTCATTACAAGGCTACTTACAAAAGATGGCAGAAGTCATAGCGTTGATCTGCCACTTTAAACCAGTCAGCTCTTCCGCCACCAGTTTAAGTGCCGCTTCAGCATCCTCCGCCCGTTGCAGCAAAGTGGCTTTTTCAGTCTCCCAGTCCGCCCGCTCGCCTTCGAAGCCATCCTTCAATTGCTCCATGGCTGTCAAAGCACCCTTTAACTCATCTTTGGCCTTGGATGTTTCGGCTTGCTGGGACTTGATGTTTTCCTGGAGGTTGGCGATTTGAGAATCTTTGTTGGTTAAGTCAGCCGGCAAAAGACAGAAAATCAGTTGGCAATAATTTTTTCAAAGTCCCAAGCACATAACAAGTTATACACTTGGCACTTGGGGGCTAATGCGGATTGTTCTTTCTCAGCTAATATTTGAAGTCCCAAGCATACAACATGTTTTATACTTGGCACTTGAGGGCTAAGGCATATCGGATCAATTCAAGGTTATCAATTTTTACTACATGAACCAGATCATTTTAATGACTGAAGGGAATTCTGATGTATAAACCGGTCTATAGGGGCTACACAAGCACAATCCAATCTTCTCCTACTACAAGTCCCGGTTCACATACATATTGATGAACCAACCCTTGGGGGCTACTAGAATTGATAATTAAAGAAGGATATCAGGAAAAAGAAGTTATTCAAGGGAACAAGTATTTACCTCATATCGCTCTTTCATCAGGTTTACTAAACCGGCTTCATAGTCACGACTGGTATACAGACGGTTTAGATATCCAGAATGGATGTCCTGAGCAGAGAGATGGGCACAGATTGACAAATCCGATTTCCACTTGCCCTTGTCCATAGTGGAAAATTCTTCTTTTGCACTATGCTTTGATAAAGCGACAGGATTGCCAGGAGCGGTATGGCCAAAGCCAGTAATCACAACATCATTTGTCGTGCCTTCAATAGTCTTATCTGGGCTTGGCGGTTTAGCAGATGCTTTTGCTGGGCTCGGTGGATTGGCAGCTGGGCTTGGCAGATCAACATGATGGCTTGTTGGATTTATTTCTGGTGGATCAACAAAGGTATCCTGGCCCTGAGGTATTGGGTCATCCAGGGCAATGTCAGCATTTTGATCAAGAGCCTCTGAAGTCCTCTCTGGTTCAGTGGCCGGATTATCATCAGTTGGTGTAGTCAGCATGGCTTTTTTGCTAAGTCTGGCTTTGGCACTAAAAAGAACAAATACAGAGGTCAGTACAATAAACCGGTGCAAGGCATAAAAACCAAGTCTACTATGCTTACCCGGGAACGGTCTTGAGTGGAGGCATCTGTGTGGTTGATGAATCGCCGGAGGATGAATTGGAAGTTCCATGATAATTCGAATCAGACAGATTAAGAGGATATCGTAAGTAACCCGCCTTGGGATAAAGTGTATTAGAAGTACAAGAGACCTCTTGACGACGCTTGTGAACCGGGGAATATGGTAAACCGGAAGAGTAACCACTTGACCACTGTGTCGGGTTGTGCGGCGGGCTTCTTGCTGCTGTGTCTTCAAAGAAAAGTGCGGATCCAAATGAGCAAGAGGGTGTGAACGTTTTACTTTCCGGACTGCTCGACGAAGTTTTGGTACTGGCACATGATTTGAATGGGAGGATAGAACAATTACCTCTACATCACCAAGGCGGCTAGCCTCCGCATCAGCCTGATAATAATCATTGTCAATGAGGTGTATGAAAAAAGAACCAAGAGAATCTAATTCTACCTCTTAGTCCGGATCATCAAGATCTTCATCATTGGGCAAATCAGAAGGTTCGGCGGTTTTCTTCTTTGATGGCTTCTTTATAGCCTTAGTCTTGCTACGGGGTGCTCTTGCCGGTTTATCCTAGGGCTTGGCTGGTTTATCTTGTGATTTCTTCTTCCAGAACGGATCATCGCCCTGCACAGATGGATAATAAATTATAAAGGAATATTTAAGAAAGGACGGATTAAGATAAAAAGGAGGCAATTCTTATAGCTGGCGGTTTATTGGAAGTGCAGAAGGGACTAAGCCCTACTTGACTGCAAACAACTTCCGGTTCATTCAGTATTTTCTTAACAACTTCAGTAACTTCATCCTCTGTTAGCCGAATATCAATATGACATTGAGGATCTTTCAAGTCTCCCATGTACTCACAAATTAAACCAGGGCGCCGACTTAAAGGCGGAACGCTCCAAGATATCTAGCAGCGGACAAAGTGAACACCTGTTAAACCGTTTGCCATAAAGGCTCTGAGTTTTGAGAGTTGTGGTGCATAGCTGGACCGTTCCTTGGCAGTCAGCCTCTGAGGGAACGGATGAGCATTGCCAAGACGGTGAGGGCGGTAACCCGGCAAAGGATTTTCGCCAGTTGGAGATGTGTCTTTGCAATAAAACCAAGTCTGATTCCAGTCCTTGGGGTGACTATGAAGCTTGGCATGAGGGAAATTGACATCTCTCCTCTTCTGAATTGCCATCCCACCAAGCTCAGTGTTGGGTCTGTCTATGAATTCTGTGCGACGGTTCAAATAAAAGAAATCTCTGAACAATTCAACTGTGGGTTCTTCCTGAAGATAGGCCTCACAAAACACTTGGAAATCACAAATACTGGACACAAAGTTTGGTCCAATATCTTGAGGGTGGAGTTGGAAACTGGCAAGCACATCACGGAATTTTTTTGATCCGGGAGTACTGAACCCTCTATTCAGATGATCAGTAAAATCACTTCATCATTCTAAGGTTTAGGAGGATTTTCTAAACCGGGGACTCTCCAGTGGATGGTTTCCTTGCTCGCTAAAGCGCCAGTCACAACATACCCAGTCAGTTGCTCTTCAGTAACCCGAGAAGGGACCCAATTGCAAGCATAAAATGTTTTGGCCATTTGAACAGGAAGCTGGAAAAGAGAACCAAGGCCGGTTTAAGGTTTTGATTGATGCAAGTAGGCCGGTTTAAAAGACAGGAAAAACAAATCAAAACCTATGCGCATGGTACCCCGAAATCTTATATTAAGGATGAGTCGGCGGTTTAAAAGGAGGGCTAATGGTAACTGGCGGGTTGTCATTTTCTAAAAGTATAAACCGCCTACAATGGTGTGGAAGTTACAGATCTGAAAAATTCCTAAGTGTTGTACAAACAGATTTCACAAGTTGGTGTTGTAATTTTGGATCTACTGCAGTTCAGAAAAGGAGATAAGATTTAAACCTGAAATCACGACAGCAGAGGAACACATATGCCCAGATGGGATCTTATGCAAAGAAGGGTATCTTCTGTGATTGGAAAGGGATGCTAAACTACTGTTGCTCGCCTTTACTATCAGATTCAGATCAAACTACGCGATCTAAAAGAAGAAAGCGAGGAACGGTGAAGAACACTGATGAACATTGGAAGCCCTAATGCAAATATGTTATGTGAGAAGAGAAGTACTTACTAACACTGTTGAACAGTGGAGGAGGTGTCGTGTTTCTCTGGTCCGATCAGGTTGATGCAGCGGCCGTTGGCGGTAAGCGAAGGTCGACGGCGGCGGCTGCGCACGAGCTTGGAGGCGACGCGGGGAAGACGCTAAGGCGAAGGGGCATGAAGGGGAAAGGAAGGAATGACCCTTGGACATATTTATAAGGCAAAGGGATAAGTGACAGGTGCAGGAATCGAGGAACCCAAAAAATGGATATCTGATACAGCTGTCGCCTCGGTTTTCGGAGGGTCATTAATGAAAAGGATGTATTTACAGGTTTTTTATAGAGATGACGTCACGGTGATTTATTACAATCTTAAGAGATGACGTCAAGGCGATTTACCAAGTGCATATGGAAAGGATGTCATGGCGGTTTACAAGATTCTTTGAAGATCAAGGAGTTTTTCTAAGGATTGACATGAACAGGTTCAAATCAATCTGGGGCCTAATGTTGGGCATATAACTACTGAGTATACTGCCCAGGAGGAGCCGGGTTATGCTCATCCGTATGGAAGCCCATGAAGACAAGGAGTATGGTGCTTTACTATTGAAGCTTAGAGGCCTAGAGCCCAAGGGCGGATTAGGGACCATAGACATAAACCGCCATGAGATATGTAACTTGTGCTGTAAGTTAGGGAAATGTAGAAACCAAGCCGGACACATGTATGAGCCGGCCTCGGTATTCTGTAAACCGCCGGGTGTCAACCTGTGTATATAAAGGGACGACCTGGCGGCGGTTCAGGGAAAAGAGACAACAACTCGAGACATAGGTAAAGCGGATTCGCTCCCTGCTCATCGAGACCCCATCAATTCCACCACACCTGGATCATAGGCTTTTACCTTCACTGCAAGGGGCCGAACCAGTATAAACTCCCCGTGTCCTTTGTCCGGTTTAACCCCTTTAAGCTAATCTCGTTGCGATGGCTTCATGACTAAGTCCTCTCACTAGGACATCTGACGTGTTAATTCCACGACATAGCCCATGGTTATTGTGGCATAGTTTTAAAAAATAGGTTATTGCGGCCACTAGCAAACCGCGGAAAAAGAACTGCACTGACTACAAGCAAACAAATAAACAAGACAACAAGGAAATAAATAAGAAAGCAACTTACGCTAGGCTATCACGGCTATTACACATATTACATCCACTGGGCATCAAAGTTTGCCACCAATGCAAATATAGGGAACAAAGCAGCATATAAATGCCGCAGCAAAACCAGTCCAGAACTGAAACCACTTTAGAAGAGCTCAAGAAACAATATCCTGGGTACCCATAATGCTGGCAAGATGCTTAGCAAGCTTTTTAACTTTCTCTTGTTTGGCGCTTAAATCCTCCAGCGCTTGCTATTGCACAAGAAAGTACGCATCTGAATTCTGCAGGGACTTCCTCAGTCCTTCGGCTTCTTAACGCAGCACAACTGACTGATGCCTTTCAGCTTGTAGCTGAGACTGAAAAAGCCGAAGTGATTCAGGCAGCAAGTTCGAAGAGCTTGTGCTAGTAGTACTGGCCAGTAACTTGAACACTATATCAACACATGACTGTGGGGTTTTCTCACTGTCTACAAGATCATTTTTTATCACCTTTCTTGGAGACCAACAAGGTTGTCTTACTATCTTGAACCTTATCTGCATTACTTTCTCTACCATTGCATAGTGGGGTGATCTTCTCCAATATTTTGTTTGCATACTACAAGAGAAACAAGCAGACACATCACAAGTTTAGCATGTAGTATACGAAACTCATTTTGGTAAACCGGTTCAGTAGTAAGGTGGACAGGATAACAGCATGAAACAAACATATATCTATGTACTATGGTCACTGTATTGTCCATTTCATTCTAGTTTATGTTGCCTAATCAAGATAGAGACACAGTTCAACTCATATATTTTTAAGACACAGCAGCATAGACAGAATATATGTGTGAGAAACTACACAACATTGGCAACACTTGTAATGTGCATCACATGAGAACATAACTGTTTATACAACTTAAACTGAAATCAACATAGAGCAAGAAGTTAGAACAACAATCCAGTTAAAGAAATAGGTTTAAAACATACCTGTTGCACCATTGGAGTTTCAATTGGATCCTTCAAATTCGAAAGTAGTTGGTATGAGTAAATGCAGTGATGCAACAACAAAGGGGTATGGACCATAGCTACGGAATCTGACCTAAGAACAATTGCTCTTCTGCTTTAAACGTGGAGTTTGGGTTAGCTGTGGTGGTCTTCGTGCTTTACAAACTGCTCGTGTGGGGGTACTCTGTGGTGGACATGGTGCTTTTTCAACTAGAAGTGGGTTACTATCCGCCGGGGTTGCGGTTAGATGGGTTGTAGCTGGTTCTCTGCCCAACGGTGTAAGTGTGCAATCTGGAGGAGTCTCAATTATGTGTGGTGGGGCTAGTTTGTGGGCCAGTACAACCATGGTTCTATTTGCATTGACGGGTAGCACTGTCTTTTGTGAAGAACGGGTTTTTGCTCCCTTAGATACTACCATCACCCCCTCCAATTCAAATGGCTGATAAACAAGAAAAGAAATTGAACGTACAGACATAGTATGATAGACAGATGTGGTAATTCACATATATGTTGTCTAACCAAACAGGACAGCATGACACAATTTCACATATATGATGCTAACTAAACAGGATAGCATGACACAATTTCAGATATATGATGGACAACTTAACAGGATATAATGGCATAATTCAATGTATGATGAGTATCTAAACAGGATGACATGACAAAACTATATGATGTCTTTGTAAAATAGGTTGGCATGAAATAATTCACATACATGTTGTCTAAGTATATAGGATGGCATGATATAATTGACATAATTGATTCATATACTAAGCTGCTAGCACTCACATGTATGATCTCTAAACTAAGCAGATGGAATTCAATATTGTGCATATGATGTCTAAACTAAGCAGTCCAAGACACCATATGCATGATATGAGAAATATAAACATTGCAACTTAGAGCATACACCTCAGGTGGGATATAGGACTGGTCATTTGTCTCTGAATCCTCCTCTGAGGAGCTCCCTGTAACCATCGAGATATATGCTTCAGCAGGTACCATTGCCTGCTCTGAAGACCTTGTTTTCACTCCAGATTTTTCCATATCCGGCTCAAATGGCTGATACACATGAAGAGTAGTTCA
Source organism: Triticum dicoccoides (assembly GCF_002162155.2). Taxonomy (NCBI): domain Eukaryota; kingdom Viridiplantae; phylum Streptophyta; class Magnoliopsida; order Poales; family Poaceae; genus Triticum; species Triticum dicoccoides. The sequence continues at coordinate 462,655,448 of NC_041387.1, read as the reverse complement.
ATATACATAGATTGTCGACAAATGGAATACGTAATGAAAAAAAGATGGCAAGACATAATTCACATATATGATGCCTGGCTACATGGCGCTGCATAATTCACATATATAATAACTGGCTGAAAAACATGGCATTGCATAATTCACATATCTGATATAGAAAGCAAACAGGAGGCATTCACACAAAACATGTCTAATCTAAGCAGATGGCATGGCAATGCAAGACACCATATGCATGATTTGAGGAATATAACCTTGCTAAGTTAGAGCATGCACCTCGGGGGGGGGGGATACGACTGGTCATCTGTCTCTGAATCCTCCTCTGAGGATCTATCTGTAACTAGTAAGAAATCTGCATCGACAGGTAGCACTAACTGCTAAGAAGACCTTATTTTCACTCCAGATTTTCCCATGACCGACTCAAATGGCTGATGCGCAGGAAGAGTAGATGAATGTATAAACAATGTTGACAAATGGAATACATTATGAAAAAAACATGGCATGATACAATTCACATATACGATGACTGGCTAAATAGGATGGCATTGCATGATTCACGTATATGATGCCTGGATAAAGAAGATGGCATTACATAATTCTCATATACTCCCTCCGTTCGTAAATATTTGTCTTTTTAGAGATTTCAAATGGACTACCACATACGGATGTATATAGGCATATTTTAGAGTGTAGATTCACTCATTTTGTTTCGTATGTAGTCACTTGTTGAAATCTCTAAAAAGACAAATATTTAGGAATGGTGGGAGTATGATATAGAAACCAAACAGGTGGCATTCACACAAAGCAAATCTAAACTAAGCTGATGACATATAAGATGTACTCCCTCCGTCCAAAAATACTTGTCATCAAAATGGATAAAAAGGGATGTATCTAGAACTAAAATACATCTAGATGCATCTCCTTTTATCCATTTTGATAACAAGTATTTCCGGACGGAGGGAGTATAATGTAAGCAATTCGAGGCGCCATATGCATGATATGACCAACATCAGCATGCCAGGTTAGAGCAAACACCTCAGGTGGTAAACAGGCATGGTCGACTCCTTCTGAATCCCCATCTGAACAGTTATCTTCCTCTGGAATACTTTCTGGAAATGCGGGAGGGTGGGGGGCACTTCGCCCACCATGGAGCGGCGTCTGCATGACATTATATTCCCACGCAACGGTCTTCTCTTTTTCTCTACATGTTCAGTACGATTGTGTACAATATCTGACATGCATAATAAAAAAAGTTAGATTTTGTAAGGCCTATGGGGTGCATGCAAAAATCAAGAGTGATGGTAGCAAACGAGTGGATGGATCCAAAACTAATGATAGCAGGTAGATTGTAGCTTCAGTTTAAAAAGATAGACAATGGATCATCTATTGTTTGTTGCCGACCTAACATGAACCACTTAGAAGACCCCAGATGAACCAGATAGTAGACAGATACTATTTGTTGCAGCCTCGATATGAGACCCACGGGTATTTTAAAACTCAAGTTTGAATGATAAAGTAGCAGGTAATAATAACTGATGTAGAACGTAAGCAAACACGAAAGACTGTGACCTCTCTTCCGGAACTGTGTAGTCCTCAGGTTCATCTGCTCAGTCGATGATGGTAATGTAGTTGGCGTGGCTGCCGGCAACGGGGAAGATGATCTGTGGAGGCGAAAGAAAGTCCGCAAGGGGGATCTCTACATCAGTGAACGCTTTTGTCGATGGTGCACCTCAGGTGGGGTGGATGACGACACGGCAGGAGCAGGACATAACACACATAGTTTTCTTTGACGCCTATCTGAAAATAAAGTAAATCCGTAAGGGCTCCTTAGAATTGGAGGATTCTATAAACGCAGGGACAGGAAAACACAGGAATAGGATAAGAATGCACGTGCAAAACAGAGCATTTGGAAACATAGGATTTCAGTCAACCTGGGTGTTTGGTTCACATGAATTGGAAGAACACAAGAATGGAGAAATGTGGTCAAATTAAAGTCAAACCACGTGAAAATGAAAAAATAAGAATCTTATTATGCCAGTAATGCAATTAGTTCTGTTCTTCATGCATATTAATTCCTACATTTTTTCTTTGAAAGAGTCACCAAAGGAAAAAATCCTCCAGTTTTGCTTTGCTCCACTCCTTCTAACAAAATGCATGAATAGTAGTACCATAGCAGTTCCATAGCAAAGGATCCCTGAGGGATCGACATGAATGTAGAGTAACAAAGTGATGCAATGAGTGTACAACCTCTTTGGCATAGCCTTGTGGACCTCAACATCATTGGGTTGGACATGGAGTATAGTGATGCTGGTGTGACTATCGGAGGCGGGGAAGAAGATCTGAGGCCTCTGGAAATGGCGCCGAGGGTACTGCTCCGCTGTGATGGATGGTTCCGTTGTTGGAGCAACTCCAGTGAGGTGTACGGCGGTGAGGCTGAAGCAGGACAAGACAAACAACGTTAATCTGAAGTGGGACTCTAATATCATCTGCAATAGATGATGTAAAATACATCACCAAAAAGTGCTTGATGTAAAACGCATCAGCCGCACCATGACCGCTTCGACAGATGTTGTAAGTACTATTCACTCTGAACTTAACTGAAGAAACTAAACTTTACAGTCGAAACTGAATTTTACTGTCGAAACTGATTGAACCGGTAGCAGAGCATTGCAATAGATGTTTAGGGCGTTCGAGCACTAGTAGCTGAGAAGCAATGATCTAAATCAGCAAACGCTCGAGTAGGGAACACACTAGCAGAGAGCAAGTCGTGCAGTAGCACTGCGAGCAAGTGCTAAAGCAGCAACTCCTATAGCTGTCGGAGGTCGTGCAGCAGCAGCAACGTGAGCGAGAGCAAGAGCAGAGCAGCAGCACGAACTAGAGCAAGAGCGGAGCAGCAGCACGACTGACAGCAATAGCAAAGTAGAGTAGCAGCACAAATGAAAGAAAGAGCAGTGCAGCAGCGCGACCGACAACAAGAACAGAGCCGCAATGCGAGCGAGAGCCAAAGCAGCTGCAGCTAGTACCGGTGTGGAACTTGTCGCCGAGGAAGCAACGACATGGGGGAGAGACGCCATGGATGACGTGGCCGGTGATGGCGCCGTCGATGGAGACCCACCATGGCTGCTCGGTATCGAGCACCGGCAGCCCCGTGAGATCGAATACAAGATAAAATGCAGTGGTGAGTGCAGAACCTCCTTGGTGGGGCCGAGTTGGCCTAGGCTTCATCGGAGGAATTGGTGAGGATGCTGTGGTTCCGTTGGGGCAGGTCAAGATGGTGCTGTGGGGATTGAGGTGGCGCGATAGACGAGGCGTGTCGGGGCAGCTCCTTGGAGGTGGAGGACGGGGCGGCTGATCCGGCGGGACGACGAGATCGATGACGCATCCTCATCCGGTGCGGTTGATGAGGGTCGGCGAGCTCTTGCGGTGGACGACGTAGTCGGGGAAGAGTCTCCGGCTGGGCGGCGATCGGGAGGCCGACGGAGGAGCGTGGGGTTTCACGGGTTTTGGTGG
>NC_041387.1:462622584-462651594 GCF_002162155.2 Triticum dicoccoides | reverse complement strand
GGAATGGAGGGGGGAGCCATGGCTTAGGGACGTGCTTGTCCGAAATGTAGGGTAAGTTACCAGCATACCCCCACCGGTTTTGACACCGTGACGTGGAGCTTCATTTCCGGCTGAGGGGTAGAAGGGGGATTTCGCGTGTCTGGGCTGCGGGACCGATTTCGGATGAGGAGGGAGTTTTCGCGTGTGTCGAAATTTCGGGATAACAAGGTGCGACGCGGGTTGAAGAGGCGGGAGTTTCAAAGCAGGTGAGACAAAAGATACACGAGCTTGAAAATTTTGGGATAACAAGGTGCGGGTTCCTTGTCTAGCAGAACAAACTTAACATGCAAAAAAAAAACAATTCATACAGGACACAAGAGAGTCATGACCCCTTTTACTATATTGCTATAGATGCCATTGAAAAAACTACAAGAAAAATGTAAAAAAATTTGGGAGAACGAAATTACCCTGTACAGTACCAAATCGATTCACAGTTCCCTCAACAACAACAAAAAACAAATCAATTCCCACCAAAAGAAAGAGTAATGTCCCTTTTTATATGATTACAAATGCCAGGATCTCAAATTTGAATTTTTGAATCCAGGTTATGTTGAATTTGAATATATCATTAGGTGACCTTGCGGTTTATAATTAATGTAGTCGTACATTTTAATTTTCCATCATATGTGAACATTTTACTCCACAATGTGAACATATATATTGTCGTCTACCATATGGACTAAATTTGAATAAATTTTCCTTATTTGAATATGATTGTTGTCAAGTTATACAATAATTTAAATATTATCTTTATAACAAAAAACATGCATATAGCAGTAATCATATTTCACTATGAACTACATGTACCATACGATCTCCAATTCAAATATTTGTATCCATTTTATGTTGAGTTCAAATCATAGTACATTATTGGTCTAGGTAGTGAGGTGTTCGGGATAATCTAAACCCTGTTTTCATATGTATAATTTTTGGCTGAATTGGGACAAGTTTTGGTATAAGCTTCTTGCAAAACTAGACATTCTCTCAACAAGCCTCGTGGTTCCGAGAGGGAATGTGTCACCTTTGTGTGTGCAAAACGATATACGCTGCCTCCCCCTGATTTTCTTTACAGAGGCAACATAGAACTATATGAGTGCCCTGTTAAATTTCACAATTATTTCGGGTTTGTTTGTCCTTTTTATACAATAATTGAGTTTTTGGACTTTTAATGTGCATAATCCAAATTTGAACTGCAGGCACATGCTCCGGTGCACCAAAGTTGGTTGAAAAATCACATTGAGAAACTTGGTTTTAAAATTCTTGTAAATCCAAAACACGTCTGAAAATCATGAAACTTGGCATGGTGTCATGTCATGGTACTACCATGTTGTGGTTAAAAAATTGGCCGAATAGGAACGGATTTTGGTATATGCTTATTGCAAACCGAAGCTTCTCGCAAGAAGGCTCATGGTTCTGAGAGGGAACGTGCCACCTTTGAGTGTGAAATGATATACACTATCCCCCCTTGAGTTTCTTTACAAAGGCAACATAGAACTACATGAGTGCCCTGTTAAATTTTGGAATTATTCCAGGTTCGTTTGGCCTTTTTTATACATTAATTGAGTTTCCGGTCATTTAATGTGCATAATTCAAATTTGAACTACAAGCACATGCTCCCGTGCACCAAAGTTGGTTGAAAAATCACATATGTGTCCTCGGGTGAATTTCTAGGTCCCATGCAAGAAATGGAAATAAAGCTCAAACACCTGGGCATCATGGCTCGACCGAGAACATTGAGAAACTTGGTTTTAAAATTCTTGTAAATCCAAAACACGCCTGAAAATCATGAAACTTGGCATGGTGTCATGTCATGGTAGTACCATGTTGTGGTAAAAAAATTGGCCGAATAGGAACAAATTTTGGTATAAGCTTCTTGCAAACCGGAGCTTCTCTCAAGAAGGCTTGTGGTTCTGAGAGGGAACGTGTCACCTCTGTGTGCATAATTCAAATTTGAAATACAAGCACATGCTCCAGTGCACCAAAGTTGGTTGAAAAATCACATGTGTGTCCTCGGGTAAATTTCTAGGTTCCATGCAAGAAATGGGAATGAAATTCAAAATTCTGGGCGTCGTGGCTGGGCTGGAAACATTGAGAAACTTAGTTTTTTAATTCCTGTAAATCCAAAACACGCATGAAAATAGTGAAACTTGGCTTGGTGCCATGACATGGCACCAACATGCTGTGGTAATTTTGCAGTCCGATTTGCGAAGTCGCACACATTAACAATCAACAAAGTCATTTTGGAACAAGTGCTGTCACGTTACAATTGGAAACACAAGTATTATTGAAACCGTGGGCATTCTATTTACTACCATTTACGTGTTGCCACGTGTCCCCTTTTTTTATTAGCTAGGAGGCGCCGTGCAAGGTAGCTATTTGAGTATGAGAGGCGTGCGATCAGAACCCCGCACGTGCTTATCAGGAGGAGAGCCCTTTGACCTCCATCTGCCGTCCACCTCTCTCCCAAGGTCTCCATTAATGGCGTGGATATGTCTCACTCGACTAAGATTTAATAGAGAAAAAAGAAAATCTGAAAGCATGGATCTTGATGTAAGATCCGATGGACCTATATCACATCTACTGCAACTTATAGTAAGACTGATGAATATATAAGGACGATGACAGTGGATAATAATTGTCTTACATAATTAGGAAGATAATTAAAAAAGCCACATGCGGCTACGCCCGAAATACACAAGGGAAAACGAAGAAGGAAGATAAGGATCTAGCTCGCTGATCTCTACTTTCTTGATGCGTTGCTGCAGGCCGCGGGAAATTAGACTCCGCGGCGAGCGGCGATGAGCTCTTTCGTGTCCTCAAGATACTGCTTGAGAGCATCCACATATTCCTCCACCAGCCTTTGGCGCTCGATGCGGAGCATGTCATTCTCGTCCATAAGTTTCTTGACGATGATGCCGGTCCTCTTTAACAAGGCACTGGTCTCCTCCTGCTGGTCTGCACTTCGGACGATCTTCGCCCTTAGCAGGTCGCGCTCGGCCCGGAGCCTCTCATTGCCCTCCCTTAGTTGCCGGATGACGCTGGTAGCCTGTTCAAATGAGGCTTTCATGTCATCCTGCAACCTCGCCCAGTCGGAGATCTGATCCATCTGGCTATGGACGATCGCATGCATGCGCCTGTAAGAGTCGTTGCTTGCCCGAGAGATATTTTCCTAGGCCGCCGCGGTGCGGCGGGACATCTTTGCTGCATTTGCGGCGCAGCGGGACATCTCTGCTACTTCTGCGGTGTGGCCGCACCAGTCTGCTGCATCGACGGCATGACGGGACCTCCGTGCTGCTTCGGCGGCGCGGCAGGACCTCTGTGCTGCTACTTCCACGCGGCAGGACATGTCGGCTACTTTTGCGGCGAGGTGGGACATCTCTCGTGCTTTCGCTTCCATGCTCGCCTCTCCCTGGTGGTAATCTCTCAACCCAGAACTCACGCTGGCCATGGCAGACGCAAGGGAAGGATGCTGAATGACTTGTTTATTTTTGTGGATGAGGAGTTTAGGAGGAATGTGCAGTCATCTTGGCATAGTAGTATTTATAACCGAGTACTAATACGCTCCTAAGTGGGAAACCGTTTAGGTTGTGATCGGTGTGAACAGGTTTGTAATTCAATATAGCGTGGTAGTAGTAGAAATTTGGAATGTGACGAGACGCAAGCTCAAAATTTATTGACGGTTCTAGTTTTGAAGTGCAGCACTATTCCCGGATGGCGTAACGTGGGCATGTGTTCTCGGCCGTGGTGTAGCATATGCCATTGTAGTTCTTTTTCTACTGCTGTGTATGTGCAATAACTGGCACCGTCGAATACATATCTTACGGTTATTGGGGCGTTCGACAGGAATAGCCGCATGGCGAGCTATAGGCTAGTCTTTTTTTCAGAGGCATTAAACCTATCTCTCGGGACTTCTCGCACGCACCATCTCTAGCTCCCTAGGTCGATGCCACCCACATACACTTGTACTCTGAGTTTAGTATGTTATATAGGAAGAGAAGAGGTGCACGCACACACTCTTCCTCTCACACACGCATCTGTTTTTCTCGAAAAGGAGGATGATGACCCCCGGCCTCTGCATCTAGGAGTCACACACGCATCTGTAGCTACGAATTGTAGTGTTCTCAACCATCCGATTGGCTCTATCATAGGATTCACGTTGCTCCTTGGCCTTGAGATTGAGAAGTTTAAAACGCGGAGGCTAAGCTGGAGGCGCGAGGTTTTGGTTAATGTGCGGGTCGCACACAGCACCAACACGACACGAGCTTTGTCTGCCTAGTGCGTAGTCCGGTGAGTTGTCCAACACAACCAGGCCCTGCTTGGCATCTACGCCTCGACTTATGCGCAGAGAATTTAGGGTCAGAGGGAGTACTACTAGTAGTAGTACTACTTTGATGTGTCGCGTCAACTCGCACAACTATGAAACACTTCGTGAAGAAACAAGCAAATACTCCCTCTGTTCCAAAATACTACTCCCTCCGTTCAGAATTACTTGTCACAAAAATGGATGTATCTACAACTAAAATACATCTAGATACATTCATTTCTTGGACGAGTAATTCCGAACGGAGGGAGTACTTGACTTCCATTTGTCCAAAAATGGATGCACCTATATACTAAAACATGTCTAGATACATCTATATTTTGACAAATGGAAGGCATGTATTGTGGAACGGAGGGAGTAATTCTCATCAAAATGGATAAAAAGGGACTTATCTAGAACTAAAATACGTCTACATACATCTCCTTTTATCCATTTTGATGACAAGTAGTACTTCTTACCCAAAGGAACTTCATATCCAACAGACACAAAATATCTGTTCGATTGTTGGAAATTACTGATCTCATGTCGAAGTAATTGCTGCATCGCCACCAAAACTGTCACACCCTAGCTAGTCATGCATTAGAGTGTTGCATCATGTTTACTCTTTCATCAGAAATTTGAAATGAGGATCTGTGAAACCCTCAGAATCATTTTGAAAATGACCCAAATAAAAATTTCTCCAAAAGGGTCCAAGAAAATGCTCATGTTGCTCTCTGAAAATATCGGACAGAGATAAAAATCAAACCAATATTTTTAAGAGCTCATAGGTATTTATTTTGGGCATTTGGAATTAATGCATAAATATTTGCATTGGAAATATATTAGTTATATATATTAATATATGTCCAAAAACTATGCCACCTGTTGGGGAGCTCTGGAATAATATATCTAGCTCCTGCAAAAATTGGCATAAGGAAATAAAATGATTTAATATTTTATTTAAATCAAAACAAATGTCAGAAATTAGAAAAACAAAAATAAATAAAAGGAGGAGCTTACCTGGGCTCCTCCCTGTCCGGCCCAGCCAGCTGGCCGACCCAGCCAGCAGGTGGCCCAGCCCACCACTGCAGCCCTCCGTCGTCTTCCTCCCCTCGCCCCGAAGCTGCTGCGTGCTCGCACGCGCACGGCCGCGCGGCCACCTCCTGCTTGCCGACGAGCTCCTGGCCGCGTGGACGACTTCCGCAGGCCGTCCTGATCCCCCTGACCCCCCTCACTCTCCCGTGCACCTCTTCCCTCTCTCCCTGCTTCGCCTCCCTCACCCCCTCTCCCGAAGCAGAGCGCAGCCGCCGACGCCGTTCGCCGTAGCTGCAGCCACCGCCCTTCCCTCGCTCCCCCGACTAGCCCAGAGGCTCCGCCTCGACCCCCTCTTCCTCTCCACCGAGCCACGAGGCCCCGGACGCGCTGCAACGCCGCCACCATCGTCGTTTCCGTCGCCGGCCGCCGTGGATCCTCGTCGTCGATTCGAGAGCTACCGGACGTCCCCGAGCCCGCTAACCATCCCTGCAGCTCCACGGTGAGCCGCTGAACCGATTCCCCCTTGCCCCGTCGTCCCTAGCATCCTGTAGTTGCCGTCCCCTTGAGCTCCGAAGCTCGCCGCCGCCGTGCCTCGTCACCGCCGTGGCTGGAGCCGTTGTAGCTCGAAGCCGAGCACACCATCGTGCTCCACACCTCACCAGGAGCACGTAGCACGCACCAACGCCTCCCCTAGCGCCCTGCATCGCCTAACCCGCCGTTGGCCGAACTCCGGCCGCCGCTCACGAGCTCGCCGTCGTCGGTACCGGCCACCTCAGGCACGGCCACCACCACCGTTCGACGCGCGGGAGCAAGGGCTCTCCAACGAGCCCAAGCACGGCCTCGCCCGTGCCCTGTAGCGCGTTTCCGTATCGCGCCGCCGTCTCGGGCCTCGCCGGCGTCATGTCGCCGGTGGGTTTGACCTGTTTGACCTGGAGTTTGACCCCCCCAGGGTCACTGACGCGTGGGCCCCGTCGGCCAGGTGGTTAGATTAGTGCTAATCACCGCTTAATTAACCCCCCTGACACTGACAGTGGGCCCCAGCGCCACTAATTCCTAATTAGGATTAATCTAACCTCTGTTAACCCCCCCTGTCACTGACGTGTGGACCCCACACGTCAGGTTTGACCCCAGCCAGCCGCAGTTGACCACTGACGTCATGCTGACGTCATGCTGGCGCAATATATATATTTCTGGATTTAATTTAAATCAGGAAATTCCAGAATATTATTTAAACTTCAAAAATTCATAACTTTTATTCTGTAACTCCAAATCAGACAAATTATATATGAAAAATGATCAGAAAAATCCAATCTATCCATCTGTACTATTTTCATGCATGATCAAACAAGTTAAATTGATGTTTAAAGCAGAACAAGGAAAAGCACTTTAAAAGGCCATACTTGAGTTTGAAATTTGAATCTTTGATTCAAATTGGTTCAAACCCTTCTGGTTTTAGTTGCATTAGCCCAACACACTCATATTGCCATGTTTCATGCATGCATCATATTGTTGCACATTGTTTGGTGATGGTTGTGTATCGGTGTCCTTTGCGACAGGTTCTGCCTCCGAGGAGTACCGTGATTACCCTAACGAAGAACCGTATCAGTGCATCGAACCATCAGGCAAGCAACCAACCATTTGATCATATCGATACAATCCCATGTTCTCGCTCCTGCTCTCTTTTACTGCATTAAGGCAACGCGTTTCAAACTGCTGTGTGCTACGGTAGTTGAACCCATTTCCTCTGCATGACCTGTCATTGCCACAGTAACTAGATGAAACCCACTAGCATGTGTAGGAGTTGTATGAGCCATATGTATGTGTTGTTCCTACCTTGCTATGCCTGCTATGCTTAGAGTCGTGTCAGGTCTGGTTCATCTGGGTGATGGGCTAGAGTGAAATGATTATGTCGGTAATGAGAGTGGTGTGGTGAACACAATTTGGTAAAGGTATCGATGAGAGGCCATGTAGGAGTACATGGTGGGTTGTTTCATTGAAGCCGACCTTAAGCACTGAGATCTGTATGTGTGATTTAAGATACAGCTACTACCATGCATTGGGCCCTGAAATATGACCCCGCTCGACTTCTTATTCACCCTAGCTCTCTGTCCAGGAGTTGCAAGTAGTTTCTGGTGTTTGTAGCCTACTGGAGGCCGTGGACAGCACTGACCGTAGGGGTGGGCTGTGATGCGGTAGGTACGTGGCCGGGTGTACCGAATACCCGTTAGGTATCTCGGGAACCCTGTTCACATCGTTCGGGGCCGTATGGGAAACCTCGGCCGGACTCCCTGCGGATGGAACCTGGATAGGCGATAAACCTGGACTAGAGGCTTAAGTGTTTAGGTAGGTCGTGGTCTACACCCACATCGGCTTTCGCTTGAAGTCTGCCGAGCACATGTCGTGTGCAGACGCTAAGTGGTGGAAACATGTATGAAGAAGTACACCCCTGCAGGGTTATCATATACTATTCGAATAGCCGCGTCCGCGGTAAAGGACTACTTGGTTGCCTATACCGTTCATAGACAAGTAAATGGAAACTACTAAAAGCCTCAAGATAAGTGTGAGTGCCGAGGATGGCTCTTCCGTAGGAAGACGGAGGCGGATCCTCGGTAGTGTATTGAAGTGGTGAGTAGTGGACTCGTGTGCGCAAAACCATTTCAAGTTGAAGTATCGTAGGATAGTCTAGCCAAGAGTCAAAGCTGGCTTGCTGCAATAACTCCACCAACCCTTCTTGACAATATGCATGTATGTAGGATCTGATGTAAGTCTTGCTGAGTACCTTTGTACTCATGTTGCTATAATTTACATTTTTACAGAAGACGCTGCAACGTCTTCTGATGGGTTCTATGTAGACGTTGACATCAACGAGTAGGCTAAAGACCCAGGTGGTGACCCTGAGCTTGTGAAGGACCATGTAGTATAGCTAGGCTTTCCAAGCCTCTTTTATCTACTAGTTGTCTGTACTCAGACAAGTTACTTCCGCTGCTGGTTTGTATGACTGTATGACTTGAATGTTGGGTCGTGAGACCCGTACCTTTGTGTATGTTATGTATGGCTCCCTGAGCCTTAAATAAAGTACTTGTGTCGTAGAGTCATGTTGTGATGCTTCGTTGTATTTGCACATATCGAGCGTATTGTGTGTATGATTGAAATGCTTGGTATGTGTGGGATCTGACTATCTAGTTGTTTATCTTTAGTAGCCTCTCTTACCGGGAAATGTCTCCTAGTGTTACCGCTGAGCCATGGTAGCTCGCTACTGCTCTGGAACACTTAGGCTGGCCGGCATGTGTCCTTCTTCGTTCCTGTGTCTGTCCCTTCGGGGAAATGTCACGCATTGAGTACCGGAGTCCTGTTAGCCCGCTACAGCCCGGTTTACCGGAGTCCTGCTAGCCCAGTGCTACAGCCCGGACCCACTTGCTGATGACCGACACGTTCGAAGCTGGGTCATGGATGCCTGTCCCTGTAAGTCTGTGCCACTTTGGGTTTACGACTAGTCATGTCAGCCCGGGCTCCTTATCATATGGATGCTAGTGACACTATCATATACGTGAGCCAAAAGGCGCAAACGGTCCCGGGCAAAGGTAAGGCGACACCCGTGGGGATACCGTGCGTGAGGCCGCAAAGTGATATGAGGTGTTACCGGCTAGATCGATGTGACATCGAGTCGGGGTCCTGACAAAAACTCAACATTTCTTAAGCTAAAGTAGACTGAGCTAATCCCTATATTAGCATATTACTAAGATAAACAGAAGGAACTGTAGAAACATTTAGTACTTGAGCTTGTCAATCTGAATGTGAAGGGACACCAGCTTAGCCCCGACCAACAGCTTGGGCGGAATTGTGAAGAAGGTCAGCTCCTGCACAACGACGTTGCCGGGATCCTTGCTTCTTGTCACCTCCATTTCCACCTTAACGATGTCGGTCGTGCCTTTGGGCTCCCCTGGCGGGCCATTCGCCCACAGCTTGGCCATGTAGTGCGACAGTGGGGACGCCCCTCCTCTAATGCATACGACCGACACGGTGATACACGCGCCGATGTGGAGCATGCTGCCGACCAAGAAAAATGCGCGACCATCCTCCTCCGCAAACAGCAAGAGCCGTGGCTCCGACATTGGCACTTGCAGCTGGAGCACCTTGCCGTACTGGATCCTGTGCACGGGCATGGGATGTGCAGTGCTGATGTGGTGGTAGAGCCCGGCGGCGGGCCTTCATAGCTGCAGACGGGCACAGGGCATTTGCAGGGCGCGAGCGGACACACGCTCTGGTAATCGGCGAGCTTGTCGTAAGTGACGTAGAGCCCACAGCCTTCGTGCGGGCACTCCACCCTCACCGACGAAAGGACGACGTCCACCGCCGTGTTCCGCAGTCGAAGCCGCCACCGCGCTCGCACTTCTGGCACTACCGCTGGTTCCCGGGGTGCTCGACGCGGCAGTCCGCGTAGGCCAGGTGCCCCCCTTGCACTGCAGAAATCAATCGAACAACACATCAATCAAGAAACCTGCACCTTGCTCGACCAGCCGAACGGACAAGGTGTATTCGAACCTCATACACTGGAGGCGTCAAGGGGAGGAGGCACAAGGGGCAGTGGAGCACAGTGAGGTCCATCGAGACCTTAGAGAGCTCCATCGTCTGGTCCTGTTATGTCTGCATGATCTCGCCCTCCTCGTGCACAAGCATCTCTCGCTTTAGGGTCGGAGCATTACAAAGCTTTACCGTCACATATTTATACTACTTCAAGGTAGATTAATAAATCAACACATGCAAGTATCAAAGGGAGAGTCAAGGCATGCATGCATGCATTGTAATTAATGCATCGTTAAACGCAAATTATTGAAATATATCGAGTGTAGTGCTTTTTGTGTCGCGTCAACTCGTACATCAATGAGAAGTTTGATTATCCTCTCCCTCGTGGACTTAACTGCACCTGCCTTTGGCTATATGATAGGTTGGCCACCCACCTGTTGGGCCCACCTGTCATACACGCAAAGGTAGGAGCGTCCCTCCCTCGCCCATGAGCATGGTGGCTGGCACGACTAGGAGAAGCTTTCGCTACACGCCTTCCCTCCCGCACGTGGTGGACATGCAGCAGTTCAATTGATGTCAGATGGCTAGAAGCATACTGTAGTACTCCTCCAGTGCAGTAGTACTCCATCATTGTTCGACTTCCCGAAGAGGCAAAGAGCCAAGCGCAGCCCGGACGCTCGTGTAGCAGTTTCATGTGTAGAGTAGTCTAGGATAGCGTGTATCGTGCCTATAAGCTTAAAATCATTGGGGTCGGCTCCATGCTATGTGGCCATCTTGAAGTTTAAAAAAATATTTAAACTAGTCTTCTAGCCCTACCTGTCATCCAAGTGATTGTAGTTTGCACGCTCATCTGGTCAAGACAGGAATATATATTTTAATTTGTGGTGGGTAAATGTTAGAGGTTGCAGCAAATACATTGTACACTGCGGGTCTTTTAGCCAAGTTTAGAGGCAAGCATGTGGGGCCAGTCCTATGATGTGTCGCGTCAACTTGTACAACGAGGAGAAGCTTGATTTACTACTACACGCCTTCTCCCTCGCCCATGCGCGCGGTTGCTTGCAAACGAGGACATGCTTTTGCTTATATAGTACTACTACAACAAGCTATCCCTCCCGCTCGCGGTGGACGGACATGCAGCAGTGGATTCGACATTGTAGAAGCAGTAGTAGTAGCATCATTGTTCGTCTTCTCAATGAGGCGAAGAGCCAAGCGCAACCCGAATGTGGCAGTTGCGAACATTGGAGCACACATATAGCCAGGCTCTTGCATGAGACAAAATTGCTATGTGAGCCCACTATTGTAGTATGTACTTGCTAGTATAGCCCTGTAAACCGGAAAGGAGCATTTGCCTTTCTAGAGATTTCAACAAGTGACTAGACTACACCGAGACGGAGTACATATGGAGCAAAATGAGTGAATCTGCACCGTAAATAAATACATAGTTCTCTCGTTTTCCTCTCCGAGGTGCACAATATTGAGTATATTGACTAGTCTCTTTTTGACACGCATGTACATTTTTTTGTCACAGTACAGACACAAGCGCTCATATACACGCGCATACACTCACCCCTATGAACGCACACACGCATACCCTACCCCTATGAGCACCTCCGAAAGACTGAGCCGGCACTATCATCTTGAAATTTACGAAGTCACACGCGATAGACGACGCGAGTGGCAGTCACCTCCATAGGTGCTTGAATGCCAAGGAGGGAGAGGGTAGCGGTTCCTGAGACATTGAACGGTCAATGATGCATCCTTAATTACATGCAGAGGGAATTAATTGGAGAAGCATAATAGAGCCAGCACGATGTGAATGGAATAGATTTTAGACTCTTATATATAGGCGCCCCACCACTCCAATCCATCTACTCCTAAGTCTCTGCACAACACTGCTCACTCCAATCCAAGACCAAGTGACCAGAAGCCACAAGCACCTATGGCGGCGATGGACGCGAGCGGTAGTCGGATGTGCCAAATCATCCAAGGCGCTGACCTGCAGCCCCGCACCATGCAGCGTTTCCGCATTGTAGCCCTCGCCAACGCCGGCTTCGCCTCTCGCATGGATGAGATGAGGGTCAACTCCATATGCAAGTTCACCGCTGTCAAGAAGCGCATAGACGACCTTGCCGTACTGCTCCAGCCCGTGCACCCAGGCTCATCATTGCCTGCCACCCTCATCGGCCTCCATGGTGACGAACTCTTTCAAGCCCTGGTGGCCCTGCAGGTGCCGGAGGTCGCGATGAAGAATGTGCACCTCGAGGCCGCGCTCGCCGCGCAGCGCCTTGCCATGCAAGAAACCATCGACCTGCACATCCACGTCTACTAGGAAATCGTCTACATAGGCCACTACAAGGCAAGCGACAATAGAAAGACGTTGACCTTCTTCCAGCGGCTGGAATCTTTGTACGCCATTGTTCAGAAGCACGTCGACCTGGCCACGAAAGCCGCTGCTACTTAGGCGCCGTTCGGTGGGCTGGCGCCCTAAGTCGAGGAGGTGGACGTCGTCGATGGATGCATCTCTTCTTCTTGCCTCCTGTAACCAACACTGCATTGCCTCGTGGCCTTAATGTTTTGTTAGTATAGTACTCCCTCCGTTCCCAAATATAAGTCTTTCTAAAGATTCCAGCAAGTGACTACTACACACGGAGCAAAATGAGTGAATCTACACTCTAAACTATGTCTACATACATCCATATGTTGTATTCCATTTGAAATAGTATCTAAAACGGCTTATATTTAGGAACGGAGGGAGTATATGGCATTTTTATTCCAGTCATAAGGTTTTCACTGTGAGGTGGGGCCGCAGTTGAGCAAACCCACCCCGCCAACCGGGCGTCGGCCGAGTTTAGAATTAGAAGAGAGAAACGAGGGAGGAGAGCTAGCTGTAGCACGGACGCTGTTGATAGAATAAGAGTACTGAGCACTTGTACCTCTTTTTTAGGGCAAAAAATAGTCGTATGTCTAATACCACTAGTTGGGTGCGTGCGACCTATAGCTGTCATCACTTTAGGTCTCCTTTTCGAACCACAGCTACGCTTCACAGTACATATTTTTTCATGCATTTATCCTCCTATATGTACTCCTAGGCTATTTCCACGTGCTCCCATTCGTCGACATGTGAGCATCTGGGTCATAGTGCATGCACGACTCGGAGCATATGCCGGGGTACTTTACATTTCAGACCTCATGATTACATGCATACCCCCCGCAGAAGAATAAATAAATGAATGAATTACTAGATGAAACCGGATTATTTTCATAGAAACCGGAGCACGTTCATTAAAATTTGGACATAACATGTTTATAAAAAATGACCGGACCTAAACCAGTCTAAGGGCCTCTTTGATTTTTCCCGCAAAAAAAGGGCCTCTTTGATTCGCAGGATACTGAAAACACAAGAATGGGGAAAGTATGATGGCGATGAACCGAGACGATGAGAACTCTAACTCAGTTAGAGGTTGGAGTTAGATTCTAACCCTGAACTAACCCTGAACTAACTGTAAACCAAAGAGGTGTATGGATGGCAGGGCTAGATTGACAATAAATGCTCTTTCTCAATCATTTGACTACTTTGGACCCTATTTACTGCCGGATTTGGTGTGTCCGGCTCTTGTGTGGCCTCCTCCCACTCACAGTTGACATAAACGAACTGAGGGAGTCCCGGACTAGGGGTTGTCCGGATAGCCGAACTATCATGGTCGGCCGGACTCCAAGACTATGAAGATACGAGATTGAAGACTTTGTCCCGTGTCCGGATGGGACTTTCCTTGGCGTGGAAGGCAAGCTTGGCGATACTGATATGTAGATCTCCTACCATTGTAACTGACTTTGTGTAACCCTAGCCCTCTCCGGTGTCTATATAAACCGGATGGCTTTAGTCCATAGGACGAACAACAATCATACCATAGGCTAGCTTCTAGGGTTTAGCCTCCTTCATCTCGTGGTAGATCCACTCTTGTAACACATATCATCAATATTAATCAAGCAGGACGTAGGGTTTTACCTCCATCAAGAGGGCCCGAACCTGGGTAAAACATCGTGTCCCTTGTCTCCTGTTACCATCCGCCTAGACGCATAGTTCGGGACCCCCTACCCGAGATCCGCCGGTTTTGACACCAACATTGGTGCTTTCATTGAGAGTTCCTCTGTGCCGTCACCATCAGGAAGGATGCCTTTTCCCGTCTTCAAAGACGGCACCGTCGTCAAGGGAGCTTTGGCCGCCGGCCAGACTATCCGGCTAGGCAGTTTTCTTATGACCGCCTGTTCGGCCACCGCTCCGACAATGACCTCTCAGGTCATTAAAAGCGGTCTTCACGTCAGCTCGGAATTCTCCGAGCAGCTAGATCTGATTGAGCTCTCCTCCGTAAACAAGCTCTTGGATCGCATCGCCGCCCTGGGAGTCGCTACCGACTACGATCATATTGGGCTTAAAACCGATCTAAGAGAAATTAACTCTCCCCGGGTTACCCACCACGTTGTCGTGGTAGAGGAACAATGCGGCAACTCTTCTTCTATGTTAAAAACCAACTATGTCCGGATTCCCGATCCCTCCATGCCGGATTCCCGCGGAGGGACAGACTCTAATCAAATACTGAACCTAAAGTTAGGCATCAGACCAGATTTGTTGGAAAGCTTCCAGCAAACCAAGCTTCCGAATCCGGAAGCTTCTTGGCCTTTGAGCCTCAGATTGGGAGGGGTTCCGAACTTGATTCCACCCACCCACCCAAACATAAGCGATCTATCTCAAATACGGCAAGAGCCCGATGAAACAGTACATCATTACTGGGCCAGATTCCTCCTGGTTATGGACAGGATAAAGGACTGCCGTGAAGAAAGCGCGATTTCAATCTTCTGCAACAATTGCACAGACAAGGGAATCATAAACGCCATCAGTCGTCGCGATGTTACACGCTTCGCCGACCTAGCGACCATTGTACAAAAATATTGCACGATGGAAAGTTCCTGGAAAACCGAAACTAGGTTTTGGGACAATCCGACCCTGAATACAACCCCAGTCCGAAATAAAAGGGTGCGTCATACTCAAGCACCTGGGTTAAAAACCAAAAAGCAAAAATCCCCTAAAGGGTACGGAAACGTACTGGAGGGATGGCTCAACAGACCCTGCAAAATCCACAGTACGGAGGGCGCCACTCCAACACATAGCCTTCGAGCATGTTGGATATTACGGAAGGTGGCCAAAAGTGGCGAAGGCTTTTTAGCCCCGGGCAACCAGCCCAGCAGCACCAGTACGATATTAACAGTCTTCGAGACTTTCGCATCCAATAACATGCGGAAACGAACAATCCGCAGCCTTGCCGAAGTCTACCAAGTAGCAACAACAAATCCATGGAGCGACACGGCTATCACCTTCAATGCCAGCGACGAACCTAAATTCCGAACAGCTAGAGCACCAGCCGCATTGGTCCTTAGTCCGATAGTGGACGACTTTCGTCTTACCAAGGTACTCATGGATGGTGGCAGCGGATTAAACCTCATCTACGAGGAAACCCTTCAAAAAATGGAAATTGACTGGAGCCGCATTGAGCGAAGCAGCACAACCTTCAGGGGAATAATCCCTAGTCGAGAAGTACGCTGCACAGGAAAAATCACACTAGATGTAGTGTTCGGCTCGCCGGACAATTATAGGTCCGAAGAGGTCACGTTCCAAGTGGCCCCATTCGGCAGCGGATATCACGCTTTGTTAGGGCGAGAGGCATTCACAATCTTCCTAGCTATACCCCATTACGGGTACATGAAGCTCAAAATGCCCGGACCCAATGGAATAATCACTCTCGCCAGTGATCCAGATACAACACTCCACGCTGAAAATAAGACAACCGCACTGGCCCTAGAGGCATTATCCGAAGCCCTAGCGGTAGAGGAACTAACTGCGCTGCGCTCCACGGTGGATAGGGACGATGTGATACTCGATAAGTGGTCCAAGTCCACCTCTTTTAAACCAGCAGACGAAATAGTCAAATTTCAGGTCCATCCAACGGACCCCACAAAGACGGCATCCATTGGGGCCCAATTAAATCCTGATGTAGAAGCCGCACTACGAGAATTCCTTCGGGAAAATTGGGACATTTTTGCCTAGCACCCTTCAGACATGCCAGGAATCCCACGCAGGCTGGCAAAGCACAGCCTAAATATCCTAAAAGGATTCAAGTCAGTCAAACAAGCTCTTCGGCGATTTTCCGAACCCAAAAGACAGGCAATGGGAGAGGAGCTAGCCAACCTCTTAGAAGCCGGATTCATCAGAGATATCAAACATCCGGACTGGCTAGCCAACCTAGTATTGGTACCAAAAAAGGACAAATCCTGGTGCCTCTGCGCCGATTTCAAAGACCTTAACAAGGCCTGTCCAAAGGACCCTTTCCCTCTCCCTCGCATCGACCAAATCATCGATGCTACCGCAGGGCACGGTTCATTGTGCTTCCTCGATGCATACTCCGGATACCATCAAATCAAGACGGCGGAAAAAGACCAGGCCGCAACGGCATTAATTACTCCATATGGGCCATTCTGCTTCAACACAATGCCCTTCGGACTCAAAAACGCCGGCGCAACATATCAGCGCATGATTCAGACATGTCTGGCTACCCAGATAGGCAAAACAATAGAGGCATACGTAGACGATGTGGTCATCAAGACCAAACACGTCAAAACTCTAGTAGACGACCTGAGGGTGACATTTGACAACCTCCGAGCATATGACATTAAGCTCAACCCGGAAAAATGTGTCTTCGGAGTACCAGCCGGAAAGCTTTTGGGCTTCATTGTATCCGGTAGAGGAATTGAAGCAAACCCAGCCAAGATCCGAGCTCTGTCACAATTGGGTATCCCAAAAGACCCCAAGGAAATACAAAAACTAACTGGGTGCGTAGCGGCTCTAAGCCGCTTCATCTCCCGTTTGGGAGAAAAGGCTCTGCCCCTCTATCGCCTCCTCCGACGCACCGAACACTTCGAATGGACGGATGCCGCCACGGCCGGACTCGAAGAAATCAAGGCCATACTGGCAACAAATCCGGTCCTGGCCGCGCCCAACCTGGGCGAACCTATGTTATTATATATCACAGCAACACATCAAGTTGTCAGCACGGTACTCGTCGTCGAACAAGAAACAGAAGGGCACATATTCCCTCTTCAAAAACCAGTGTACTACGTATCCACTGTCTTAACTCCATGCAAGTCCCGGTACCCACATTATCAAAAGATAGCGTATGCGGTGTTCATGGCATCCCGGAAGCTGCGACACTACTTTCAAGAGTGTTCCATAACGGTGGCCTCCGAAGTACCTCTCAACGATATTATAAACAATCGCGACGCAACGGGCAGGATTGCAAAATGGGCCATTGAGCTCTTACCATTTGACATAACCTACAAACCACGGCGAGCTATAAAGTCGCAAGTCCTGGCTGACTTCATAGCCGAACGGACCGAAGCCGAACTCCCTAAAGAGTACGACGCGTACTCCAATTGGATCATGCATTTCGACGGATCCAAAATGTTGGCTGGCTTGGGGGCTGGCGTCGTCTTGACATCCCCAACTGGAGACACAGTCCAATACGTACTTCAAATAATGTACATGGACTCCAACAACGCAGCCGAATAAGAGGCCCTTCTACATGGCCTCCGGATGGCAATCTCCATGGGCATTCAACGGCTAGAGGTGCGCGGGGATTCAAACCTCGCAATATCCCAAGTAAATGGAGACTTTGACGCCAAAGATCCGAAAATGGCAGCTTACCGCAACGCCGTCCTAAAAATGTCATCTCGGTTCGAAGGACTCGAATTCCACCATGTAGCCCGGAATAATAACCAGGCAACATACGTGTTAGCACGCATCGGCGCAAAACGCGACGCCGTCCCTCCAAACATCTTCCTAGAACGGCTCTTTAAGCCATCCGTATTATGGGAAGAGGAGTCCGGAAATAACAATCCGGAGCCAGCTGCAGCACCTAACTCAGACAATTCTGACACAATCGGCGGCTCAGCAAATGAAATAACACCTTCAACCCACGAAATAATGGCAGTAATTGCCCCGTGGATGGAACCATTCCTAGCCTACTTAATTAGGCAGGAACTTCCCGAAGACCAAAATGAGGCCCGCTGCATAGTTCGGCGATCTAAAGCCTACAAGGTCCATGAGGGAGAACTTTATAAGAAAAGCACAACCGGAGTCCTTCAAAGGTGTATCTCCGAAGAGGAAGGGCGAAATCTCCTGGCTGAAATTCATGCCGGACTCGGCGGGCACCACACTGCAGCCCGGGCCCTTGTAGGCAAGGCCTTCCGTACAGGATTTTATTGGCCAACAGCCCAAGCAGATGCTCAGGACTTAGTCCAACGATGCATCGGTTGCCAGCTCTTTGCTAATCAGAGCCACATGCCACCCACCGCCCTCAAAACTATACCCATCACCTGGCCGTTCGCGGTCTGGGGGCTTGACATGGTTGGACCCCTTAAAGGGGGAACCCACAAGCACAAATACTTATTGGTCATGGTGGACAAATTCACCAAATGGATTGAAGCCAAGCCGGTTAAAACGGTAGAATCCGGACCTGTGATAGATTTCATATTCGGGGTAGTACACTGTTTTGGCGTCCCCCACAGCATCATCACTGATAACGGCACGAATTTCACGGCCGATGAGGTTAAACTCTGGTGCAAAAATATGGGCATCAAGCTCGACTATGCTTCAGTCTATCACCCCCAAAGTAACGGTCAAGTCGAGCGAGCAAATGGTCTAATCATGAGCGGCATCAAACCCAGACTAGTGCGGTCCCTCAAGGAATCTAACACGCACTGGGTAGAGGAGCTTGACTCCGTACTCTGGGGGCTGCGGACCACACCAAACCGAACTACCGGATTCACACCATTTTTATGGTGTACGACGCAGAGGCAGTTCTGCCCTGCGATATAATTCATGACTCACCTCGCGTGCGCATGTACGAAGAAAGAGAAGCCGAGCTAGATCGGCAGGACAGTTTGGACGCCTTACAGGAGGAGCGGGACGTGGCAAAAGCTCGTTCCGCATTTTATCAACTGCAGGCTCGAAGATATCAAAGCAGAGAAGTACGGGCCAAAGCTTACAATGTTGGCGAAATCGTTCTACGCCTGTCGGACAAGAAAAAGGACAAACTTAAGCCCAAGTGGGAAGGTCCCTTCATCATCGACCAAGTCCTGACCGGCGGAGCATACCGTCTACGTAACGCATCTGACAACCGACTCGAGCCGAACCCATGGAACGCAGCCCGTCTCCGAAGATTCTACGCCTAACGCCAGACTCAGAGTTCGTCTCACTCCTTCGTCCGCCTTTTTACATTTTCACTGTCTCTTGTCCCCCTCCTTCTTCCCACCTTTTTTTTCAATACCTTTGATAGGCTGATTTGCGCATTGTTCGCACACACTTGATGTGCTCCTAGCACTCATTATACCTGGGGGCTTCTTTAACAGAAGCTCATTTATACGGGCTTCATGCCCAACACATGTGTCATACTTCCGCATGTACCTTTTATTCACCATTATATGCATCGATATGACTTAAGTTTTGGCCAAGCTGGGTTGCCTGGCTCCTGTGCTTACCCCTATGTTCCCGATTGTTCGGCTAGGAGGTAAAGGGAGCACCTCTGCGATTGTTACTGCCGGGTCAGCCGGATGTGTACCTCAGACTGGGTGAAGCCGAAAGCTAGCGTTCTTAAGAGAATATTTGGTTGGTGACTTGAAAGATGATTTATTACTTACTTATTTATTTGCCCCCAGATGCTTTTTCTGCTATTTTCGCAGTCGAGACATGCACTTTAGGGCATGCCTCCCAGGAAAAGGAACCCTTAACGGAACTATTCTCCCTGGAAGATGTTTCTTACTAACCATGTAATATAACATAGCTAGTTGGGCACTTGTCTGATAAAGCAATTATGACCCCGACGCCTTGTCTCCATGCATGGCCCGGTTCTTCTATAACCGTAAGGGTATTCGGACACACTCCGGACTCTCGGGTCCCGAGGTTGAACCGAAAAGGTCCGCAAAGACAAACGCTCTACAATCCGGCTAGAACGCATTTTACATGTCATTTCAAATTACATCGTCAAACTGACTGATTGTACTCCTCTTCAATCCCATCTAACAGGATGTCTAAATTACAGTCCTGTTGGGAATATTTCGCGGCCAGTTCTACTTGGCCGTACATCAAGCTCACAGGGATCTCCTTCCCATCAGGCCCCGCAGGTCCGACCTCGGCCATGTGGTTTGGGTCAGCCTTCGGGTACCGCATCTTCACCATGGCCCAGGCCTCCCTGGCGCCTTGACGGCAGGCCGATATTTTCCACAGACGGAGGCGTCGTCCTGCTCCCTGAAGCTTCTCAGCAAGCCCTCCAAGGCCCTCGGGTAGGGAGACGGAAGGCCATAAAGCCTGAACGACGCCACTCATCGCCTGCCGAACACGTTCGAGCAGTTGAACCAGCTCGGGAAGTTGGTCACCCGTTGAACCAGGCATTTCCTCCGCAGGGCAACCTGTGAGCACACTTAAAGACACATTTCTGTCAATCGACTTCCTCGCTAAATTCTTCTTTTCAAAGGAATTTTCTCAAGCAGTTACTATAAATGCCGCGATGAAGCCGCTGATTCTCCTTCACGGAGCCAGACAGCTGGGCCCGAACACCTTTCAGCTCTTCTCCTAGCTGGGTGTGGGCATCTTGGAGCTCGTTTCTCTCCTGCTGCACCTTCATAAGCACCCTCTCGCCGGCCTTTAGCTGACGCAGTAGCTGTTGCTTGTCCGGATCTAGTCCGGCGACCTCTGCAATATTATTGTCAGATTTACGCACACGCCGCACTTTGTTAACTACTTATATTTTCAAAGTACGTATTACCAGCGGGGGTCTTTGTGGCTCCCCCTGTGGTGGCTAGTGCGGCCTCAAGTTGGGCCTTGCACTCTTGGAGCTCCTGGGACAGGTGGGTATTCTTCTCCGTAAGATCCTGCATAATAAATGATCCTTAAATTAGTTATTTTAACTATTTTAAGTCTCGGGGGCTACTAGCATATATAACTATTAAAATTACTTACCCGTACGTCCTTCACATACTGCTCCGTGGCTCTGGTTAAACCATCTTGAGCAGCACAGAGGTGCACGTTTCCCGCATCAAAGGCATTCAACGCCTCCGGGGAGAAACACGCGTCATGAAGAACTGTCCGGCGACGCCTGTGATTCATGGCGCTCTCCACCTCAGACCGGGTGGCGGACATCCTGTCGGCATCCTCCGTCGGAGGAGCATCCGGCTCTTGCCTTGTGTTCGCCTCCACTTCCGGACCATGCGATGGAGCATGGCTGGCGGAGGCTTGATTGGCAACCTCTCCGGACACTGTCCGGCGAGCGCTCTTTCTCCTGGAAAAGGTTATGAGCATTAATATACCTCATAGGGATCCTTCCCTTAAAAACAACGGTGCACCGTACCGTTGTGGTGACGTTTCGATTTGCTTCGCACTCCTCTTCCGCCTGCTGGGCCGAACTGACGCTTGCTGGTCAGCCGCCGCAGGTTCGGCTTCCCACCTGAAAGGCATCTCCTGTGATGCACCATCAGTATAGGATGGTCAGAATTGAGCACAGATCAAATGATGGTGTCAAGACCTCGGTCGTAGTCACTTGGGAGGCCGGAATCAAACTGGGGTAGTCAGCCGTAATGGCGACTAGGGAATTGACCATGCTAAGTTGGTGGAGCACCCCGTCAATCAGCTCCACCTTTATGTCCGGATCCTCTTCGGAGGTCAGATCAAGGGATCGTTCCGGATCCTCGGGCTGTGGAGTTAGGCTTCGTATGCCCTCCACGTCCCGGCGCAGCTCCTGCGTCGAAATCACAAAGTAAAATACTTGACTTTGGAAGTATGGACTGGGTAGATAAACGTTCGCTTACCCAGCTCTGAGGGTTATTCATCGAGAATCCGTTCAATGGATTCGTGTGGAGAAAGTCCTCCTCCTCCCCCTTGTACAAGCCGGACAGGATCTTTGCCAGATCGGTTGCCGAGCTCGGCCCTCTGCGGCCGTGACGGGTGGCGTCGTCTTCCCTGTTGAAATCCCACATAGGGTGGCCCCTATATTGGAATGGTTGCACCCCTCACATAATGCACATGGCCATGATTCCAATCATGGTCAATCCGGAGTGGGCCAGTAACCTAATCCGTCCCATCAGATAATGGACGCTCCTATCATCCTCCCGTTGAGGGCTCCGCGGGCGCCAACTCAGGCGTTTCTTCAAGGGAGCATTGCTGAACTCCGAGAGGCTGATCCGAACTGGATCCGGTAGAGGGGCGTCCTCCACGTAGAACCATTCCGAAGGCCAGTCTTCGGACGCCTTCTTTGGGGTGCCGGATAGATATCCGGTCCCGGCGATGCGCCATATTTCGGCTCCGCCCACTTGATATATCGACCCCTCATAAGAACGGGGTACAAGGCAAAACAATCTCTTCCACAGCGTAAAATGAGGCTCGATGCCCAGGAATAGCTCGCAAAGAGCTACAAAGCCCGCGATGTGCAAAATGGAGGCAGGTGTGAGGCGGTGAAGCTGGAGTCCGTAGAACTCCAGGAGCCCCCGGAGAAACGGATGTATGGGAAATCCGAGTCCCCTTATTAGATAAGGGACGAAGCATACCCGCTCTCCTTTGGAAGGGTTGGGGACGCTCTCCGCCTGCTTTCCACCCTTGAAGGTGGCCAGTCCGGCTCGAACCAGAACCATGAAAGCTGGGGGAAGATATCCCTCGGTTTGGAGCGCCACTAGCTTGCTGTGTGGAACTGAGCATCTCCCCCAATCTCCTGGCTTAGGGCTGGGAGCGCGAGAGGAGGAGCCGCATCGACTATCCATGATGGAATGGATTTTTGTCAAAAGCGCTTCGATGAGAACTTGCGAATGGAGGATGGTGTGAGCTGGATCTAGATCCTCGCCTCTCTTATAGGCGGCTCGTTTGCACGGCTAGGGGGTAAAATGTAAAAATACCCTAGCTTTTGGCATTCATACGACACGTGGAAGAAGGCCATTATTGGGCGTAGAAGCCAAGGAGCGCAACATTTATAAGGAAGCCGGACACTGTTCGACAGGAACATGAAGTTTGAAGGAGAACCCGCCTTGCAACGCCGAAGACAATATACGCGACGGACTCGTCATCGCTGAAGCCCGGTTAGGGGGCTACTGAGGGAGTCCCGGACTACGGGGTGTCCGGATAGCCGAACTATCATGGTCGGCCGGACTCCAAGACTATGAAGATACAAGATTGAAGACTTCATCCCGTGTCCGGATGGGACTTTCCTTGGCGTGGAAGGCAAGCTTGGCGATACGGATATGTAGATCTCCTACCATTGTAACCGACTTTGTGTAACCCTAGCCCTCTCCGGTGTCTATATAAACTAGATGGCTTTAGTCCATAGGACGAACAACAATCATACCATAGGCTAGCTTCTAGGGTTTAGCCTCCTTGATCTCGTGGTAGATCCACTCTTGTAACACATATCATCAATATTAATCAAGCAGGACGTAGGGTTTTACCTCCATCAAGAGGGCCCGAACCTGGGCAAAACATCATGTCCCTTGTCTCCTGTTACCATCCGCCTAGACGCACAGTTCGGGACCCCCTACCCGAGATCCGCTGGTTTTGACACCGACACGAACCATCTTTACAAATCAAGCATGCAAAACATGATAATTTTTACTTTGTCCATACAAATGAGATATCCCACTTAAACATACAAGTCATCAATCAAGCTTCACAAAAAAACACTCCATGAAACAAAGCATGAGCTAACTCATCACGAAAGTCATTCACGGTAGGGAGGGAGCCCGGAGCCCCTCACACACCAAGGGAGGAGCTCGTCATCGTTGCTCTGGAGGAAGGCTCTGTAGAGCCCAAGCCCCGGGAACCCCTCCGACGCTGGCGCTTGCGAGTTGACGTCGACACCGTCATGGGTAGCAGGGCCGCTTGCTGTCGACTGGGAACTTAATCTTTGGGCCTCTAGAAATAATGCAAGCCTGAAACTAAAATACCTAGAAAGGTGAACTGAATCTTTGGGCCTCTAGAAATAATGCAAGCCTAAAACTGAAATACCTAGAAAGATGAACCGAATCTTTGGGCCTCTAGAAACAATACAAGCCTGAAACTGAAATACCTAGAAGGGTGAACTGAATCTTTGGGCCTCTAGAAAGATTTATTACCTCTACAAGCAGCATCAAACAATTCCATGCGTGCACCACAAATCTATACCAAGTTTGATCAGGATCTACTTTTCCAAATCATAATTACCGCTAGAGCAAGCAAGATCAATGATATGGTTGTGAGATAGAGAAGAAACAAACAAACTCACCCCTCTCGCGACCTCCCTAGTAGTCCCTGGTAGATGCGTCGCTGCCACGCATGGTAGAGGGAGAAAAATGACCGGTGAAGGGGGAGCGGGGCGACCTTCGAAGGCCGGAGGGAGAGGGCGGCCGGAGTAGGGCGGCGGAGGCCGAAAGGAGAGGGCGGCCAGAGGAGAGATTGAGCATGTGGCGCTTGGGTGGGCGGCCCTATGGGGAACATAGAGGAGTCGTGCGAGAGGGGGCAGCGATTTGGTGCGGGCAGGAGAGATTTTTTTAGTTCTCTTTTAGTGGGCCCGAGGATAACTAACCCAATTAGAACCTCTCCACCGGGCTAGTTTTTTAGCTGGGTTAGAGAAAACTAGCTCAAACTAACCCCTCCTGTTTCGAAAATTTGAGGCTATTTCAACCCAAATTAGCCCTAACTCAGGGATCCAAACAAAGAGGAGTACTAGTATTGTACATGCTACAGTCTAGATTGTAGCACATTGTTTTTTATGGCCATATCACCACATTGTTTTCTACTGCTGGTTCACTGGGCTACCGTGGTTCGTAGTGCTGGTTCACTGGGCTGCCGTGGTTCGCACTCCTCCGACCTGAGTAGTAGTAGTAGCATATACCGCATCATTCTTTGCTCCTTCTTACTACGTACTTCACCGACATGTGGGAGAGCCAGCATCCCGGTCGACGTGTCATGCACCAGATTAGAGTGCGGAATGGAAGGGGGGCATCACCCCGGTCGTAGCGCCAGTAATTCATGACTATAGTGAGTAGTCATATCAGAAGTCTTTCTAGCAGTAACGCACCATCAAATCGCACAACCCGACCTTTCCAGCAGTAAGTTTGAGAATCCTCCACTTGCTCACCCTCCTCGCCTCTCTGTCAAACCACCTACTCGAAAGCTGCCGCACATACTGCTTGGGAAAAGCCCCGCCCTCAACTTTTAACTGCACCAAAATAGTTCGAGCTTGTTCGTTCTATATAAATACTTACTGTATGTTTATTCACTCGTGGGTTTGTTCAATGAATGGAGGACCGGGGAGCACAAGTGAACAATACTAGTACTACTAGTAGTAAGTAGGAGTCGTACATTAGTCACCTTAAATAGAGAGTTTCTTTTCTTTAATGCCACGTACACAAATTGAAACGCTTGTTGTGGAGAGAAAAAGATAATCACTCCACTATATATGTACGCAGGGGCCTGAGCGCTTTCCTTACTAGGGTTGCTCTCTTCATTCTCTCATCCTCTCCAGATCTAAACAAGACAGTGGTAGCGACATTTTCTCTCTGCTCACCGCTGGTCACAGATCCGGTCGGATCCCTTCGGCCGGTGTGTGTAGAGGACTAAAAGGTGCATCATTCACGCGGTCATCACCGCCGAGGGAGGAAACCCACAGCTACCGGCGGGGCCCGATCCTCTGCCCGTGCCGTTCTCTCCGACACAGCGCCGGCTTGGGAGGTCCTCTGACCCTTCTTCCTCCCTGTCGTATTGTGCGCACATCGGACCTGCCACTGCTGACATCCCGACGAATCTCAGGTACAAGTTCTTCGAAAGCGGCCTTGCTCTACTATCCCAGCTCCTAACGTGTCTGCATGTGCATCTTTTTCTACTTCCATCAGCTCTTCCAAATCCACCTAAATTTTTAGTATTATTAGAGGTAAAGCTACTTCATGCATTCGAATCTAGGACTTGGTTCAAACAACGAAGAAAGGGAAAAAAATCGTAGCATGAATCTAGGACTTGATTCAAAGAGGAAATAATAGGGGGAAAGTAGTAGAGACCGGGTACCCAACCGAGCATCACCACTTTATGCCTCCTTGTAGGTACATTGTGCTTATGCGTCCACTGTCGCATGTCCTTATACCAACCTTTTGTTGTTGTTAATGTAAGGCGCATGTAAAATGAAGCGATCACACTATTACCTTAAGGACATGTCTAATCAGTGTTATTGTTAATCTAATGCCTCTAGTGATATGATGCAATTAAACCGTGTTAACAAATGGTACTCCTGCTGTTTTCCCAAGTATGATAAGTAAGTTGCTTCTTTACACTGCTGAGTGACCTGGTGTCCCCATGGTCCCATGCCCTTAAACCAATTCTTTAGCTGCTGTTGATTTAATGTATCTGGTAAACAAGCAATGCCACCATTAAAGTAATCCCATATTTGACGAATGTCATAGTTGATTGTAATGCTTCCAGTAACATGAAGCATTGCTGACATTTTAAAATTTGTACTGTCCTTGCATGATTGCCATGAACATAATTAATATGCTTCTTTTCATTTCGTGTATGTTTTGTATATTCTTATTGACCAGCAGCTGTTTACTTTCTACTCCCTCCGTTCCAAAATAGATGATTCAACTTTGTACTAGCTTTAGTATAAAGTTAGTACAAAGTTGGTTCATCTATTTTGGAACGGAGGGAGTATCTTTTTGTGCAGATAGGGATATCCATTTCACCTGTTGCTATTGTGAACTTTTGGTGAACTGCACAAAACACTTTCTTTTGGAATGAGTGTCTTGCGCAGTTCAACTAAAATGTCACGTGGGCAACATCTCTCAATTTTGGTGGAACTGCACAAAATGGTGATTGGAGTTTCCAAAATCTCCATGAAATTCTCATGGTAATCTCGTGCAACATTTTATTAGCTTTTGCAAGATGAGCCGTCACTATCACCATAATGGCACTTTATTTTAGTGGAACTGCACAAAAGGATAAGAAAATTATAGTTGCACCTTACATGAGCTGGACAGCCAACCTCAATATTGCTGAATTTTAGTGCAACTACTAAGGAAGAACCTCCCAGCTCACGAGAGCAAGTACTTCTTGCTAGCTGAATGATGCAATCTTTGCTTCATTTCAAACTGCAGAAAAAGGTGCATGCATTGAATCATGGATCTGTAGGTTGAACTCATCCGAGTGGAGTTGCAGGTTCAACACATCGAGTCGTGGCGGTATAGGGCCCCTCACGCCGGTTGCTTAAACTAGTGCCACTATTATAGTAATCATGCTCTTTCTTATCTGTGCAAATAGGAATACTCTACTACAGATGTTGTGATGGTCAAGAGCATTCACCAAGTTCTTGGGTTGTATGACATGGCTAGCCAAGATGGACTTAATCCCTATATTCACTTTATCAAAAGGCTCTAATGGGTTGGTTCTGAAACTTGCAAGATGAGAATCAATGAGATGTGTAGGCATCTTTATTGTACTTATTATTTGAATCTTATTTGTTGGTTCTGAATCTTGGAAGCTGGGAATCAATGAGATGTGTAGGCATCTTTGTTGTACTTATTACTTGAATCTTATTTGTTGGTTCTGAATCTTGCAAGCTGGGAAACACGGCATGATGATGCAGAGGACAACAACCATAACAAACTGTTCAAACTTGGTAGTATTTTCTATGTGAAAGTGCGGCAAATGTGCTGATCATGTGCGTCCTTAGAATAATAATTCTAATTGTTGTGCATGTTGATCCTGTGGCACCGATAGAACGAGCCAATGCATTTCTTGTTTTAAGAATACATTTTAATTAAAGCTAATTAAATTTAAGTAAAGTGACCACTAACACTTGTTATTACAGTGCCAATCCAGACCCACTCGTGAACCGGCATGTGTGGCCGAAATAGGTTTCTTAATGGAGGCATTTGAATGCGCCGAGGGTGCATATTCTATCGGGCGTGCAGCGGGTGAAGGAGGGGTACTAACTGTTGGTGCCTATACACACTCAGTTTACTGTTGAATCTAGTTCCCCAAGTGCTGAAAAACGAACTACTGCTGCCGCCTACTCACTCGTTCACTTAAAGAGACTCCAATGGAGATCCGATGGGTGAGCCTGCTGGATATGCACTTCAGCAAGGAGTTCACCTTTGAGTTCTCCGTTCAGTCTCATGGTGGCACCAAGTTGAATGTGATGTACACCAACGATCCAGACTCAGTGAAGCTCTGCCTCGCCGAGTTCAAGCAGTACCTACAGGACGAGAAAATACACAAGGTCGCAGGACAAGAAAGCACAAGGCCGCATGACTAGAGCTTGTGACAGGGACTAGCGGATCACGGTCGCCCAGGTATGCATGCGAGATGAGGTTCTCGTCTACCACTGCTGTAGGGCCATCAGAGGTTCTGGAGCATTCACCCGTTTCATCGGCAGCGCCGACTGCACCTTCGCTATGGTGGAGAGAAGGAAGAATGCGATGATTCGGCCATCTGGTGCAGCAAGCTTGTCGACATCCAGAAGCAATACAAGATCATCGGCAACGGGAAGGAGAAGGATTCTGTGGTTGACCTCGCCGAGACCATCATCAACCCCTGCTACGCCAACATGAAAGAAGACAACGATACCAAGGAGCTCCACCGGCCACCCTGCATCCGAATGAGTCAACCCTCGTACTCCCCTCCGCCTGCGTCTTCCCCCGCTCTGGTTCGTTTGGTCCACGGTCTTGATGTTGTCCTCCACCTTGGTGCTCTCACCGTGGCGCCATCATCTGTCGTTCTCAACATGGTCAGCAAAACAAGAGGAATCAGGAGACAACTGTTCGTCGAGAGGCTGACAGTCCTGGCCCACCAGGTCCATGGCCTAGGTTTGGTTGTTTAACATGCACAGCCCATGACATGTTTCAATGTTTTTTGGATCAAGCGGCCTCTGGGCCTCCCAACCTAGCTTGTCTATAACATCAGCAGCCCAAGTTATGTTTGTTTTTTCAAGACGACGCACAACTCAGTTCTTTTTCTATAAGAATGCAAAACTGAACCTATGTTTTCCCTTCAATAATAGAGT
>NC_041387.1:462548480-462622365 GCF_002162155.2 Triticum dicoccoides | reverse complement strand
ACAACATAAGGTTCCGTTAAACATGTCGTTCGTCCAACCATTTTATAGACCTTCCCACTTCCTTTATTTTTTGTTTCATTAATCCTATATCTGAATTTTCTTCCTCTTTCTTTTTCGATGTAAACTGAGTTTTCTCTTAGTACTTTTCCCTAGAACCAACTCAACTGTCCCACGTCTAGCCTAAAAAATAATAATACCCCACGTCCTATTAACTCATCAAATTAAAATGATATTTTATTTCGTAAATTGAAAGTTCTTAAAAAATAATAATAATAATTGTTTATATATAAATTGGCAAGTTAACTCCTAGTGATTGCGTACATAAGCTTGCAAAGATTTTATTGACCAATGCAGTAATAGACGTGCAATCATGTGTTTCAGCCCAACAAGATATTTTCACCCAGCCCAGCAAGTCACGGATTTCGAAAAAATGCAAATGGGCTTTAAATTCTACCATATATATAAACGGGCTGCATAGATGCTACATCATTGTTTCACCCAGCCCACCAAATTGACTCAAAAACAAATGGACTGGCTGACATGTGGGCCAGAAGGTCGAAGCCTAAGCAAGGCATTGGATTTACATCCAACTGCCGGCATTCTTCTTCAATCTCTCGTCTTCTTCCCCCAGCATTGCCGGGACCGCCTGCTCCAGCCTCCGTCGTCCAGCGGCGTTGTTTTGCGTGCCTCACAGCGAAACGCTACCCTGCCGACGGCCAGGCCATCCCTCCACTCTGCACCTCCTGTTATTCTCTATCGAGTGTAGGCCCACCTCGCACCTCAACCAGTTAAGTTTCCCACTCTTCTCTGTATGCGACTCCACTGCCGCGTCTTCCCCATCTCCGGGTTGTTCCAGTCTGGGGCCTTGCCATCGTCCATCGCCTCGCTGCGCTCGGTGCGGCGTGGTCAACAAACGAGAGTCATCGAAAGAGGACTGTACGTGAGAGCCTGACGGCTGGGACCCATGAGGTCCATGGTCACATGCAAGGAAAGTTCCTCCTTATTAAGATGTTTCCTTCCCCTGACAGCTGGGACCCACCAGCTGTTTCTTCGCACGGAAGGAAGTGCCTCCTTGTTATGCAAAAAAACTATTCCTCCCGATGACAGCTGGGACCCGACAGATTTGGTGGCTGACTTGTGGGCCTACTAAGCAGACGTGTATGCAGGGCTTTGTTAACTTAATAAACAAATGATTCTAGCAGCTGGACCATTGGATGTTAATCCAACAGCCGTACTCCTTCTTCAACCTCTGTTCTTGCTCCTGTCTCCCGTGGGTGGCAGTGCTGGCGCACACCCAAACCAGTCAAGTTTCCCACTCCTCTCCATCTGTGATTCCACTGCCGTGTCTTCCCCATCTCCGGGTCATTCCAGTCTGGGGCCTCTCCGTCGTCCATCGGCCTTGGTGCGCTCGGCATGGTGTGGTCAACATGGTCAACAAACGAGAGTCATCGGAAGCCTCACACCGTAGCCGAACCAGTGAACCCTCGTACTCCTCTCCGTGTGGGCATCCACTACCGCGTCTTCCCCGGCTCCATGTCTTCCCCTTCCTAGGCCTTGCCATCGTCCACCGCCTTGGTGCTCTCGGCGCGGCGTGGTCAATGCGGTCCACAAACGACTTCCATCGGAAGAGTACTGTATGTGGAGAAACTGACAGCTGGGTCCACGGCCGCAGCAAGGAAGTGCCTCCTTATTACGTGGAAAATAATGATTCCTCCACCTGACAGCAAGGACCCACCGGACGGGAAACTGTATTTCACAAAAAAAAAATGTTTCCCCTGACTGCTAGGACCCACCAGTTACATCTTCACACGCAAGGAAGTGCATCCGGGCAAAAAAAATGATTCACCCTCCTCACTGCTCGGACCCACCAGCTACATCTTCGCACACAAGGAAGTGCCTCATAGTCGGGACCCACCTGGTCGAAGCGTACGTAGCGTTTTCATTCTGGTCACGAACGTGTACGTACATACTGGTCGATATAGAGGCGCGCACGTGTCGTAGTAGAGGCACGTACATACATCATCCAGGGTGCAACAAAGTAAATATGGCCACGTACGTACATACGGGCGGGTCTCGAACGCCTACTTGCGCATACGTACGACCATGGCTCGTGTACATGGCTGGGTCGAAACGGAGAAATTGCGTCGTCATCGTGTTCAAGGGGAGGCAATGGAATGCGTCATGTTCATCGGGAGGCAACAGAACGCGTGGGAGCCAACCGGCTTGGACGGAACAGCCGATGGAAACGAGGCCTGGCATACCGCAGAACGGAGGAAGCGGCCTTGTGTTCGACCAGCTACATTAGAAATGGGATCATGTTCATAGGGAGGGGTCTGGCGTACCGCAAAACGGAGGAAACAGACTTGTGTTGGACCTCCTACGGTCGAAACAGGGTCCTGTTGATCAGGAGGGGTGTGGCGTACCGCAAAACGGAGGAAACGGACTTATGTTGGAGCGCTACGGTCCAAACGGGGGTCCTGTTCATCGGGAGGGGTGTGGCGTACCGCAAAACAGGACTCCATGGGATACTGTTCATCTCCATCGTCGACCTCCTCCAGCCTCCATGGGCTACTATTCATCCACTATCGAGCTCCTCCAGCCTCCACCTGCGACTGTTCATCCACGGGCTCCTGTTCATCCAGCCTCCACCGCGCGCTACTCCACTGGCTACTGTTCAACCACCCGTCTCATGGGCTCCTGTTCAACCATCCCTCCACGGGCTACTGTTCATCCACCCCTCCACCATCTACTGTTCATCTAGCCCTCCACGGGGTCGTCCTGTTCATCCAACCCTCCACGGGGTCCTGTTCATCTAGCCCCAACCGGCTCGATTGATCGGGGTCCTGTTCATCCAGAGGCAACACCACGGGGTTTTCATCCACCCCCACCGGGAACTGTTCATCCAAACCCCCCCAAGCAACGCTCACTATTCATCCAGAGGTAGCATCGATCGGCTTCATTTAGCAGCAGTAGCGAAGGAATCGCTCGATCGGGTTCAGTTAACAACAATCGATCGATCACTCGGGTCCAGTAACGCGTAGCCTGCAGTGCAATCGCTCGGGTTCAGTAGGCGAACGCCTCACTCGGGTTTAGTTAGAGACCAACGCCTCGCACCCACGCGCGTGCGTGTACGAGAGAAATGTGCAAACCTATGTGCATCGCTCGGCCCCGACCACCCACCGTAACTGGGAACACCCTGATATTTTCCTCGCCCTCGCTTCTACCATGGTTTTTTCATCATGGACGGCCCAAAGAATGTAATTTAGCTGCGTCTCTGGCCCGCCCAGGACGAAAATACCATTTTTGTCATGATTTTTTGTCATAGAAGTAGGAGCCCACCACATCTACGATGATACCGGGTTTTGCCACAATTATCGTCATAGAAGTGTCATAAGTATGACATCAAATTTTTCGTTCGGCCCAAAATGTCATGGATGTATCTTTTTTTGTAGTGCATACTGCACCTGGGCGTTTCTCAAGAGAGCGACGCCTATGTCCGGCAGGCCTTCAAAGAGGAAGGCGAATGGAAATACAGCCAAGCCTTCATCAAAGAGGTATGGTTATTAAATACACTCCTTGCCCGTCGCATTAAAGTGTGACATTGTCCGTTATGTCTTTTTAGGAAGAACATTCGCTGGACTATGTCCGGGGATCGTGCCAGTCATGCCACCACTAGCTGGATTCCAGATCCAGCTTCCAGGACAGAGAATGGTGCGGGAGTGACGCTGGATTGTCCTTCTACGAGGATTCGAATAATGTATCCGTACTAACTCTAAAGTGGAAAGCGCCATGAATCATCTGCGCTGGTGGGCTGCTCTTCGAGACCCTGGCTTTTCAAAATAGGCATTCAACGCCTTCAGCTCGGCTGATGCATACATCCGAGCTGCTCAAGGTGGGCTTACCAGAGCCACCGACCAATATTTGAAAGATATGTGGGTAAGTACATATTTGTACAAATCTGATAATATTTATACCAGTAGCCCCTGAGACTTCAAAAAATTGGTACAACTGATTTAAGGATCATTGTATAACCAGGTGCTCATAGAGAAGAACAACATGTTGTCTCAAGAGCTGGAAAAGTGTCGGACCCAGCTAGTGGCTACTACTGCCTGGAGAACTGGAGAAATCCAAGAATTGGAGAAATCCAAGAAGGCATCTCCTGGTATGTGTCCCTCAATCGAGAAAAAACAGAATTATATATATACCAGTAATGCTAACATCATTGCATATCTGATGATAGGATCATTAGATAATCCGGGAGGGACTCGGGAAGTCGCACAAGAGGGCGAACAAGGAGCTCAAAGGCAACTGGCCGCTGGCGAACGTATACTTACACGGGTCAGGGAGGAGAAAAACAAACTCCAGGATTCCATTACCCAGCTGGGCAAAGAATTGACATATGTTCGGGCCCAACTGGCTGACTCCGTGAAGGAAAATAAGAGGCTCTGAGGCGGCATTTTTAGTATGTGTTCGAACTAACCTCCATGTAATTCGACAAGGAAAGGAACTGATAGAGTTATGTCTGTAAGTATGCTGACTCGTCGTCCCAAAGAGGAGATGTCCAGATTCTCAGGCGATCTGATATAAGAGCTGTCACAACTGCACGAGCGAGCTCGGCAGGCGATGCGGGGCATTGCCAAGGCCTTATGGCCATCCGCCTCCCCTCTGGGAAGTATGGAGGAGCTTGTACAACTATTTAAGGGAGCGCGGCAGTGTTTCCGATTATGGAAGATATCGGCTTGTCGAGAAGGTTCATGAGAGGCCTCGGTCATGGTGAAAACAAGGTATACCAAGCTTGATCCGAATCATATGGCTCGGGTCGGCCTTTAGGGTCAGATGGAAAAGAAATTCCCGTTAGTCTGGTATATGACCAGGTAAAATTAGCCGCAGAATATTCTCAGCAGGATTGTAAGCTAGACAACCTGTTGGACGACATAGAAGAGGAAGTTTTTGATTCCAAGTGACTATGTACTTCAATGGACAAATTTGTCCCTAGCCGGATTGTAAAACATTTGTCATGGCGGACCTTTTTGCTTCGACCTCTGGACCCAAAGGTGCGGAGTGTTTCCCAATACCCGCTCGGTAATATAGACCGGGGCATGCGTGGAAACCAGGCATAGGGGTCATAATTGCTTGAACAGACAAGTATCCGACTATCTATGTTATATTACACTATGATAGTAAGAAACATCTTCCAGAGAGAATAGTTCCGTTAAGGGTTCCTTTCCCTAGGTGAGCATGCTTTTATCGTGCATGTCCGAACTAGGATTAAAAAACCGCAGTATATGTAACATTTGGGGGTTCATAGTGTAAACAGTAAAAAACATCTTTAGTCCGCCGATCGAATATTCCCTTAAGAATGCTAGCTTTTGGCTTCACCCAGTCTAAGGTACACGTCCGGATGACCCGACAGTAAAAATTGCAGAGGTGCTCCCTTTATGCCCTAGCCGAACTAACGGGAATGTAGGGCATAAGCACAGGAGCCAAGCAACCCAGCTTGGCCAAAACTTAAGTCATATCGATGCATATAATGGCAAAGAAAAGGTACATACGAGGAAAAGATACGTATGTGGTGAGCTTTAATGCTCGAACAATAATAGTAATAAGCTTCTGTATAAGAAGCCCCCAGGTATAATGGACGTACATATTTGAGGATGTGTATGTCTCCGGTGTATACTCTTTTTTTAGAGAAAAGGCGATAGCCCGACTTTATAAATAAAGCCACCAGGCAGAGTCACAACCACCACGAACCACATAAGTTTAAATCAGCCACATAAGAAGTGCAGATACAAGGCATCGAGCCTAATTGGCACGCAGGCCACCCAAGCACTAGCCAAGACTACTGAGGAGGTTCGCCTAGAGTGCTGCAGCATGGTAGACGCCGTAGAATTCATTCTGGATAATATGTCATCGAAAGCCTGTAGATCCCCGTCCTTAATCAATGATCTCCACTGCTGCAAAAAGATAGTAGCTTTAAATAAGCAGTTGACAGGGTTAGTAGGGAAAATGTGCTCAATAGTTAACTTGTTCCTAGTAGTCCAGAGCGCCCAACACATCGCAGCCCAGCCCACCAAGAAAACCCTCTTAGACCGGCCTACTAGGGAGTTGATGCACTGCCTCAAATCACCAAAGGAGGATGGGTACCAATTAACCCCAAGCCAACGTCTAATACAACTCCATGTGAATTTAGCCAAGGAACAGTGGAAAAAGATATGCTCAGTGTTCTCAAGGGCACCGCAAAGTTGACAGGAGTCCGAGCCCGGTCCATTCCTCTTCTCAATCTGGTCAGCCGCTGGAAGTTTGCGACGGTAAGCTTGCCATAGGAAGATCTTGATCTTGGGAGGGATACGGGCAGACCAAATGAACTTAAACTTATCCATGCGGGACCCAGCGAAAAGTTTCAAATAAGTCGACTTAACCGAAAAACGCCCCGAAGAGGCATGGGGCCAAACCACGGAGTCCTCTTCCTCCGAGAGCAAGGGGAAGCAGGCAATAAGACAATGCCAATCTTCCAACTCTACTGGGGAAAGAGAGCGCCGGAAATCAAGAACCCAACCGTGAGCCGAGAGCTCAAAGATAGAGATCTCAGGGTCAGCACAAAACGAGAACAGAGTCGGGTAGGCCACCGCTAGCGTGGTGTCACCAACCCACCAGTCTAACCAAAAACGCGTGGACTTACCATTACGAACAACAAACTTCACAAGGGACCGAAAAGCCGATCTGATGCTAACTAGCTGGCGCCAGAATTGAGAGCCACCAGAAGCGGTAGCGAGCATAGGGCTGGAAGAAGGGTAATATTTCGCTTTTAGGATATTAAGCCACACGGGACGGTCATCAATGGTCATAATCTTCCACCACCATTTTAGTAACAAGCATTTATTCATGATTATGGTGTTGATGATGCCTAGACCCCCCATGCTCTTGGGTCTATAGATGAGATCCCACTTAACCATCCTGTATTTACGTTTATTATCGGAGGAGTTCCAGAAGAAAGCACCCCTGTGCTTATAGAAGCCTGAGTGTGTCCCTTCGGACAGCAGATAGAATCCGATAAGGAACATCGGGAGCGAGGATAGGCAGGGATTGGTGAGGGCAACCTTGCCCGCTTGGGAGTTGTACCGACCTCCCATGAGGACAACCGGGGCAAAATCTTTAGCCAACACCTTAAGAGGGGAAATCGGAAGGCCCAAATATTTAAAAGGGAAGGCTCCGAGAGAGCAATTCAGAAGGTGGGCCACCCGTTGCGCCTCCTCGTCAGAGACCCCAGTCACAATTGCCTCGCTCTTAGAGAAGTTGATTTTAAGACCCGACAGGGCTTCAAAGCATAGAAGAATAAATTTCAGATTAGTGATGGAATGATCATTCAGCTCCACCAAAATGATTGTGTCGTCCGCATATTGTAAATGAGAGATGCCATTAGGAAGAAGGTGAGAACTAACAGGCGCAATATGGCCAGCAGCCGCTGCACGAGCCAAAATGCGGGAGAGAGCATCAACCACAAAGTTGAAAAGCAAGGGAGACGCCGCATCCCCTTGTCTCAAGCCCCTACCATTTGCAAAGAAGTTACTGGTCTGCCCGTTAACTGCCACCGCCGTGTGGCCCCCCGAGACCAGTTGCATCAGGCGATGGACCACCGAGCCAGCGAACCCCTTGGCCAACAACACTTGGCGAAGGAAGCTCCAACTAACTGAATCGTACACCTTTTCAAAATCGAGCTTGAGCACTAGAGCCTTGGTGTTCTTGCATCACAGATCATGGATAATCTCGTGAAGGCACAACACCCCATCCAGGATGAATCTTCCCTTAATGAAAGCAGATTGGAAGGGGCTAATGACTCGATGAGCGATCGGGGACAGCTTCACAGCCATACCCTTAGCTAGAATCTTAGCAAAGTTGTTAATGAGAGCAATAGGTCTAAATTGGGAGATTACGTCTGCGCCTTTAACTTTAGGAATGAGGGTAAGGACTACGTAGTTGAGTCGCGAGATGTCTACAGTCCCCAGCCAAAACCTTGAGTGATAGCCAAGATTAGGCCTTTTAATTGAGGCCAGAATTGTCGAAAAAAAGGAATAGAAAAGCCGTCCGGGCCTGGCGCCGCATTATAAGTGGCAGAGTGAATCGTCTCAAAAATTTCCTCCTCCGAAGGGGGAATAAGAATGTTCTCATTGTCAGCGCTCGAAAGTTGGTCACACGGGGCCCAGAAGGTCGCAGCCAGCTTGAAGCCAAGCACGGGTTTAGCCGCAAGAAGGTTAGCGAAGAAGGAGACCACATGCCGCATAATGACCAGTGGGTCAGAAGTCCTGACACCGTCAATAATAAGGCTATCAATAAAGCACCTTCGCCGTCTACCATTAGCAATAGCAAAGAAATACGCTGTGGGCAAGTCCCCCTTGAGGGTCCAGTTGATAGTACCGCGTTGTTTCCAGTAAATTTCCTCCTGCCTATGAATGGCCAACAACGCCTCTTCTAACCCATAACGGGAATGCCATTCATTCAAGGACAACCCAATTGAATCCGCACGATCGTCCAGGACGCCTATCTGAGCCGCCAACCTTGCTTTGTCA
Source organism: Triticum dicoccoides (assembly GCF_002162155.2). Classification (NCBI taxonomy): domain Eukaryota; kingdom Viridiplantae; phylum Streptophyta; class Magnoliopsida; order Poales; family Poaceae; genus Triticum; species Triticum dicoccoides. The sequence goes on along the minus strand of NC_041387.1, from coordinate 462,613,801 downwards.
CGCCTTGACTCTGCAAAATGGTTTCTGGCCCAACCTCTAAGGAATCTACGGAGGAAATAGGAGCATTGGTGCCAGTCATCCATCGGTCCAAAGGAACGCCGGTTCGAGGAAAGGAAGGACAAAATTTTTTGAGCCATCAAACCATTGAAACCCTCGACTAGAAGCCAGGAAGCATCAAAATGAAACCTCGAGACACCCAAAGAGCGCGATCCATCATCAAGAATCAGGGGTGTGTGATCCGAGCCAACGGGAGCTAGGGCCTTAAGACTAGCATGAGGGAAAAGAGGGTCCCACCTCGGGCAAACAAAAACTCTGTCAAGAACTGAGCGAATGGGGGGGGGGGTTCGATGATTAGACCACGTGTACCGGGCTCCGACCCTAGGTATCTCACGAATATCCATATCCCTAATGAAGCCATTGAACGCATCAGCAAGGGGCCACGAGAAGTTAGGAGAGCTCTTGTCGGAGGGGACACGAAGCAAATTAAAATCACCCCCAATCAACAGCGGAAGCTGGCAAGATTCAATCTTAATAGTAAGCTCGTCCAAAAAGGCATAAGACATAGCATGGTCAGCCGGACCATAAACCACTAATATTTCTACTAAGGAGTTGAGAGAGCGAATGGAGACCACCATGCTAGCCCTGAAAATGCCATGATCGAAAGCCACGAAATCAAAAGTATCTTTCTTGCATCCAAGCCGAAAACCTCCCGAGTGACCAGCCGAGGCCACAAAATTCCAATGAAATCTATCTATCCCAGCAATAGCCGATAATTCACTAGCAGAAAAGGAAGATTTGAAAGTCTCGACAAGGCCAATAAAATCCACATTCTCAGATTGAACTAGGTCCTTAAGTTGGTCTCTCTGCCCCCTAGCACTGAAACCTCTAATGTTCCAGAAAAGCGCCTTCATTTATACGACAAGTTTTTGATACGAAGACTCGACCTGCTCGGGGCGGCGCAGGATTTTGATCGTTTCCCTGCCCCACGTTTAGACACCATCGGGGGGGGGGGGCATGACTCCTATCATCTCCCCCCGTCCCCACCAGCCACCACCAGTGGGGCACCCGAACCCTCCCTAGCCTCCTTGGCTCTCGCAATGTCTGCCTGAGCGATTTTATTCGCCCTAATGATACCAAGAAAGGATGAAGGAGAACCCAAACTAGAATCTAAACAAATACCCACATCGTTTAAAATATTAAGCAAACGAGCATTAGATTGAGAGGGGAGAACTAAACGGACAGGAGAGGAAATCGCGGGGGTGGGGGGGAGGGGGAGGGAGGAGAAGACGAACCTGCAGGAGGCAGATCTTGAGCCGCCGCACGACGAGCAGCCTGATCGACCACCCGCTCGCCACTGTTGGAGACACGTCCACTCTTACGAGCCATGGACGCCGGAGAACGAGCAGGAACAGGACGCGCGCGACTGGGAGAGGCCGCAGTGGAAGACGGACCCGAGGCCAGACCCAAGTCAGCCTCCAGCCGGCGGCACAACCCAGCCGCAGATTGCCTGGAGTCACCAGAGGCGCGGCTCTTGGCGGAGAACTTCTTAACAGAGGATTTCTTCTTCTTTTTTATCGCCGCAGAACCCGTCGAGGGGGAGGTCTTCAATGCCTGACAGGGAGGGAGACGCAGGGCGGGCGGGGAGGTTGGAGCACACCGCAGAGAAAGGCGTGCCCATGGCCCCGCCAGCAGCCGCCTCTCCTCCACACAGAACCTGCGCCGAGCCCTGGACCCCCTTGCCAGCCGGCACATTCTCCTTGAGCATGTCCTGATCTTCAGGTGAGAGGCCATCCCACTCCGACTGGGTGAACCGGGGATCGGACCCATGCAAGGAGTCCTCGGGGCAGCCACCCCCCTCCTTGCTCATGTCTCCATTGTTAGAGGCTGGAGGCGGGGGAGGAGGAGGGGGCGACGCCGGGCCTGAGGCCCCCTCCACCCGCACACGGAGGCGGAAGCCACCCGCCAAAGGGAAGACATCAAGGGAGCCGTGAATGCACAGTGGGTCAACACACCAAATCCGGAGCCGAGCCGGCCCCAAGATCGCCAAAGAATCTTGGTCAACCTCAATGGGCTTGCCAATAAGAACTCCGAAAGCCATCAGGAACGCCGAGGTGCACATGGACGGAGGAACATCTTCTACCAGCACCCAAACATCAGACAAGGAGGATATAGACTTGGATCGCAGCTTTAACCGAGACCACGAGTTGATTCAAGGGGAGAGTGAAGCTAGAGCAAGAAGATATCATCCGGAGACTCTCTTTAGAGGGTACGGTCGCTGCAAACTCGAACTCGGAGAGCTGGTGGATCTGCCAATCCCATCCACCCTCGTCCCAGACCTTGAGCTCGTCAAGAAGAATCTGAGGGGAGATGCGTTTATCCTGAACAGAGATAATTCCAACATTGGACAGAGAAGGAATGGGGGCGGCCTCAAGGATCTCCCTATCAAGCGCAAAGAAGGAACATCCAGGAAGACCAGTGCCAAAATGGACAAACGAGGGAGGCTTGACGCGATTCTGATAGTCCACCGTAAGGTGGCCATCTTACCGGCAGATGAGGCAGAAGGGAGGGTTTTCACACCGAGATTGGAAGTGGCCAGGACGATGACATGCAAAACAGGTGAGGATGGGGTTGGAGACCTGAGATTGGGGAGGGATGCGACCGCGAGGAGGAGGAGGGAGGATACCATCCCCACCCGCAACAGGCCCAGAGCCGGAGCCCCGCCCCACCACGGGGCCAGCAGGACACCGAACCGGGGCCCCCGACGCGCCTCTGGGGACGAAACGGAACGACCCACCCCCCACCTGAGCACGCACCGGGCCGCCGCCCTGGGGGGCAGCACCCAGCGAAGAGGGCGCCAGGGCGGGCCCCGACGAACCCTCCCGGCTGGTTGCCGCCGCCACCTCCCAGGGATCAGCCGATGCCGAGGGATCATCAGAAGCAGGGGGGAGGTGCCAAAAGGCCCGACCCAGAAGCACGGGGAGAGCCAACGGACCCCGCCGCCGACCCCGCCTCCGGAGCGATCAAGGCCCGAAGCTTCGGGCGAAGAGCCGCCTCATACTCCAGATCCGCATCCGCGTCGCCAGATCCACCACGGCCCCGCTTCTGCCCGGAGACCGCCTCACTTCAGGACGCGCGGGATCGATCCATCGCCGCCACCACAGCAAAGGGGAGGGAGAGGGGAGGAGGAGGAGCAGATCTGATGAAGCGCCGGATTGGGAAACGAAAGCGGCGCAGATCAGAAGAGGAGGCTGGAAACCCTAGGAATGGGGGAGCCACACCTCTCCGCACCCATAAATACCCCGACCGAGCCAGGCCCGAACTGGGCATGGCCTAACAGAAGAGGTGGGCTGGACCTGGGCCGTCTGCAGCCCAGGGTCCACAGAAGGGAGGGGAGAAAGTCAGAAAGAGATGCCAGGACCAAGGACGAAGCCGGCCCACCAGGCCCAGCAACGCCCACCACGGCCCGCGCCACAGGAGGGGGCACCAACGCCGCCCCCGCACCCAGATCTAGGGTTGGGGCCGACTCCGGCGCCACCAAGGAGGCGGAGGACGGGCTCGCGGGCGCGCCAGCACGCGAGCCCACCGGAGAGGGCGAGGCGGACTCCAGCGCAGAGCGCGGCGAGATCAGGCCCGGAGACCAGCACGAAGCACAACGCCGCCCGCGCGAGACGCGGCGTCAGCCATCCGACTCCACGGCAGACCGGACAGGCCGCTCCCGCCCACCGGGCGCGAACTTGCGCTGGCGAGCACCCGCCGCAGCCACAGGGGGAGAGCACACCGGGGCCGAGCGAGGTGGGGGAGAGGACGCCTCAGAATCCGAGCCGGATCCGTCAGAATCAAGAGCCCGAAACTTGTTAGCCCGAAGAGGGGCGAAGAGGACAGGGCAAGGAGTCGAGGCCAGAGGGCAGGGGGCTGCGCCATGAGCCGGAACGGATCCCGGAGGGGAGCGAGGAGGGGATGGGGAGGAGGGGAGGGCACTAGGCCTGGGCGCCGCCGGAGCTTTGCCAGCCACCGAGGCCGCCGCGAGGGGGAGGGGAGAGGAGGGAGAGGGGAGAGCCATGAATGACAAGTGCGGTGTATACTCTAGCTGTACGAAAGCTTTGAGGCCAAAAAAAAGAAAAGCGAAAAGAGACGAAAGAAAAAAAATAATGGAAACAAAAAGGGAGAAGGAGACGAACAAAGAGTTCGGCACTAGGCGTAGAATCTTCGGAGTCTGGCCGCGTTCCATGTGTTCGGCTCTAAGCGATTGGTTGATGCATCACGCAGGCGGTATGCTCCTCCGGTGAGAACTTCGTCAATGACGATGGGACCCTCCCACTTGGGCTTGAGTTTGTCCTTTTTCTTCTCCGGTAAGTGTAGAACGAGTTCGCCAACATTATAAGTCTTGGCCCACACTTCTCTGCTTTGATATCTTCATGCCTGTTGTTGATAAAATGTGGAACGAGCTTTTGCAACGTCGCACTCCTCCTCCAGGGCATCTAAGCTGTCCTGCCGATCAAGCTTAGCCTCTCTCTCTTCATACATGCGCACTCGAGGTGAATCATGAATAATATCGCAGGGTAAAACATCATCAGCGCCGTACACCATGAAGAAGGGTGTGTATCCGGTAATGCGATTGGGCCTGGTCCGCAACCCCTAGAGTACGGAGTCGAGCTCCTCAACCCAGTGATTGTCTGATTCTTTCAAAGACCACACTAGTCTGGGCTTAATGCCGCTCATAATAAGACCATTGGCTTGTTCTACTTGACTGTTTATTTGCAGGTGATAGACGGAGGCGTAATCAAGCTTAATGCCTAGATTGGCACACCAGGTTTTCACCTCATCGGCTGTGAAATTAGAGCCTTTATCGGTGATGATGCTATGTGGAACACCATAACGGTGCACAACACCGGATATGAAGTCTATCACTGGTCCGGCTTCGGCCGTTTTAACTGGTTTGGCCTCTATCCACTTAGTGAATTTATCCACCATGACCAACAAATATTTTTTCTTATGGCTTCCCCCTTTAAGGGGTCCGACCATATCAAGCCCCCAGACAGCAAAAGGCCAATTGATGGGGATTGTTTGTAGAGCGGTGGGTGGCATATGGCTTTGGTTGGCAAAAAGCTGGCATCCAACGCAATGTTGGACCAAGTCCTGTGCATCTGCTCGGGCCGTCGGCCAATAGAAACCTGTACGAAAGGCCTTGCTTACAAGGACCCGAGCGGCGGCGTAGTGACCACCGAGACCGGCATGAATTTTGGCCAAGAGCTGCCACCCCTCTTCCTCGGAGATACATCTTTGAAGTACTCCGGTAGCACTTTTCTTGTAGAGTTCTCCTTCGTGAACCTTGTAGGCCTTCAAGCGTCGGACAATGCAGCGTGCCTTATTCTGGTCCTCTGGGAGTTCTCTCCTATTAAGGTAGGCCAAGAAGGGTTCGGTCCATGGGGCAATGACTGCCATGATAAGATGGGCCGATGGTGTTATTTCGGTGGCTGAGCCCCTGATGATATCGGTGTGTTCGGCATCTAGGGTTATAGTCGGATCCGGACTGGTGTTGCCGCTCTCCCCTTGCCACACCACAGATGGCTTGAAGAGCCTTTCCAGATAGATGTTAGGTGGGACGGGGTTGCGCTTGGCGCCATTGCGGGCAAGGACATCTGCCGCTTGATTACTTTCTCGAGCCACATGATGAAACTCGGGCCCCTCGAACCGAGCCGACATTTTGAGAACGACGTTACGCTAAGCCGCCATTTTTGGATCTTTGGCATCAAAATCTCCATTTATTTGGGATATTGCAAGGATTGAATCCCTGCGCACCTCCAGGTGTTGTATGCCTATGGAGACAGCCATCCGAAGACCATGCAATAAAGCCTCGTATTCGGCTGCATTGTTGGAGTCTGTGTATAATATCTAGAGTACATACTGAACTGTATCTCAAGTGGGGGATGTTAGGACAATGCCCGCTCCTAGGCCCGCCAACATTTTGGAGCCGTTGAAGTTCATGACCCAGTTGGAATATGTGTCGTACTCTTTAGGGAGTTCGGCCTCTGTCCACTCGGCGACGAAGTCGGCTAGTACTTGGGATTTAATGGCCCATCGCGGTATGCATGTTATGTCAAATGGGAGGAGCTCGATGGCCCACTTGGCAGTCCAGCCCTTGGCATCACGGTTGTTTATCATATCATTGAGTGGTACTTCAGAGGCCGTCGTGATTGAGCACTCTTGAAAGTAGTGTCGTAGCTTTCGGGATGCCATGAAGACCGCGTATGCTATTTTGGTAATGAGGGTACCGGGATTTGCATGGTGTGAGGACAGTAGATACGTAGTATACCAGCTTCTGAAGCGGGAATTTGTGTCCGTCCTCCTCTCATTCGACAACGAGTACCGCACTCATGACTTGGTGCGTTGCCGATATGTATAATAACATGGGTTCACCAACATTCGGTGCAGCCAGGATTGGGTTGTTCGTTAAAAGAGCCTTTATTTCTTCCAGTCCGGCCATTGCCGCGTCCGTCCACTCGAAGTGTTCGGTGCGTTGGAGAAGGCGATAAAGTGGCAATGATTTTTCTCCTAGTCTAGAGATAAAGCGGCTTAACGCTGCCACACATCCAGCTAGTTTTTGGACTTGTTTAAGGTCTGTTGGCGTAGCCAACTATGACAAAGCTCGGATTTTTGCTGGGTTCGCCTCAATTCCTCTATTGGAAACGATGAAACCTAGCAGTTTTCCAGCGGGAACACCGAAAACACACTTTTCCGGATTGAGCTTGATGTCATATGTACGGAGGTTGTCGAATGTGAGACGTAGATCGTCTATTAGTGACTCGACGTGCCTAGTTTTGATGACTACGTCATCCACGTATGCTTCAACTATCTTGCCAATTTGTTTCTCCAGGCATGTTTGGATCATGCATTGATAGGTGGCACCGGTGTTTTTGAGCCCAAAGGGCGTGGTGTTGAAGCAGACAGGCCCGTATGGGGTAATAAATGGCGTTGCGGCTTGATTGGACTCATTCATCTTGATTTGATGGTATCCTAAGTATGCATCGAGGAAACACAGTGAGTCATGTCCTACAGTGGCGTCGATGGTCTGATCGATGCGGGGGAGGGGGAAGGGATCCTTAGGACAAGCCTTGTTAAGGTCTTTGAAGTCGACACATAGGCACCAGGATTTATCCTTCTTTGGTACCATCGCTAGGTTTGCTGGCCAGTCCGGGTGTTTATTTCTCTGATGAATCCGGCCTCGAGTAACTTGGCTAGTTCCTCCACCATAGCTTGTCGTTTGGGTTCTGAAAAGCGCTGTAGTGTTTGCTTGACCGGCTTATATCCCTTCAATATATTAAGGCTGTGGCTAGCCTGCATGGGATTCCTGGCATATCCAAAAGGGTGCCAGGCGAATGTCCCAGTTTTCGCGTAGAAACGCTCACATTGTGGCATCAATCGTTGGGTCCAGCTGTGCTCTAATGGATGCTGTCTTCTTGGGGTCCGTCGGGTGGACTTGAAATTTGACTATTTCGTCTGCTGGTTTAAAGGAGGTGGATTTGGGTTGCTTGTCCAGGATGACGTCGTCCCTATCCATCGTGGAGCGTAATGCAGTTAACTCTTCGTTCGCGAGGGCTTCAGACAATGCCTCGAGGGCCTGGGCTGCGGTTCTGAGTGTTGTGTCCGGATCATTGGCAAGAGTGATAATACCATTGGGCCCGGGTATCTTGCGCTTCATCTACCTGTAATGGGGTATAACTTGGAAGCGTGCAAATGCATCTTGCCCTAGCAAGGCGTGATAACCACTATTGAAAGGGGCCACTTGAAAGGTTATCTCTTCGGACCGATAATTCTCCGACGTGCCGAATACCACATCGAGTGTGATTTTTCCCGCGCACCGCGCTCCCGACTAGGAATGATTTCTTGGAAGGTCGTGCTACTTTGCTCAATGCGGCTCCTGTCTATTTCCATTTTGTTGAGAGTTTCCTCATAAATGAGGTTTAGTCCGCTGCCGCCGTCCATGAGCACCATGGTGAGCCGAAAGCCGTCTACGATTGGACTGAGGACCAAGGCAGCTGGTGATCGGACTATCCTGAATTTTGGTTCATCGTCGGCATTGAAAGTTATGGTCGTGTCGTTCCAAGGGTTTATTGCTGCGACTTGGCAGACTTCAGTGAGGCTGCGGAGTGCTCTTTTACGCCTATTGTTTGAGGCGAAAGTCTCAAAGACCGTCAATACTCTGAGATCATCATGTTCCGTGGGGTGTTGCTCTACGATATTTTTGGTGAGGAGATCCTCGCCGCTTTTGACCACTTGCCGGAGTATCCAACATGCTCTAAGGCTGTGGGTTGGTATGGTATCCGGTGTTGTGTGTATCTTGCATGGCCTGCCGAGCCATCCCTCTAGAATGGTTACGTGCCCCGTAATGGGCTTCGATTTCTTTACTATTGGATCCGGCGACCTGCGAGGGTGCATCCTTTTTGCCCGGATAAGGGGTTGAGCAGAAACTGGTGGCACCCATGGAGCTGCCTGAGTTTTCCAGGCGCTTTCCATTGCGCAGTACTTCTGTACTATGGTTGCCAAGTCAACGAAGTGTAATTTGCAACGGCGGTTGATGGCATTGATGATTCCCTTGTCCATGCAATTGTCACAGAATATGGAGATCGCGTCTTCGTCACGCCAATCTTTGATCTTATTTTTAACAAGGAGGAATCTGGCCCAAAAGTGATGGACTGTTTCCTCGGACTGCTGTCGTATGCACATGAGATTGCGTATATCTGGGTGGGTGGGTGGAATTGAATCCGAACCCTGACCCAATTTGGGATCCGGAGCTTGAGAAACTTCTGAACTTAATAGTTCGGGCTCCGGGATATCAACCTATTTTTCAGGTCCACAGTCCGATTCTAAGTTTGGAGGAAGGGGCATGTCCTTCCGTGGATGGGTATCCGGCTCTTCGAGCTCGGAAATCTGAACATAGTTCGTCCTCAATATAGAGGGAGAATTGTTGTGTTGCTCCTCCACTACTGCTATCTGATGGGTGATCGGCGGAGATTTGATTTCCCTCCTATCAGGTTTAAGCCCAATCCGATCGTAGTCTGTAGCAACCCCCCAAGGTGGCGATGCGATCCAGGAGTTCGTTTAAAGATGAAAACTCCGTCGGATCCATCTGTTTAGAGTATTCGGAGTTAACACGAAGGCGATTTTTGATGAGCCGAGAAGTGATCGTCGGCCCAACGGCCGAACAGGCGGTCATGGTAAAGCCGCCCAGCCGGAGGGTTTGACCTGAGGCCAGGGTTCCTCCGGAGGTGATATTGTCCTTAATAACAAGGCGATCCATCAATCCTGTCTTCAACATCACAGCGGAACTCTCAATGAAAGCACCAATGTCGGTGTCAAAACCGGCGGATCTCGGGTAGGGGGTTCCGAACTGTGGGTCTAAGGTCGATGGTAATAGGAGACAGGGGACACGATGTTTACCCAGATTCGGGCCCTCTCTGTGGAGGTAATACCGTACTTCCTGCTTGATTGATCTTGATGAATATGAGTATTACAAGAGTTGATCTACCACGAGATCATAATGGCTAAACCCTAGAAGTCTAGCCTGTATGATTATGATTATGTCCTACGGACTAAACCCTCCGGTTATATAGACACTGGAGGGGGCTAGGGTTGTACAAAGTAGGTTATAGAGAAAGGAATCATCATATCCGAACGCCAAGCTTGCCTTCCACGCCAATAGAGTCCCATCCGGACACGGGGAGAATTCTTCTGTCTTTTATCTTCATAGCCCATTGGTCCGGCCCACGTCACATAGTCCGGACGGACGAGGACCCCTTAATCCAGGACTCCCTCAGTCGAGCCGGTGATGATGGAGATCATGACGATGCTTTGGAGTTGGAGATCAGAAGCACAAGATGATGATGGCCATATCATGTCACATATTTTTATTGCATGTGATGTTTATGTTTTATGCATCTTATTTTGCGTAGAATGTCGGTAGCATTATAAGATGATCCCTTCACTAAATTTCAAGGTAAAAGTGTTCTCCCTGAGTATGCACCATTGCTACAGTTCGTCGTTTCGAGACACCACGTGATGATCGGGTGTGATAGACTCTATGTTCACATACAACGAGTGTAAGATAGTTTTACACATGCAGAATACTTGGGTTAAACTTGGCGAGCCTAGCATGTACAGACATGTCCTTGGAACACTAGAGACCAAAAGGTCGAGCATGAATCATATAGTAGATATGATCAACATAAATATGTTTACCATGGATGACAACCCCATCTCATGTGATGATCGGACATGGGTTAGTTGATTTGGATCACGTATCACTTACATGACTTGAGGGATGTTTATTTAAGTGAGAGTTATTTAGTAATTTGATTAATTGAACTTTAATTTATCATGAACTTAGTCCTTATAGTATTTGTAAATTATGTCATAGATTAATAAGCTTGCGTTGTAGCTCCTCTATGTTTTTTGATATGTTCCTAGAGAAAACTAAGTTGAAAGATGATAGTAGCAATGATGTGGACTGGGTCCGTGATCTGAGGAATATCCTCATTGATGCACAAGAGAATTATGTCCTTAGTGCACCACTAGGTGACAGACCTATTGCAGGAGTAGATGCAGACATTATGAATGTTTGGCAAGCTCGATATGATGACTACTTAATAGTTTAGTGCACCATACTTTACGGCTTAGAACCGGGACTTCAAAAACGTTTTGAACGCCACGAAACATATGAGATGTTCCAAGAGCTAAAATTGGTATTTCAGATTCATGCCCGTGTCAAGAGGTATGAGACCTTTACTTTTCCTACAAGATGGAGGAGAATAGATCAGTTAGTGAGCATGTGCCCAGAATGTCTAGGTACTGCAATCGCTTGAATCAAGTGGGAGTTAATCTTCCATATAAGATAGTGATTGACAGAATTCTCTAGTCACTATCACCAAGCTACTAGAACTTCATGAGGAACTATAATATGCAAGGGATGACGAAAACAATTCCCAAGATCTTTGCGATGCTGAAATCGGCGAAGGTAGAAATCAAGAAAGAGCATAAAGTGTTGATGGTTAACAAGACCACTATTTTCAAGAAAAAAAGCAAAGGGAAAGAAAAGGAACTTCAAGAATAATGGCAAGCAAGTTGCCACTCCCGTGAAGAAGCCCAAAGTTGGACCTAAGCCTGAAACTGAGTGCTTCTACTGCAAAGGGAATGGTCACTAGAAGCAGAACGACCCCAAATACTTGGCGGATAAGAAGGATGGTAAAGTGAATAAAGGTATATTTGATATACATGTTATTGATGTGTAGCTTACTAGTGTTCGTAGTAGCCCCTGGGTATTTGATAACGGCTCAGTTGCTAAGATTACTAACTCGAAACAAGAGTTGCAGAATAAACACAAACTAGTTAAGGGCGAGGTGACGATGTGAGTTGGAAGTGGTTCCAAGGCAGATACGATCACCATCGCACATGCCCTATACCTTCAGGATTAGTGTTGAACCTAAATAAATGTTATTTGGTGTTTGCGTTGAGCATGAATATGATTAGATCATGTTTATTGCAATACATATATTCATTTAAGTTAGAGAATAAGTGTTGTTCTCTTTACATGAATAAAACCTTCTATGGTTATACACACAATGTGAATAGTTTATTGAATCTCGATCGTAGTGATACACATATTCATAATATTGATGCCAAAAGATGCAAAGTTGATAATGATAGTGCAACATACTTGCGTCACTGCCATTTAGGTCATATTGATGTAAAGCACATGAAGAAACTCCATGCAAATGGACTTTTGGAGTCACTTGATTTTGAATCATTTGATACTTGCCAACCATGCCTCATGGACAAGATGACTAAAATTCCGTTCTTAGGAACAATGGAGTGAGCTAATAACTTACTGGAAATAAAATAATACGAACCAATGTATGCGGTCCAATGAGTGCTGAAGCACATAGTGGGCATCGTTATTTTTTTGACCTTCACAGATGATTTAAGTAGATATGGGTATATCTACTTGATGAGACACAAGTCTGAAACATTGAAAAGTTCAAAGAATTTTAGAGTGAAGTGGAGAATCATCGTAACAAGAAAATAAAGTTTCTACGATCTGATCGCGGAGGCGAATATTTGAGTTACGAATTTGGCCTTCATTCAAAACAATGTGGAATTGTTTCACAACTCACGCCACCTGGAACACCACATCATAATGGTGTGTCCGAACGTCGTAACTTACTTTATTAGATATGGTACGATCTATGATGTCTCTTATTGATTTACCACTATCGTTTGGGGTTATGCATTAAAGATAACCGCATTCACTTAAATAGGGCACCGTCTAAATCCGTTGAGACAATACCGTTTGAACTGTGGTTTGGCAAGAAACCTAAGCTATCGTTTCTTAAAGTTTGGGGATGCGATGCTTATGTCAAAAGGCTTCAGCCTGATAAGCTCGAACCTGAATCAGAGAAGTGCGTCTTCATAGGATACCCTAAAGAAACTATTGGGTACACCTTCTACCACGGATCCAAAGGCAAGATCTTTGTTGCTAAAAATGGGACCTTCCTAGAGAAGGAGTTTCTCTCGAAACAAGTTAGTGGGAGGAAAGTAGAGATTGATGATTTAATTGTACCTTCTCTCGGATTGGAAAGTAGCACATCACAGAAAACCGTTCCCGTGATGCCTACACCAAATAGAGAGGAGGCAAATGATAATGATCATGAAACTTCAGATCAAGTTACTACTGAACCTCATAGGTCAACCGGAGCACGATCCACACAAGAGTAGCGCGGTAATCCTGTCCTGGAAGTCATGTTATTAGACCAATGCGAATCTACAAACTATGAAGAAGCTATGATGAGCCTAGATTCCGACAGATGGCTTGAGGCCATGAAATCTGAGATAGAATCCATGTATGATAACAAAGTGTGGACTTTGGTGGACTTGCCCAATGATCGCCAAGTCATGGAGAATAAATGGATCTTCAAGAAGAAGACGGACGCTGATGGTATTGTTACTGTCTCCAAAGCTCAACTTGTCGCAAAAGGTTTTCGACAAGTTCAATGGGTTGACTACGATGCGACTTTCTCACCCGTAGAGATGCTTAAGTCTGTCCAAATCGTGTTAGCAATTGCCGCATTTTATGAAATCTAGCAAATGGATAAAAACTGCAATCCTTAATGGATTTCTTAAAGAAGAGTTGTATATGATGCAATCAGAAGGTTTTGTGGATTCTAAAGGTGCTAACAAAGTGTGCAAGCTCCAGCGATCCATCTATGGACTGGTGCAAGCATCCTAGAGTTGGAATATACGCTTTGATGAGGTGATCAAAGCATATGGTTTTATACAAACTTACGGTGAAGCCTATATTTACAAGATAGTGAGTGGAAGCTCTATAGCATTTCTGATACTATATGTGGATGACATATTGTTGATTGGAAATGATATAGAATTTCTGTATAGCATAAAAGGATACTTGAATAAGAATTTTTCAATGAAATACCTCGGTATAGCTACTTATGTATTGAGCATCAAGATCTATAGAAATAGATCGAGACACTTAATAGGACTTTCACAAAGCACATACCTTGACAAAGTTTTGAAGAAGTTCAAAATGGATCAGTCAAAGAAAGGGTTATTGCATGCATTTCAAGGTATGAAGTTGAGTAAGACTCAAAACCCGACCACGGCAGAAGATAGAGAGAATGAAAGTCATTCCCTATGCGTCAGCCATAGGTTCTGTAAAGTATGCCATGCTGTGTACCAGACCTATTGTGTACCTTGCCATGATTTACCAAAGAGTTCTAAGGAAATATTTCTCGGTTATGAAGGTGATAAAGAGTTCGTCGTAAAGGGTTACACCGATGCAAGCTTTGACACCAATTCAAATGACATGGAATCTCAATCTGGATATATATTGATAGTGGGAGCAATTAGCTAGAGTAGCACCTTGCAGAGCATTGTAGACATAGAAATTTGCTAATATACATATAGATCTGAATGTGACAGACCCGTTGACTAAACTTCTCTGACAAGCAAAACATGATCACACCTTATTACTCTTTGGGTGTTAATCACATGGTGATGTGAACTAGATTATTGACTCTAGTAAACCCCTAGGCTGTTGGTCACATGGCGATGTGAACTATGAGTGTTAATTACATGACGATGTGATGGTGTTAAATCACATGGCGATGTGAACTAGATTATTGACTCTAGTGCAAGTGGGAGACTGAAGGAAATATGCCCTAGAGGCAATAATAAAGTTGTTATTTTATATTTCCCTATTCATGATAAAGGTTTATTATTCGTGGTAGAATTGTATTGATCGGAAACATAAATACATGTGTGAATACACAAACAAATATCGTGTCCCTAGTAAGCCTCTAATAGACTAGCTCGTTGATCAAACATGATTAAGGTTTCCTAACCATGGACATGTGTTGTCATTTGATAATGGGATCAGATCATTAGGAGAATGATGTGATGGACAAGACCCACCCGTTAGCTTATCATAATGATCGTTTAGTTTTACTGCTATTGCTTTCTTCATGTCAAATACATATTTGTCGGCGTTCTGGGAACGGGGGTCCCCTGACTTGCCTGCCTGCGGTCTGTGGCGTGGCTCGAGTGGTGGCCCAGTACGACCCATCTTCATCAACGCAAACTCAAGACCCTCGCGAGGGGCCAAGCCTCGCGGGGCGGACGACACGAGGCTTCCTAAGGAGCGGCCTCGCCAGGCAGGCTCGCGAGTAGGTGGAGAGATCAAGGCAAGGGTACGTAGTGAAGAGCTCGTGACGCAAGCCGTGACGATCGAAGACCAGGCGGCGCCAGGCAGGCGCCGGCCTGCGCAGTGTCCTTGTTTCCTCTTTGGTGCAAAGGGGGAAAGCACAGGCGTGGAGTACCGAGGCATCAGGCAAAGGTTACCATTCCGGTGCAACGAGACCAAGACCAGCAGAGCGGCAGGATGGAGGTCACCGTGGAGCCCAAGACGGCGTCATCATCAGTGCCTTTGGCAGCCGAAGACCAACTTTTGTCAGGATAACTTGTACTAGATGTCCCCCTTCAAAATGGCCGTTGTTGGCGCCCTTCCCGCTCAATATTTGGGAAGAGGACCAGGGCCTCTATATATAGAGCTAGCCAGCACAGTAGAGGCGATAGAGTCCCCATCATATCAGCCAGATACGGGAAGATGCATCCCAAGTAGAACACCGCATCAGCTCAAGAACACCTCTCGCTAGGCTGTTCTTCCCTTTGTACTGTTCACCATCAGCCCCTGAGGCAATCCACCACACCACACACTGGAGTAGGGTATTACACCACAACGGTGGCCCGAACCAGTATAAATCTTGTGTCCCTTGTGTTGTTCATCGTTTAGCTTAGATTCTCACGAGGCGATCAGCCGCGGATTGGTACCAGAGTTCGAACCATAAGGGTCTGCCGGAACCCAACATCCGACATTTGGCGCGCCAAGTAGGGGAGCGTTGGAATCTTTCTTCCGTTGTTTTGCGTTCGATCATCCGTCGTGTCCATGGCTGACGCTCGCCGGGCTCGCGTCGAGAGTCGGGCTACTCTCGCCGCCCGCATCACCCAGACGGCCCCCGTCGGCGGGTGTCCCCGTTGCCTGCCGCCAATGCCGCCACCGGCCCGGCGGGGAACGAGCAGCAGGCCACATCATTGCATCCCTCGGTGTGGCGGGAAGGCCGCACCGTCACCCCGTTGTTGACTCCAGCTGGTTCGTCATCCCACACCCGTCGTGCCCCCGCGGACGCGCACGCCGTGCTGCTAGTGGCACGTGAGCTCCTGCACTACCGTCCCGTCGACGACCTCTACAAGGAGTGGCTCGCTCGCATCACCGAGCTCGTCAGCGCCGTAGGGGGCTCCCCTGCACCGTCCCTCTCGCTGCCTCACCCTCCGTCCCGTGTGGGTGGTGCAGCCCAGGAGGTGCCTCCACCACCTCCTCCCCAAGAAGGCGCCCTGGCTCGAAGGCGCGTGGCCCCAGGGCAAGATCCACCACGTCCAGCGCCCGCGCGACAAGAAAGGAGCTGCCAAGATATCCCCCGTCCCCAAGAAGGTGCTCATGTGCTACCAGCACCGGCACGCCACGACCGCATCCCTGCGCCAGCATGTCAAGACCCCGCGTTGCTCTAGTCGGCAGCGCACGGGAATCCCCAGTAGCAAGCCCCGCGTCAGCAGAGAGCTCCAGTGGCCACCGCAGGCTGCCGCACCTTCACCATCGAGCTATGCAGTGTCGCCTGGCCGGGCAAGTTCAAACCAGACCTGCCTCCTCGCTACGACGGCACTGCCGACCCCGCGGAGTTCCTGCAGCTCTACAAACTGGGCATTGAAGCCGCCAACAGGGATGAAAAGGTCATGGCAAACTGGTTTGCCATGGCGCTTAAGGATGGTGCCCGCACCTGGCTCCTGAACCTGCCTCCTGGCACGATCTCCTCCTGGGACGAGATGCACACTCGTTTCATCGCCAACTTTCAGGGCACTCGCAACCGCCCGCCGGATGTGGGTGACCTGCGCCGCATCAAGCAGCAACCCGGAGAGACCTTGCAGAAGTACATCCGGCGCTTCAACAATGCTCGCCTCAAGATTCCCAGGGTGACCGAGGAGACCATTATCTCGGTGTTCTCTGACGGCGTCCGCGACATCAAGATGAAGGAAGAGCTGGCAATCCACGAAGATTTGTGCACGTATCTGGAGTTATTCAACCTAGCGACCAAGTGCGCAAGGGCTGAGGAGGGACGCCTCTCCCTTCTCGAGCTCCCAGCTGCAGATCCAGAAGAGAAGAAAGCCAAGGCCAAGGATGTGAAGCGCAAAGGATCAGTTGTGCTCATAGCAGAGCCGGACACGAAGCACGGCAAGGACCAGCCGGAGTCGTCCAAGGGCAGCCGGTACTGTGTGTACCATGATCTCCACACCCACAACACCAACGAATGCCAAGAGCTCAGGGCCGTGCGAGAAGGCCATGTCGGTCGATGCCCCGAGCGCAATGATCGGGGCTACAGCCGATGCGGAGGAAGAGGTGAATGACGATGGGACGACCGTGGCCCTTGCCAAGGGTGGCGTGACTCGCCTCGCGAGGACCGCTGGCAGGACCAGCCTCGCGAGGGGGCTTGGAGAGATCAGCTTCCTGAGGATCGCCCGCAAGGCAACGCAGGCCTTCCTCCTCTGCCACCACCACCAAGAAGGAATGAAGACCATCATTAGGACGAGGGGGCTGGGGGATTCCAGGAGCCACGTGCTATCGCTTGCATCTTGGGCGGTGCCCAGGCCCCAGCCTCTCAGTGCATCTTCAAGCAGTTTGCTCGCAAGGTGAATGCAGTCCTTCCCAAGCTCGAGGCCACGCGCCCTCTCAGGTGGTCCACGTGCGCCATCACGTTCAGCTCGGCGGATCAGCTCAAGTGCGCTGCGACAGCCGGTGTCCTCCTGATGCTCTGTTCCCCCGTCATCAGCAATGTGCAAGTTACCAGGACCCTCATTGATGGTGGAGCAGGGCTAAATGTCCTGTCCGTCGAGACGTTCAACAATCTCCAAGTGCCGTATGACCAGCTTCAGCCAACCAAGCCTTTTTCAGGAGTCACTGACAGTTCCACCGTCCCGATAGGGCAGGTCCGCCTCCCTGACACCTTTGGACAGTGCAAGAACTACCGTACCGAGATCATTGACTTCGACGTGGCCCACATTCGCCTGCCATACAATGCCATCCTCGAATATCCAGCCCTGGCCAAGTTTATGCCAGTGACTCACCATGGCTACAACATCCTCAAGATGCCAAGAAGTGGCGGAGTCATCGCGGTCCCATGTGAGGAGAAGGATGCGGTGTGCTCTCTTGAGCGCGCCTTCCAAGCCGTGTCAATCGAGGACCCAGACAGCAGGGGTGGAAATCTTCCTGAAGCGGCTCCCAAGAAGAAGAAGATATCACCTGGCTCGAGGCCTCAGGAGGCAGGCACCTCCAGAAGCGCCACATCAGAACCCGCGCCCATCCAAGGGGCGCCGCCCTCTGTCACATAGGAAGGCACGCCCGGCGCCCTCCTCGGGCAAGGCTCGGGGGCTCCCTCCTGGGGAGTCACTGACTTTGCCAAGAGCACGAGGGAGGCGCTCGGGCACCACTTGGAGGCATGCTTCCCAGAACGTTTCCCTTAGGAAAGCGTAAGGCAAGGAGGGCCCAACCCTCAGGAGTTCGTCACCAAGGCCACTCAGGAGCTGCAGGAATCAAGAGTCATGCGTGGCAACCGCCGCCTGCCCAGCGTAGCTCCCCATCCAGGCGAGGATGGCGGGCTGCGCATCTGCATCGACTACCCAGGGCTAAATCGGGTCGCGTCTCAAGAGCGCTTCAGGCCTTCGCGCGTGGGGTGTTGTGGGGGCCCAACTCACAGCTACGTTCGCATGCCCTTCGGCCTGCCGAACGCAGCTGCTGCTCACCAGCGCCTAATGAGGAGCATTCTGGAAGCTTAGGTTGCCAAGCACCGGGCACTCCTGGAGGAGATGGAGATGGACCTAGCTGAGCCGCCCGGACCTCCCAAGCCTCTGGAGGCTCGGAGTTCCGAAGGCTCATGAGGATCGGCTTCTTCACCACACACCGTCAGCTACTCCGACACTCGCTCTACAATGGTATTAGGTGACATCTCTCAAGTTTCATTTCAGCTGGGAGCGCCCTCAGGGCTGCATCATTCCCAGGTCGCGTGGGACTGTCCCCGCGGCATGCATCCATTTTTCTTATGTCTCCAGCTTACCTTGTTGGGGGCGCCCCTTGGGCTGCATCATCCCCAAGCCGCTCGGGCTTGACCCAGTGGCGTGTGCCTTTCCTTGCATCTATCTAAGTTGGATTGCCTCTTCATGCTTAACATGCTTGTGATAATCGCTTGCCGCCTACCACGGGCCTCTTCTCCCTCATGTGAATTGCTTGCACGTTAAAAGGGGGGCGCCTGAGCATTGCGACTCAGGAGCTCTTACTGGCTCTCCAGCCCTCACCCCCTGGCCTTGTCCACGACATCGCGACCTGGCATACCAGCGGCGGTTGAGCTTGCTCGAGGGTCGGGACCTGAGGATGTAGAGCATTTGCATTTTAACCATCTTGCAGGAACGTACCACCGTCAAAGGCCCAGAGCCAGGCGCAACCCGCCTTGAGGTAGGGCCTCGTGAGTCCCGCGCTAGCTCACGGGTGCCCAGATACACCTCTCCTAGCCCTACCGTGCCGGCCACGTGTTAGGGCGGGGCTGTACATGCCCCGGGGGCTCCTCCCGGAGGGGAACCCCCCTCCCACGCACCAGTGAAAGCACCATGCCCCGCGCTAGGTGACGACACTGCCGAGGAGCGGCTACGCCCGTACACATACGAAAGCACTATGCTCCCCGCTGGTGATAAACAACCGGGGGCAGCCCACCGCTACATCAACCTCAGGGAGCCCAGAGCTCTGTGTCTGGCCTCATCGCAACACCTCCCCTCGGCAGCGCTGCACGAGGGGGCTGGACATGGGGGCTGCGCCCGGGTCACACCCGAGCGCATGCTACCCAGCCAGGTCCCTCGGACCTGGTCGTCGTGCGCCCCTCCCTGAGCGGAGCCAAGGTACGAAGACCTGTTTGAGCATCAAGGGGGACTCCTGAGCATCGTGACTCAGGAGCCTAACTGGTCACGAAGCCCCGCACCCCTTAGTTCCGAAAGGCTAACGGCGGTCGAGGTATGCGCGGGGCCGGGCCCTACCGACGTAGAATGATAGATCCTATCTCCCACCCGCTCCCTATTTGCTGTTTGCGCATCAAGGGGGACTCCTGAGCATCGTGACTCAGGAGCCTAACTTGCCACGTAGCCCCCCACTCCTTAGCCCCGTCTTGGTGATCTGGTCGGGGCTAACGGCGGCTGAGGTATGCGCGGGGTCGGGCCCTGCCGATGTAGAACACAAGCAAATAGGAAGGAAACAACAAAATCTAGCAAATTTAGAAGCAAATATTACAGACCATAGATTGTTCTCACAATACTAGGCACGAATTTAAACGCCTCCACGAGGCACGGTGCATGTTGCAGGAATCGAAGCAGGAAATAAGCCGCGAGAAGATCACCCCTGGGCCGCGCCACCGCTCGCGATGGAGTCGCGCTTGTCAGCTCCACCCCCCGAGGCTGCAGAGCCGGCAGTGCCTCGCTTGGGCGCGGTGTTGAAGGCGCGAAACTTTGCCAGCAAGGCCTCCGCTCGACCCTTCACGGCCTCGGCAGCAGCGGCGGAGCTCTCGGCGTCCACGGGCTCCAGCAGGTCGTCAAGGTTAGCGTCGAGGTTACGGAGGTGGACATGGCTGAGGATCCGCGTCAGCGCTGCAGAGGAAAGGATGCGGGCCTCAACTTCGGCCATGGGGCCGATGCCGGTCATGACCTCCTCAAGCGCCTCGACGAGGAAGGGAACCAGCTTGGCGGGGCCTTCCATGGCTCCATCCAGCGGTTTCTCCAGGCCCTCTTCGTAAAGCATCTTCAACGCCGTGCGAGCCCTCTCCTCATAACACGTGAAGGCCGTGCGGTCCTCGGCCAAAACCTTCGCGTCGGCATCCAGCTCAACCCTCTTCGTCTTCAGCGCCTGCTCCAGCGTCTTCAGCTGGTCGCGGTCAGCCGAGAGTTCGGCGTCGTCGTCCTTGACGCAGCCTCCCGAGCCTTCATCTCCTCCTCCTTCGTCTGGCGCTCGCGAACCTCCTTGGCAAGCTCATCACGCAGCCCTTGCATCTCGCCCTCCAGCATCTTGCAACGGCCCTTAACAGCTGAAGCATCCTTTAATGTCGTGTTGTGAGCGGCTATGGCCTGGGAGGTGACTTGCTTCTCCTCCTCGGAAGTCGTCATAGCCTGGCTCAGCGCCGCTCGGACAGAAGCGTTAGAGCGAACCTAGCCGGAGATCAGCTCCAGGCGCCCAGCCACCATGTGGGGGTCGCCGCCCCGGAGATCCTCCCGCAGCCGACTCAGCTTGTCGGCGGCGCGGTCCAAGGCAACGGAAGAGGCAGAGGGGACGAGAGCCGATGGAGTAGGAGGATAAGATGGCAGCGTAATCACAGCTTGGGAGGCAGGGACCTCCTGGGCCTTGGCAACTTCGGCGACAGCATCAAGCACAGGTGCCTCCAGAGTCAGCGGGGTCATGGGGGCTGACTCCCCGTTGGAGCGTCCCTGCTAGCCTCGCGAGTATGATCGGGCAGGGGAAGTGCGGGGTCCGCTGCCCCCCTTTCCCGCGAGTGAAGATGTGGCCACGGCCGATGAACCCTCCCAAAGCGGGGTCGCCATGTCTCCCTTCAGCCTCTTTGCCGCAGGTGGCAGCCTACCCAATAGGAGATGTCAGGCCTCAACGGCAAAAAATAGGAGCAAAGCGGAGTGCGAGTATTTACTGGTCGGCTGTCGCGGAATCTCATGGACTCCGGCCAAGCTTGAAGCCCGAAATCCTCTTGTGGGGCTCAGCCTCGGGAGGCCCAGCCGCGGAGGAAGGCGCACCTGAAGGGCTAGAGCTGGCTTCGGGCGACACCAGGGCTGGGGTAGACCCTCGGGAGATCAGCCCAGACCTGTCCTTCTTCGGGATCAAGGGCGGATCCTCCCCCCTCGCCTGGTGCCGGCTTCGTCGTCATCTGGCATGGAGGGGAGGGTGCTGGACCTGCGCCAGGGGGAAGTCTCCCCCGTCCCCTTGAGGGTCGCCTCCGAGTCACGTTCCTTCCCCTCTTCTTCGTCTTCCTCCTCTCCCCCGCCGGAGTCATCAAAAGACAATTCCACCATCGCCGTCGCCGCCTGGCCCTCTGGGGCCTCCATCGGCACCAAACTGACCCCGTCGAAGGTGGGCATGGTGTCCACCACCCGCTCCCAGTCATCGCAAAGGAACAAGCGGAGGGCTGCGATCAGATACTCGTCGTTTAGGGCATCCGAGCTCAGGGGGAGGACGACATCCGCATCCTCGAGCCTCCACAGCGGGCGCGAGTGTGCCTGAAGAGGGGCCACCCGGTGCAACAGGAACTCCCTCAAGAGCGTGGCCCCGGTCAGCTTTGTCGCCCTCAAATTGCCCAGCCTCAGGTCAGTGTTCATCTTCTCCAGCACCAGCTTCGCCCGCCGGTCGTCGACTTTCATGCGGGACCATGCCTCAACAGCCTCGGGCTGCTCCATGGGCAGCTCCAGCAGGGGGTTGTTGCATCTGGCGCCCACCATGACCCACTTGCTCCGGAAGCCGTCGGCCCTCTTCCCGGCCTTCGAGATGGCGTTGGCTTTGGAGTACATGACAAAGCTCGTGCACACCGAGATATTGGCGCCAGTGACCCGGAGGGAGAAGAAATGGCGCAGCAAGGCCACGAAGGGCATCACCCCGACGTGCGCCTCACAGTAGTAGGCGAAGATCAATAGGAGGAGAACAGAGTTGGGGTGGATATGCAGAGCGTGCAACTGGTATTGGTGAAGGAGAGCAAGAAAGAACTCAGAGAAAGGAGGCACCAGACCAGCGATGACGGTGCTCATGAAGAGGGGGTAGAAGGTGCTCCCCTTGTCCTCTGGCCGGGCGGAGCCAGGCCGGAGCGTGGTCTCCCCCATATCTTTGCTCTGCGCCGCCGCGATCTGGCGCATGAGGGCGAGATTCTTCTCCGTCATGTTTGGAGAATCCAGGGCCGGCGAGTACCAGGCCGGTGAAGCCCCTGGCGCGGTCTTGGGGGGCGCCATTGCTCGCCGGAGATGAAAGGCTGCAGCAGATCTGGAGATTTCGGAAGCAGGAGGGCGGAGAGCAAGAAAGGGGATCTGAAGCAAGGCGGATGAGAGCAATGAAAGTAAGGCTAACCCCGGGCCAGCCTTTTTGTCAGTCATGCAGTTGCTGAGGCAGCGTGGGGAAGCGGAGACGCCCACGTCCAATCAACCGCCATGCGACGCCCAAGGCCGCAGGCTGTTGGGGCCCGCGGCGCTCCGCACTTGCCCCTTCGCTTCTCTGCTAAGCCAAGTCCGAGCGCACCTTGGGCCCGGGGGCTACTGTCGGCGTTCTGGGAACGGGGGTCCCCAGACTTGCCTGCCTGCGGCCTGCGGCGTGGCTCGAGTGGTGGCCCAGTACGACCCATCTTCATCAGTGCAAACTCCAGACCCTCGCGAGGGGCCAAGCCTCGTGGGGCGGACGACATGAGGCTTCCTCAGGAGCGGCCTCGCCAGGCAGGCTCGCGAGGAGGCGGAGAGATCAAGGCAAGGGTACCTCGCGAGGTGCTCGTGACGCAAGCCGTGATGATCGAAGACCAGGCGGGTGCCGGCCTGCACAGTGTCCTTGTTTCCTCTTTGGTACAAAGGGGGCAAGCACAGGCGTGGAGTATCGAAGCATCAGGCAAAGGTTGCCATTCTGGTGCAACAAGACCAAGACCAGCAAAGCGGCAGGCTGGAGGTCACCGTGGAGCCCAAGACGGCGTCAGCGCCAGTGCCTTTGGCAGCCGAAGACCAACATTAGTCAGGATAACTTGTACTAGATGTTCCCCTTCAAAATGGTCGTTGTTGGCGCCCTTCCCGCTCAATATTTGGGAAGAGGATCAGGGCCTCTATATATAGAGCTAGCCAACACAGTAGAGGAGATAGAGTCCCCATCATATCAGCCAAAGACGGGAAGATCCATCCCAAGTAGAACACCGCATCAGCTCAAGAACACCTCTCATGAGGCTGTTCTTCCCTTTTAACTGTTCATCATCAGCCCCTGAGGCAATCCACCACACCACACACTGGAGTAGGGTATTACACCACAACGGTGGCCCGCACCCGTATAAATCTTGTGTTCCTTGTGTTGTTAATCGTTTAACTTAGATTCTCACTAGGCGATCAGACGCAGATTGGTAGGGGGAAGATCTTCGCGCGCACCCCAGCGTTCGAACCTTAATGGTCTGCAAGAACCCAACATCCGACAATATTCCTTTGACTATGAGATTATGCAACTCCTGGATATCGGAGGAATAACTTGTGTGCTACCAAACATCGCAACGTAACTGGATGATCATAAAGATTCTCTACAGGTATCTCCGAAGGTGTTTGTTGAGTTGGCATAGATCGAGATTAGGATTTGTCATTCCGAGTATCAGAGAGGTATCTTTGGGCCCTCTCGGTAATACACATCATAAGCTTGCAAGAAAATGACTAAGGAGTTAGTCACAATGTGATGTATTACGGAACGAGTAAAGAGACTTGCCTGTAACGAGATTGAACTAGGTATAGAGATACCGAAGATCGAATCTCGGGCAAGTAACATACCGATGGACAAAGGGAATTACGAATGTTGTCATAACGGTTCGACCGATAAAGATCTTCGTAGAATATGCAGGGGCCAATATGGGCATCCAGGTTCCGCTATTGGTTATCGACCAGAGAGGTGTCTCGGTCATGTCTACATAGTTCTCGAACCCATAGGGCCCGCACACTTAACGTTCATTGATAATATAGTGTTATATGAGTTATATGATTTGGTGACCGAATGTTGTTCAGAGTTCGGATGAGATCACAGACATGATGAGGAGTCTTGAAATGGTCGATAGCTAAAGTTTGATATATAGGACGATGGTATTTCGACACCGTAAGTGTTTTGGGACATACAAGGAAGAAATCGGGTCACCGGAAGGGGTTCCGGGTACCCTCATCATGTATATGGGTTTAACGGGCCAAGAGAGGGACAGAACAGCCCACACGGGGCTGGTGCGCCCCTTTCCCTAGCCAGACAACCCTAGGGAAGGAAAGGGGGAGGGATATCCCCTCCTGCCATTCTCTCTCATGGGAGAAAGGAAAGGGGGGCGCTACCCTCCCTTGCCTTTCCCCTACTCCTATACATGGCAGGGGGCGCCACCTTGGGAGAGACCCCAAGTAGGATTCCTCCTTCTTGGGTGCCACCCTTGACTGCTCCTCCCTCCCTCCCACCTATATATATGTGGGAGGGGGCTCCTAGCACACAACAGACAATTGCCTATCCGTGTGTGGCGCCCCCCTCCACCATTTACACCCCGGTCATATTTTCGTAGTGCTCAGGTGAAGCCCTATGGAGATCACTTCACCATCACCGTCACCACGCCGCCATGCTGACAGAACGCATCTACTACCTCGATGTCTTGCTGGATCAAGAAGGCAAGGGACATCACCGAGCTGAACGTGTGCAGAATGCAGAGGTGCCGTGCGTTCAGTACTTTATCGGTTGAAGCGCGAAGAAGTTCGACTACATCAACCGCGTTGTGAAACGCTTCCTCTTATGGTCGATGAGGGTACGTAGACACACTCTCCCCCTTGTTGCTATGCATCTCCATGGATAGATCATTGTGTGTGCGTAGAATTTTTTTGTTTTCCATGCAACGATTCCCAACAGTATTTCCCTTCGCATATGAGGCAAAATGAGATATTTATAATTTTATCCAGCTTTGGGAAGAGAGTCTCCCTCAAGCTTGGGGGAAGTTTTCTAAGATTGGAAGAAATTTTTGAATAAACTTGATGAAAACAGCTAGTTCTCTCAAGCTTGGGGGAAGGTATTTGAGATACGCACTTTCAATCTTCCCAATTTTTACGATTGATGAAAACACGGTTGTGTATAACATGGAATCATAAAACATGTGTACGTTTATGTACTTTTCATATGTTTTGTGCATTATGTAAAATTTGCTTTTGAAATGCAAATGGACATATCATTGGGTGGGAACATCAAGCATGCATTGTTTGCACAAGAATTGGCCCCATGCCTCCCCATCTGTTTCAGCATCCATTTTGATCACTTCTATCATTAATCACAAAAACCATGAGCATTTATTAGATGCACTTTCGATCCCCTTTTTTTGTGATCGATGACAACATAATTGAGTATTCATGAAATGATAAAACTTGCGTATTAGGTACTTGTCATATGTTTTGAGCTCCCTTTTTTGTATGTATTACATGACTTTTTTAATGCACATACAAATATCATTAGGTAGTATGGCAACACCAAAACATACACATTCCATGGAAGAAGTAGAGTTTGTCATCAGTATTAATTTCATATCTTGTAATGACTATATCATAGTCGTCTCAGTCTTGTACTCAGTTTCTTGTTGAAAGTTTTGGCCTCATTGCCTAGCATCAGCTTTAATAGAAATGGTTGTGTACATCGTATTGATGCAGAGGCCCGGGGTTTCATTCTCCTTTTCAACAAAAAATTGGTAATGCATTGTGCATACAAGAATTATCCCCACGCCTAGACGCGACATTACTGCACCCGGGCTCATCTGAGCCCGGGGATGAACAGTAAAATCTAGAAAATAGAAGAAACAAAAAAATGATTTTTTATTAGTGTGCAAGATGCTCCTATGAGTAATGTACGTGCAAAATTTAGTGAAGTTTGGACATTCGAGGAGCTCATGAAAAAAAAACAAATTCCGGGTGTTTAAGAAACATTTGAAAAAAACATTGTTCAGAGGGAAGCAACGTTTTGGCTCTCATGTGCATCCGCACCCCTGGGTGAACAGTAAAATTGTTAATAATAATAATAATAAATTTGAAACTACTTTTTTTGTGTGATGTTGTTGGAAATGTTGCATGGAAAACAAAAAAAAATCTATGCACATGCAAGATCTATCCATGGAGGTGCATATCAACGAGGGGGAGAGTGTGTCTATGTACCCTTGTGGACAGTAAGCGGAAGCGTTTGACAACATGGTTGATGTAGTCGAACTTTCTTCATGATCCAACCGATCGAGTACCGAACGTACGACATCTCCGCATTCAACACACGTTCAACTCAGTGACGTCCACGCCTTCTTCATCCAGCAAGACAGCGAGGTAGTCGATGAGTTCCGGCAGCATGACAGCATGGTGACAGTGATGGTGAAGTTATCTCCGTAGGGCTTCACCTAAGCACTACGAAAATATGACCGGGGGTGTAAACGGAGGAGGGAGGCACCGCACACGGCTAAGACAATGTTGTGTCTTGTGCTAGGCGCCCCCTCCCACATATATATTGGTGGTGGGCTGGAGGGAGCAGCCAGGAGGCGCCCGCTATTAGGCCGAATCCTACTTGGGGTCTTCCCCAAAGTGGCGCCCCCTTCCTTATTTGAAGTGCGGGAGGAAGGAAGGAGGAGGTGGCACCCCCCTTTCCTTTCTCTCCTGGGGAGCGAAATGCAGGAGGGGCCACCCCTCCCCTTTCCTTCCAATAGGGCCGACCAGCCAAGGGAAGGGGCGCACCATCCCCTTTGTGGGCTGGTCTGTCCCCCCCTTTGGCCCATAAGGCCCATACACTTGCCGAGGGGGTGCCCGGAACCCCTTCTGGCGACCCGATGAGTACCAGGTGCACTCCGAAACTATTACGGTGTCTGAATGCCATCGTCATATATATCAATATTTACCTGTCGACCATTTAGAGACTCCTCGTCATGTCCGTGATCTCATCTGTGACTCCGGACAACATTGGGTCACCAAATCATATAACTCATAGAACACTATATCGTCAACGAACGTTAAGCATGCGGACCCTACGGGTTTGAGAACTATGTAGACATGACCGAGACACCTCTCCAGTCAATAACCAATAGCGGAACCTAGATGCCCATATTGTCTCCTACATATTTTATGAAGATATTTATCGGTCGAACTGTTATAACAACATACGTAATTCCCTTTGTCCATCGCTATGTTACTGGCCCAAGATTCGATTGCTGGTATCTCTATACCTAGTTCAATCTCGTTACCGGCAAGTCTCTTTACTCGTTACGTAATACAACATCTCGTAATAAACTCATTAGTTATATGCTTGCAAGGCTTCTTATCATGTGTATTACTGAGAGGGTCCAGAGATACCTCTCTGATACTCGGAGTGACAAATCTTAATCTTGATCTATGCCAACTCAACAAACACCTTTGGAGATACCTGTAGAGCATCTTTATGGTCACCCAGTTACGTTGTGATGTTTGATAACACATAAGGCATTCCTTCATGTCGGTGCAATAGACCCTGGGTATGTTACCCTGATTGAGCACATGCACGGGAACAAGGTTATGGCATCAAGCCATGCTAGAGTACAAGAGACCAAGATCTTAGAATGACCAATATGGAGAACAAGAGGACTAAGATCAAGCCAAAGAAGCAAAGTACCATGAGGAGAAAAGCCTCCCTTGTCGGGTAGATAGGCTTGGGAAGGGAAGAGCCACCCCGCAAGAAAGCGACCAAGACGTCCCAGCAGGGCCTGCCGGGACACACGAAGGCAAGAAACACCTCATCACCCACGTCGTGGATTAGTGCGGTGTCAAGCCCCAAGGTGATTAAGTGACAGCCATGCACCGCATGGCAACCTCTTTCTATAGGAAAACCTACAGATGACACCCGTCCCGCAACGTGTCGAACAAGCAGGCGTGAAGCTGGCAAAACAAGCCCGACAAGGCTTGCCAGGCGAGCAATTATATGACATTGAGCCGCGCATTTAATGCACCCTGTCAGCCTGCAGAGTTAGGTATGATAATACTATTTGCCGACTTATCAGTGCATAATGACTGATTTGCCATTGTGGTGACCCCTTAACCTATAAAAGGAGGCCCATGGCAACCGTAGAAGGGGTTCGCGAGGCTACAAAGCTAGACACCCATACACGCGTAGCCACTACCGCCCTACCGGGCAATTGTACTACACTCCACCACCACTATTCCACCATCAATCCACCAAACCAGGAGTTGTGATTTACGCCTCGCGGCGGCCCTAACCTGGGTAATATTGCTTGTGTGATCCCTGCCGCGCTGCCCCATGCTCCTCCACTCTTTGTGCACCGCGACGTCCCCCCTACCGAACCAGCAAGGGTCCCTTTGTGTCACGCCCAATATGCGATACTATCCTAAAAGACTCGAATATCCCACCAAGGATAGAACCGCATATTGAAACACTTTTGCAAGGTGGATATCATTACATCAACATTACATAATAGATGGGGATACATACAAAAGGCATACAATACCACACGAATACAACATCACAATACATAAGAGCACCATCCGACTGCGGATGAAACACAAACAGAAACTCAAACGACATCCACCCTGCTAGCCCAGGCTGCTGACCTGGAACCTATCCCCTGATCAAAGAAGAAGCAGAAGAAGAACTCCAAAACAAGTAACATCGCTCTCGCGTCATGATCATCGCATAACCAGTACCTGCAACTGTTGTTCTAGTAATCTGTGAGCCACGAGGACTCGGCAATCCCATTAACATGGGTATCAAGACTAGCAAAGCTTAAAGGGAAAGGAAGGGGTAAAGTGGTGAGGTTGCAGCAGCGACTAAGCATATATGGTGGCTAACATACGCAAATAAGAGCGAGAAGAGAGCAAGCGGAACGGTCATGAAGCTAGCAATGATCAAGAAGTGATCCTGAACTCCTACTTACGTCAAACATAACCCAAAAACCGTGTTCACTTCCCGGACTCCGCCAAAAAGAGACCATCATGGCTACACACACAGTTGATGCATTTTAATTCGGATCTGGTGTCAAGTTATCTACAACCGGACATTAACAAATTCCCATCTGCCACATAACCGCGGGCACGGCTTTCGAAAGTTTATACCCTGCAGGGGTGTCCCAACTTAGCCCATGATAAGCTCTCGCGATCAACGAAGGATATACCTTCTCCCAGGAAGACCCGATCAGACTCGGAATCCCGGTTTACAAGACATTTCGACAATGGTAAAACAAGACCAGCAAGACCTCCCGCTGTGCCGACAAATCCCGATAGGAGCTGCACATATCTCGTTCTCAAGGCACACCGGATGAGCCAGACGTCGGGTTGGCAAAGACCTTGATTGCCCAGGGGGCGCCGGACATCGCTCGGTTTGGACCAACACTTGGACAAGCATTGGCCCGGGGGGCTAAAATAAAGATGACCCTCGGGCTCCGGAAACCCAAGGGAAAAAGGGCTAGGTGAGGCAAATGGTAAAACCAAGGTTGGGCCTTGCTGGAGGAGTTTTATTCAAAGCAAAGTGTCAAGGGGGTCCCATAAATCACCCAACCGCATAAGGAACGCAAAATCCGGGAACATAACACCGGTATGACGGAAACTATGGCGGCAAGAGTGGAACAAAACACCAGGCATAAGGCCGAGTCTTCCACCCTTTACCAAGTATATAGATGCATTAATTAAATAAGAGATATTGTGATATCCCAACACAATCCTGTCCACCATGGAGCAATCTTCAACTTCACCTGCAACTAACAATGCTATAAGAGGGGCTGAGCAAAGTGGTAACATAGCCAAACAATGGTTTGCTAGGAAGGGTGAAAAAATATTAGGGGCTAACATGGCAATTTGGGAGGCTTGATAATAAGTGATAGGTAGCACAACATAGCGACAGAACGAAGCAACTAGCATAGGAATGATAGTAGTGAGATCCAGGGTAGCGGTCATCTTGCCTGAAATCCCGCTAGGAAGAAGAACGAGTCCATGAAGAAGACGAGTAGGAGTAGTCGAGCGAATCCTCACAGTCGCAACATTACCGGAACTAGGAAGCAACACCGGAAATAAACAAACAACATGGTAAATGCACAAGCATAAACATGACATGATGCACAAACAAGTATGATGCATGTCCGGTTTAATGAGGCATGGCATGGCAAAGTGCAACAACAACACTACAATTTAAGTGGAGCTCAATATGCAACGAGTTGCATATTGACAAAACACCACATCGAGTTATTTAGTTCACTCTTGTTTAGGTACTCAACAATATTAAATGTTTCTTTAACATGGCAAGAGGTGAAGCATAATTAAACTACCTATCTAGGCAAATTTAAATGAGGCCGGAACAAAAAACAACAATTCCGGAAAATCCCCATGTGCATATTTTAGATTCGGTACTGTTATGCCCTAAACCATATTTTATTGTTGTTAAACAGTAAAATAAAGTGGACCATGTTATTCTAGGCATTTTTCCACCCCATTTACATATAAAGAACATTTAATTCTGAGCTACGGTTATTTAGTTATGAAATAAATCATTTTAGCATGGCATTTAAGCAAATTAATGCAAACAGCAATTTAAACATTTTAAACATGGATGAAAGTGGCATATGATTAATCTACACAAAATTCTAAGCATTTTACATGTTTAAATCATTTTAATCCGATGCACGGTTTATTAGTTATTATATGCATGAAGGCGGAGGGTCAATCTGTAAATATGCAGTTTACTGGATAAATAGATAAATTCGCTGAACAGGAAAAAAACATGACATGGCCAAATCTGAGGCGGACTGGGCTGCTCACATTGGGCTCTCGGGCCGGAAGCGAAGAAGTGGCTGGACGCAGGCTAGGCCTTGGCGGCCCTACGCTCGACCAGCGAGGTCAAGAGGCACGGGCGG
This sequence comes from Triticum dicoccoides, assembly GCF_002162155.2. Taxonomy (NCBI): domain Eukaryota; kingdom Viridiplantae; phylum Streptophyta; class Magnoliopsida; order Poales; family Poaceae; genus Triticum; species Triticum dicoccoides. The sequence continues at coordinate 462,582,518 of NC_041387.1, read as the reverse complement.
CTTCGTTCTGTCGCTCGAAGCAGAGGACAAAGACAGGCGACGCGGCTGTAGGCGGAGCTGAAGCAGGGAACGGCAGCGCGACATTGAAGATGGCGGGGGGGCCATGGCGCGGCTCCCGGCGATGAGGATAAGGTGAGGAGGAGCGGATCCAGGCGGAGGCGACCCGGAACTTGGCGCGCGAGCAAGGGACTTGGCGGCGGAGACTTGGGCGCAGGTAGGTGGGGACGATGTTGGTGCGGGAACAGCGGGTGGCTGCAGAGGAAGTCGGCGGCTGGCGCAAGCTGGACGCGGGGAAAGCCGAGAACCGGCAGCGGAGCATGCTCCCGTCCGGATCCAGCCGGAACCGAGGCGGGGCTGGAGGCAACAACGGCGGTGGACTCGAGCTTCGGCGGTGGCGCTGGTTCACTGTGAGAAAAGAAACAAGACGAGGGGGATGGATGGATGGTCAGGGAGGAGCGCGTGATGGGAAAAAGGAAAGAGAAGGCACAGAGGAACGACGATGTGACCTCAGCATCTCACCGGCCCGGCATGAACGAGAAGCTGGAGACGAGATGGGGCGGCGCGGGTCTCTGGCGAGGTCAGTCGAAGGCGGTGGCTTCAGGGAAGGTGAGCTCGAGCTCATCCTGTTGGGCCTCAGCGCAGGTGACGGGAGGCTGGAGCTGGCGCAGCTTGGTGGATCAAGGCATAGGCAGAGGCTAGTGGATTGGACCGGGGGGAATGAGGAGATCCCGAGGAAGAAAGGGAGGTGGGTGGCGGCGGCTCGGGAATAGGTGGATGGATGGGACAGGATCCCTAGTTTCTAGGGTTAGAGTAGACTGATTATATAGTGAGTGGGTTAGAATAGGGGTGATCTAGTCCCTTCGATCATAATCGGACGGTCGAGAATAAATAGGCTAGGGAGTCCAAATAAGAAAACAGAGATAATTTACGGATGTTTGGGGATGATCAGGATCCAACGGTGATTACTGAGCGGGTCAGGTTCCGAGCAGGTTTCGGACGCGCGCGCGAGGGGGCTGCGAGCTGGCAAGAGAGGTTAGGTGGTCACGGTCAAGAGGGAAGCGAAACCCTGATTGGTCTGGAATGGCCAACAAAAGCAAGGGGGGACACGGCAACTATGAGCGGATGCAAGTTTTATGAAAACGATGCCGATGCAATGCGAATGATGACATGACACGAGATGCATAACAAGAACAAAATGCAAAACAACAGACAAAAACGCAACCATGGAGAAAATAATAAATCACATAGCCGGAAATGGCAAGAGTCGGAGTTACGAATATGGAAAGTTGTATCCGGGGCGTTACAACACTCCACCACTACGAGAGGATCTCGTCCCGAGATCTAGGATGGCACCGGAGAGAAACGGAAGAGGAAGATAAGAGGTAAACAAAGTTGCTTCTTCGACAAAAGAGTGAAACCACGAACCTAGAGAGGTTGAACAAATTTAAAGAGACAAAACAACAGAGATGGCCAAGATTACAAATAGTCCGTTAGAAAAGAGGAACAAGGAACATAACGAGAACTTGAAGGTTGCAAAAACATGAATCAAGAGTTTAATGGACAAGATAGAATTCGAAACCACTCCGATTAAAACAAGATGAGAGAGGAAGAATTCGGGCAGCACTCCGTTTGAACATGGAAGGACTAGAACATGAAATTGAGAAGATGGGATGATACTTGATGAAATCAACAACACACTACCTCCGAAACTATTGAAAGAATGGCACAAGGGGTAAGAAAGATTTCAGACAGCTCTCTGGTTGAGGAAGGAGGCAAAACTTGATAAGATGAAAGAACACGAATGAAAACACGACACGCCGGTTAAATGGATAAGCATGAAAAGAACATGATCTTGACAAAACAAGGTGATGAGTGAAAAGGGCAACATCACAATGCCTCCGGAAGAAAGAATAGAAGATAGATCATTCGAATAACAGAATGGAGAAGAAAATGCCAACTTCTGCCACAAAAGAACTTGGAAAGCACCCTAGCAAGAAGGTTAGAACAAAGTTGTTGGAAGACCAACAACGAAAAGAATAAGTTTGTAGTGGGCTTATGGAAACATCTCAACATTATGAGGTGACAACCGACCACTAAAGGAAACAATTGCTTGCTTTAGATCGGCGAAGAGGTGAACACTTCTTCCACAAAGATGATAAAGAGATAACTTGGATCCTTGATATGCACCACAAATAGCAACATTCCCAATGGAAGGCTTTAGGTGAAATATGACACAAGATAACTCCAATGGAGGGATTAATAGGTTGAAACGATCTCCTGAACGAAGAGAAAATGATGGATTTAAAATATCTCATTCTTGACAACATATGAATCATGAAACATGAATGGAAATTATCAAGAAGGACATAACACCACCTCAAAAGATATTGATTGAGAGAATTGCACTTCGAAATGCAAGAAGAAGAATACTTGATCTCCTCAAAACAAAACATGTGTCGAGCACCATGTTTAATTTTTGAGTATAGCTTGGCAGATCATAACTTCGAGAGAAATCTTGAAGAACAATTGAAGAGTGAAAAGAATCCTTGATGAACCGTCATGTAGAGCCTCCATGAAGAACTCTGGTAATAAAAGGGTGATAGACAGGAAGAGAAGTTGAAAACACAAGGTGAAGCCTTGCAATAATTTAGGTGGAGCTTCGCGATGATATAACCGAGAAAACTTGGAACTCCGGAAAAAAGAAAAGATGAAACACTAGAAACAAGAATTACTTCATCATGAACAATCTCCGGAAGAAAATAATTGAATCACCTCGAGGAAATAAGAATAAGATTTATTGTATGCTTATCCTTCATCAAATTAAACCGATGACAAGCAATGGATTTGGCATACTACTTATTCTTCTTGGAGGATTAAAGATAGACAAAGCGCAAACTTGAGAAGGTATTGATGGAACCACCGGTGGGATTGAAACAACGAAAGAATGAATGAATCGATACAATAACAAAGAAAGTGAAATCTTGAACGAACCACCGTATAAATTGCAAAAGAGAGTAGCAAGGGCACAATTCACCGGAAAGAATTTGAAAACGAATGAAGATACTTGAAGCGATTTAAATACATGAGAACGAAGAGAACATGAACTAATTAGAGGATATTTGAACGATTCACCGGTAAGATTTGGAGAACGATAGCTACACGCCGAGAATGAAGAATTATGACATGATGGCCTTCGGAGGAAAGAAATGGAAACAAATCATGAAATGCTCCGGATGGTAAGAAAAGAATTGTCACAATTGAAAACAATTATGAGAGGATGGCTTAAGCTAGAACCATGAATCTCTGGAAGAACGGGTAAGGATTTAAGAGGAACTCTTCTTCGGTCTTCAAAAACCGTGAATGATGACGAGAAACACCACTATGAATTGTTGAGATACTCCGGGATGAAAATTAGAAACGTTGAACCAACGATGAAAGAATTTGAAAGATCTTGGAGAAGGACATATGACTTATGATAATTCATTCTTACGCCAAACTCGAAAAGAATTAGGAATGGCTCCGTAATAATTAGAAGAGTCAGGTAAGATCCTGGGAAAAGACCTGTGGGTTAGGGCCCACTCAAAAGATACACCTTCGAAAAATTACTTGAAAGGGAAATTGCATCGGTTGAATTAAATAGCTTGAATGAGAGGAAAACGTCGAAGTAACTTGAATGGATTAATAATGGAAACATGATTCTTCTGAGATATCTTTAGCACTCCGGATATGAATAGAGAGAGGCGAGCGATTATGAGATGCACCGGCATGGGATAGCATTTGAAATGAGGAAAGGGATATGATCAACACCGAAAGCTTGAACTGGATCCATCGGAGAAGAAACAACAATGAAGGATCATGAACTTGAAACTGTTGAGCATCTTCATGGGAAATCACCGGATAAGAACATTGAAAGAAAAGAATGAAGAGACTTCACATCAATAAGATGGATACTTGATTAAGATATCTGAGTCCTTGAAGAAAAGGGTGGGAGGGTGGGGGGAAAACAAAGACAACTTGGGATGAACGAAACAAACACCGTTGAGAAAACTTAGAATTGATCCTGCGGATGGGGAGAATGATGGGATCATCTCGAAGAGAAGCGCACTGGTTGGAAAAGAATTAACATGACAACATCAATGATCAAAAGGATTAGTATTCACATAGCAATATGAGAACACCATTTAGGAAAGGTATGGATTCAACATTTGACTTCGAAGCAACTCGAATACCACAAATAAAACAAAACAAAGGATTTGGCTTGCAGAATAAGCCGGAACAAATACATATGATAGAGATTTACCCAATCCCATATCATGCATCTGTCGGAAAGATATTCTAGGAGCTACTTGAATTCCCACCTATAAACTCCCGAAACTTCCTGGTTATGCAATCTGGTGTTGGGGATACAGGGGAAGCAATATATCTCACCCAAACTAACAATACCTACATCCAAGATGTATCCATCCGTCAACACATAACCAAGAAACCTTCGGAAATCGTGTACCTCAACCTTCGAAAAGCATCCGTTATACGAGTTATGGCAATACTCCCGAACTCCCCAGTACTGGGTGACGTCGAGGTTATCTCACCAACAACTGCATAAAAGAGCTTTTCGATGTCAGCAAAACTCAAGTATTCCAGAACTGCAACGATAAAATTGTGACAACAACACCTCGGAGCTCAACTCCCCGGGTCAATGCCACATAATAGACAGGAGGCACCAAGAACAATGTTCTTGTCACAAAACCATCGGAACGATTCCAAGATACCCGCGTGATCCTAAATTTTTTTTAGTGAAATTTGAGGAGAGGAAATTCAAAACATCTATGTCAGGAGACCTCACCAGAGCGACGAAGGGGGCTGAGGAGTAAAAAGAATCCTACTCTCCGATATATATAATCCTAAGACTCAAAATAGTTTTCTTCTAGACTCAACAACGGCCAACAATCAAGGGGGCTCCTATGGTCGGTCGAGGCTCTGATACCAACTTGTCATGCCCAATATGGGATACTATCCTAAAGAGACTCGAAGATCTCACCAAGGATAGAACCGCATATTGAAACGCTTTTGCAAGGTGGATATCATTACATCAACATTACATAATAGATGGGGATACATACAAAAGGCATACAATGCCACACGAATAAAACATCACAATACATAAGAGCACCATCCGACTACAGATGAAACACAAACAGAAACTCAAATGACATCCACCCTGCTAGCCCAGGCTGCCGACCTGGAACCTATCCCCTGATCGAAGAAGCAGAAGAAGAACTCCAAAACAAGTAACATCGCTCTCGTGTCATGATCATCGCATAACCTGTACCTGCAACTGTTGTTGTAGTAATCTGTGAGCCACGAGGACTCAGCAATCCCATTACCATGGGTATCAAGACTAGTAAAGCTTAAAGGGAAAGGAAGGGGTAAAGTGGTGAGGTTGCAGCAGCGACTAAGCATATATGGTGGCTAACATACGCAAATAAGAGCGAGAAGAGAGCAAGCGGAATGGTCATGAAGCTAGCAATGATCAAGAAGTGATCCTGAACTCCTACTTACGTCAAACATAACCCAAAAGCCGTGTTCACTTCCCGGACTCCGCCAAAAAGAGACCATCACGGCTACACACACGGTTGATGCGTTTTAATTCGGATCTGGTGTCAAGTTATCTACAACCGGACATTAACAAATTCCCATCTGCCACATAACCGCTGGCATGGCTTTCAAAAGTTTATACCCTGCAGGGGTGTCCCAACTTAGCCCATGATAAGCTCTCGCGATCAACGAAGGATATACCTTCTCCCAGGAAGACCCGATCAGACTCAGAATCCCGGTTTACAAGACATTTCGACAATGGTAAAACAAGACCAGCAAGACCTCCCGCTGTGCCGACAAATCCCGATAGGAGCTGCACATATCTCGTTCTCAGGGCACACCGGATGAGCCAGACGTCGGGTTGGCATAGACCCTGATTGCCTAGGGGGCGCCGGACATCGCTCGGTTTGGACCAACACTTGGACAAGCATTGGCCCGGGGGGGCTAAAATAAAGATGACCCTCGGGCTCCGGAAACCCAAGGGAAAAAGGGCTAGGTGAAGCAAATGGTAAAACCAAGGTTGGGCCTTACTAGAGGAGTTTTATTCAAAGCGAACTATCAAGGGGGTCCCATAAATCACCCAACCGCGTAAGGAACGCAAAATCCGGGAACATAACACTGGTATGACGGAAACTAGGGCGGCAAGAGTGGAACAAAACACCAGGCATAAGGCCGAGTCTTCCACCCTTTACCAAGTATATAGATGCATTAATTAAATAAGAGATATTGTAATATCCCAACACAATCCTGTCCACCATGGAGCAATCTTCAACTTCACCTGCAACTAACAACGATATAAGAGGGGCTGAGCAAAGCGGTAACATAGCCAAACAATGGTTTGCTAGGAAGGGTGAAAAAGATTAGGGGCTGACATGGCAATTTGGGAGGCTTGATAATAAGTGATAGGTAGCACAACATAGCGATAGAATGAAGCAACTAGCATAGCAATGATAGTAGTGAGATCCAGGGTAGCGGTCATCTTGCCTAAAATCCCGCTAGGAAGAAGAACAAGTCCATGAAGAAGACGAATGGGAGTAGTCGAACAAATCCTCACAATCGCAACATTACCGGAACTAGGAAGCAACACCGGAAAGAAACAAACAACATGGTAAATGCACAAGCATAAACATGGCATGATGCACAAACAAGTATGATGCATGTCCGGTTTAATGAGGCATGGCATGGCAAAGTGCAACAACAACACTACAATTTAAGTGGAGCTCAATATGCAACGAGTTGCATATTGACAAAACACCACATCGAGTTATTTAGTTCACTCTTGTTTAGGTACTCAACAATATTAAATGTTGCTTTAACATGGCAAGAGGTGAAGCATAATTAAACTACCTATCTAGGCAAATTTAAATGAGGCCGGGACTACAAACAACAATTCCGGAAAATCCCCATGTGCATATTTTAGATTCGGTACTGTTCTACCCTAAACCATATTTTATTGTTGTTAAACAGGAAAATAAAGTGGACCATGTTATTCTAGGCATTTTCCACCCCATTTACATATAAAGAACATTTAATTCCGAGCTACGGTTATTTAGTTATGAAGCATGGCATTTAAGCAAATTAATGCAAATAGCAATTTAAACATTTTAAACATGGATGAAAGTGGCATATTATTAATCTACACAAAATTCTAAGCATTTTACATGTTTAAATCATTTTAATCCGATGCACTATTTAATAGTTATTATATGCATGAAGACGGAGGGTCAATCTGTAAATATGCAGTTTACTGGATAAGTAGATAAATTCGCTGAACAGGAAAAAACATGACATGGGCCGAATCTGAGGCCGACTGGGCTGCTCACATTGGGATCTCGGACCGGAAGCGAAGAAGTGGCTGGACGCAGGCTAAGCCTTGGCGGCCCTACGCTCGACCAGCGAGGTCAACAGGCACGGGCGGCTTCGTTCTGTCGCTCGAAGCAAAGGACAAAGACTGGCGACGCGGCTGCAGGCGGAGCTGAAGCAGGGAACGACGACGCGACATTGAAGATGGCGGGGGGGGCATGGCGCGGCTCCCGGCGATGAGGATAAGGTGAGGAGGAGCAGATCCAGGCGGAGGCGACCCGGAACTTGGCGCGCGAGCAAGGGACTTGGCGGCGGAGACTTGGGCGCAGGTAGGTGGGGACGACGTTGGTGCGGGAACAGCGGGCGGCTGCAGAGGAAGTCAGCGGCTGGCGCGAGCTGGACGCGAGGAAAGCCGAGAACCGGCAGCAGAGCATGCTCCCGTCCGGATCCAGCCGGAACCGAGGCGGGGCTGGAGGCAACGACGGCGGTGGACTCGAGCTTCAGCGGTGGCGCTGGTTCACTGTGAGAAAAGGAACAAGACGAGGGGGATGGACGGATGGTCAGGGAGGAGCGCGTTATGGGAAAAAGGAAAGAGAAGGCGCAGAGGAACAACGACGTGACCTCAGCATCTCACCGGCCCGGCATGAACGAGAAGCTGGAGACGAGGTGGAGCGGCGCAGGTCTCTGGCGAGGTCGGTCGAAGGCGGTGGCTTCAGGGAAGGTGAGCTCGAGCTCCTCCTGTTGGGCCTCGGCGTAGGTGACGGGAGGCTGGAGCTGGCGCAGCTTGGTGGATTGAGGCATAGGCAGAGGCTGGTGGATTGGATCGGGGGGAATGAGGAGATCCCGAGGAAGAAAGGGAGGTGGGCGGCGGCGGCTCGGGAATAGGTGGATGGATGGGACAGGATCCCTAGTTTCTAGGGTTGGAGTAGACTGATTATAGAGTGAGTGGGTTAGAATAGGGGCGATCTAGTCCCTTCGATCGTAATCGGACGGTCGAGAATAAATAGGCTAGGGAGTCCAAATAAGAAAACGGAGATAATTTACGGATGTTTGGGGATGATCCGGATCCAACGGCGATGACCGAGCGGGTCGGGTTCCGGGCAGGTTTTGGAGCGCGCGCGAGGGGCTGCGAGCTGGCAAGAGAGGTTAGGTGGTCACGGTCAAGAGGGAAGCGAAACCCTGATTGGTCTAGAACGGCCAACAAAAGCAAGGGGGGACACGGCAACTACGAGCGGATGCAAGTTTTATGAAAACGATGCCGATGTAATGCGAATGATGACATGAGACGAGATGCATAACAAGAACAAAATGCAAAACAACAGACAAAAACCCAACCACGGAGAAAATAATAAATCACATAGCCGGAAATGGCAAGAGTCGAAGTTACGAATATGGAAAGTTGTATCCGGGGCGTTACACTTTGGTCCTATACGTGGCCGTGGTTTCCCGCGACATCTTTGGCATGCCAGGTAGGGGGATCGCTTGCGCGAACCTGAATGCATGTGCAGCGCGTCATCTTCATCACCATCTTCGTCTTCGACGGTGCCATCAGCCATGGCGCCCAAGGCGAAGTCTGGTGTTTCAGCTCCACCGTCCACCTCAAAGCCTGCACCACCCGCAGTTGCCAACGCTACGGGAGGTGCAGATGCATGCAAGGATGTGGACACCCCTGGGGATGTGGTCGGAGCAGGCGACACCATCACCATTTCCCCCATGACCGAGGCAGAAGCGGGAGACACCGGACGAGAGCGACATCAGCAACACCCCGATGGCCACACTCCACAAGGTACAGGTGGAGGGGCTACTCTGTCCACACCTCCTCCTCTCGCCGACAGGCACAACCACAGTGATGGCGCTCAGTCTGGGCTGAAACGCCACCCTCCAGCTGCCCCTATCACGGGAGCGACCGTTGTGCGTGCGCCTTCCCCTGGGCGAGTCGACCAAGCTGCCTTGCCGAACGGAGCCGCTGGCCCTCAAGCGCCTTCGCCGCACCCCCATGCCATCCAGGTGGCCACCCCGCAACATCTGGGGCAGTACTGTTGCTGCCAGCACCGTCAGAAGCCAAGCGATGGTATGTTCCGCATCGTCATCACCCATGCTGAGCACAACAATGGAGGCCATGGCGCGGGCTCAGCTGCTACTCGGGTTCCCGCCAGCAGCTGAGTTGATGGACGAGAGGCGTGCCAGAATCCAGAGCCTGCTCAGTTTCGCCGAGGCTGGGGGCTCATACGGAAGGGGACACCCCAAGCGACGGCAATGGCTCGTGCTGCTGGTCATACGGAAGGGGACACCCCCACGGTGCAGTCCCCGCCACAGAGACCAGCACGAGCTCGACATCATCAAGAACCTGATGACGTCTTGATGGCCTCTTCTGACCCTCGAGCGCGTCCAGATCGACGACAAGCCGCAGAGCACAGGCGGAGATAAGACACACGCATTGTCATTGAGAAACGCCGCAACGACTGTCGGTGTCAAAACCGGCGGATCTCGGGTAGGGGGTCCCTATCTGTGCGTATTAGGCTGATGGTAACAGAAAGCAAGGGACACAATGTTTACCCAGGTTCGGGCCCTCTCGATGGAGGTAAAACCCTACTTCCTGCTTGATTAATATTGAATATATGAGTAGTACAAGAGTAGATCTACCACGAGATCGTAGAGGCTAAACCCTAAGAGCTAGCCTATGATGGTATGATTGTAATTGTGATCGGACTTCTAAGGACCATCCTCTCCGGTTTATATAGACACCGAAGAGAGCTAGGGTTTACATGGAGTTGGTTACAAGGAAGGAAATATAATATCCGGATTGCCAAGCTTGTCTTCCACGCAAAGGAGAGTCCCATCCGGACACGGGCCGAAGTCTTGAGTCTTGTATCTTCATGCTTCGATAGTCCGTACGATGTATACAGTACGGCTGTCCGGATACCCCCTAATCCAGGACACCCTCAGTAGCCCCTGAACCAGGCTTCAATGATGATGAGTCCGGCATGCAGTATTGTCTTCGGCATTGCAAGGCGGGTTCCTTCTTCGAATACTCCAAGGTTATTATCGAACACGTAGAACGTGTCCGGATCTGCAAGTCGATCTTCATATGCCATTGTAGGGAACATAGCATAAATTCATTCTGCTGGCAATCTTTGTACGTCGTGCTCCTGCATCGTGGCCTGGTCCAACACGAACCGGCGTTTCCTGCTCCACCTCGACTCGCGTCGCGAGGCGGTTTTATTGGCATGTCCTGCCAAAGCAGAGATCGTGTTCCTCTTATTACGGGATCTTTCATCAATATGGGCGTGTGTGACCCCACGAGACCGTTGGTATGACTCTGTGTATTTTAGATAAGTCTCAAGCGGTCACGCTGAGGACTCTGGATATTCATCCTCTTTATAAAGGGGCTGAGGCCTACACCTCTTTTCCACCTCTCCTGCTCCTTCTCGCACCCCGAGCTCCAGCACTCAAAACCTAAGCCTCAACACCCCAGATCCTCTAGTATGTCCGGATGCAACGCAAAAGGCCGGTGGGTGGCCTCCTCAATCCAGGAGGAGGATATTACTAAGCTTAGGGAGGTCGGGTACTTGACCGCCGATATCCAGCACAGGCTTCCTGCTCCAGGGCAAGTCATCCCCATGCCATTGTCCAATGAGAACGTCATATTCATTCCTCACTTCCTCCAAGGCCTAGGCCTCACCCTTGACCCCTTTGTGAGGGGGCTCATGTTCTACTACGGCTTGGATTTCCATGATCTGGCTCCAGACGCCATTCTCCACATCTTGTCGTTTATTATTGTGTGGGAGGCTTTTCTCCACGTCAACCCACACTTCGGCTTATGGCTCAAGACCTTCATTGTGACGCCGAAGATGATCGAGGGGCGACATGCAGAGTGCGGAGGTGCCGTAATAAGCAAGAACGTCGATGCCCCATGGCCAGAGGGCTCCTTTCCGGAAGTATCCGATGTGTGGCAACGGAGGTGGTTTTATGTCACAGCTCCCAGAGGCACAAAGTGGGTAGCCGCCCCCGAGTTCCGCTCGGGCCCTCCGTCATAGTTAGTGTCTTGGAACGACGTAGGACAGAATTACGGGCCTGCTGGCGATGTACCAAAACTGCAGAATCGTATCCGGGGGCTCATAGAGAGAGACATAAATCTTGTCAGCATAATGCAAGTGATGCTAATCCGACGGACGCTGCCGTGCAAACATCGGCCTCTCCGGATGTGGGGGTTTAATCCGGAGGGTCCGCAGACTATTAAGCACTTCTTCGGCCTGAAGCTCGAAGGAATGTGTAAATTATTCTTCGGACCACAAGTAAAGTGTCCGGACACCACCGAGGATGCGGGCCTAAGCTGCAATCGCCTAGATGCCCAAGTAAGTAACCTTAAAGCTGGACACTTCATTTATATTTATCATAATTGTAATTCTGAAAATCCCTCCGTGGCCAGGAATGGCTCAACAAGGCGGAGAGAATCAGGTATCCGGCACCACTTCCTGAAGGCTCGCCTGGTCCAACCATTGCAAAGATGCTGGGCCAGGCGCTCAGCAAAATCCCCTCAAGGAAAGGCGAAGGAAAGGGCAGCGAAACCGCACTACGCATCCAGACCAGAGGAATCGCTACCTCTACTATGGAGGATAGCCGGGAAGGGGAGGTTAAAGCCTCCTCCCCATGCGGGAAGAAGAGGGCAGCCCCCGAAGACTTGGAGGCGGAGATGCCCAAGCAAGGGAAGAAGGTATCACCAGGGGGCTCTGCCGCGACGGGCACCCTTACGCCATCATGCCCACCAACGGGCCAGCCCTCCACCGAGCTGTAAGTTATTCATTAATTCGAAGGTATGGCGTTGCTCCGAGATCCATAACCGAGACTTCGTCTTTTGTAGTCTAGCGAGTGGCTCTTCTCAACAGAGTTCGTCTTCGGGGGACCTTCGTCCGGAGATGATGGAGAGTGAGACTCCACCCACCTCTCCGCCTCATGAAGCGGGCGACACGGAGGTGTTGTCATGGAGGAGTCCGGACGTACCGAAGCTGGAAGCGAACACATCAGTCACCATGAGCCCAAAGCATTTGGCTCCCACGGGGGGCGATGAGAAGGGTCTGGCACAGTTCGATGTCCGGCCGGACGTACTGATAGGCTTTCTAGAGCGAGCCGCGCTCTCGGAGGAGCACCGCTCTTTAATGAGCACGGTGCTCACGAATATTTCATCCGCAACCAGCGGTTTGAATGAGGCATTTACAAGCCTGCTCAAAGGCTTTGAGGTATGCAGTGAAAAATGCACTATTTTTTTGTTATGAAGCACGCGCTAGGTGTGCTCCCTATGGATAGTAGCCCCTAAGACTCTGGTTGCCCGCCATAGGCGGCAAACGGGGGATCAAGGATCCGACAGCCGACCAGTCTGTTGAAGTTGCTGAACTAAGAAGGTAGATCGGATCTATTAATGCCGATATCACGCTGGTGAACAGAAGGCTTGAAGAATCCCAGGGTATGTACTCTACTTCCCTTATTATATTGTATAGGAAAATGCGAGAATGGCATAATGTTAATGCCCTGTGTATGCACTGCAGATGGTGCTGCTGCCGTAGAGGCCCTACGGGCCGAGCTCGCTCAAGCCAAGGAACAAGCTCGGGCTAGCAATGCGGCTGCCCTAAAGGCGGCCGAAGAGTTGAGAGCCGAACAGGATGCTCATCGCTGAAGTGAGGAAAAGATAGCCGAAATGGCTGAAGAGTTGAAGAATGCCGCCGACCGGTATGTGCTCCTTGAAAAGGAGAGTAAGGCTAGTTCGACCGAGCTGGACAATAATGCTCAAATATGCCATCTCTTGACCGTTGGATGGGCATATCCAACGACTAATATTTGAAGCTATTGGCACACTATATAGTAGTATAGAAAGTATGTTGATGAAAAATAAGCACATTGCAGATTCATCAGATTAATTCAAGCCACATGGAAAACCCATTTATTCAAACCAAGCATGATTAAGAACTAGGAAATATAGCACTTGTATATGTTTCTCATGTATTAAGTGCAGCCAAATTCGATTTATTCCTCACATGTTATACAATAACAGAATGCTGCCACAACAACTGAACATCGCATTGCAGAATTGAACCAAGCAGTTAACTAAACACCACAACAAATGAACCAAACGTTAATTGAGCACAACATTGCACTATATAACATACTCCTAATAGAAGACCAGATAGTTAACCAAACCAATCATGCTTAATAACTTGGAAATATAGCAACTGCATTTGTTTCTCATGTATTTAGTACAACCAAATTCGATTTATTTCTCACATGGTATACAATAACAGAATGCACGCACAACAATTGAACATCACATTGCAGAATTGAACCAAACAGTTAACTAAACACCACAACAAATGAACCAAATGTTAACTGAGCACCACATTGCACAATATAACATACTCCTAATAGAAGATCAAACATTTAACCGAACCAAGCATGCTTGACAACTTGGAAAATTGCACCCTAAAGAATTGAACATCACATTTGCAGAATTGGATCAAACAGTTAACTGAACACCACATTGCACGACATATATAACATATACACTTGAGCAGAAGATTGCATGGTAAAAGTAGATAGCACAATTTGTTAACGAAAGGCAGTAGTTAGCACACTGAACATGGGTCCTTATGGTGAGCTAATAAGAGAAGCTACTCATTGTCGGAGATATTGATGGGGATTGGCTCCTTGGAAATGGAAGAGGGCGAGGCCTCCAAATCGTGGGTGCCCTCGTCGTAGTGTAAGTTGCCTGAGCCGCTCCGGGCACCAACCTGCTGGCTCTTGAGATGAGGTAAGCACGTGCATGCTGAGAAAAGACCTTGTAATCTTCGTCGAAGGCACCGACGGTGGCCTCGAGAAAACGCCATGAACTGTTGTTTAAAGCAACCAACCGCGTCTTAACGTCAGTGCTTGAGGCATTGACGGTGGCCTCGACGTCGAGGTGCTCCTCCAAGATCTGGGGGTCGGCATGAATGGTAGCCATCGTGACCTCTTCCGCATGTGCGGTTGCGATTTGCTTCTCCGCTGCCAAATGCTCCTTGAGATCCTGGCTATACTGCGTGCACCATGGCTTAGGGCGGTGCTAATTTGGTGGAGGGGTCGGTGATTTGGGTGGAAGGTGTCACGCTCACGCTGGCGGTCTGGGCATGTGGGATCTGGAAGGAGGAGGAGGATGGGGGTCGGGTGTGGATTACCTGCCTGGATAGGCGAGGCCGAGCAGTGTGGAGGAGGGTCGCCAGCGAGGAGGCAGCGCTGCAAGCAAGGAGTGAAGGTTTCAACTTGGAAAGGAAGGCAGAAACAGGGAAATGTGGATTTTGGTAAGGGGGAGGGGCGGGGAGGTAGATATCTCCGCGGAAGCCGAAAATTTGGCATCGCTTCAGTGAAAAAACTGGCACACAAAATGTCGTCAGACACGGTCCCTTATCCAGAGCGGGCTGTGGACTGTAGCTGTCGCACCTTCTCGCATAAGGCATATGCTTACTATACTCCGACGGTGCTCCAAGATATGTTGTGCTGCATCTCACACGGTTGGTAATAATAAACTGTGTGGGATCTACTTGATTTTTCTTCTTGATTTAAATTGCATAATGGGGTCACA
The DNA here is from genome assembly GCF_002162155.2 of Triticum dicoccoides. NCBI lineage: Eukaryota > Viridiplantae > Streptophyta > Magnoliopsida > Poales > Poaceae > Triticum > Triticum dicoccoides. The sequence goes on along the minus strand of NC_041387.1, from coordinate 462,567,514 downwards.
GCGGCAATGGATGGTGTTTGAATTGCCAGACCTTTTATCTGCAGTGAACATGCAACTATATGTGTCTCGTAAAAGAATTGGAATTATTTAGGGTTCATTTGGACATTCAATACATTAAATTGGTTTTCTAGCCATTTCAGGTGCACAATTCAAAATTAAACTACATGCACATGCTCTGGTGCACCAACATGGGTTGTAAAATCATATATGTGTCCATGGGTTTATGCTTATGTCCCATGCAAGAAATGGGGATGAATTTCAAACACCACGGCATCGTGGCTCTCCGGCAAACATTGACGTACTTGCTTTTGTAATTTTAGTAAATCCAAATGTCGTCCGAAATTCATGAAACTTGGCATCCTATCATGAAGCGGCATCAACATGTCGTGGTAAAGTTTTTGTCCCATTCGGGGTAGGTTTGGGTATAAGCTTCTCATAAACCAGAGCTTCTCACAACAAGTGTGATGGTTTCGGTAGGGAATGTTTCACCTTTCTGGACGAAACGTGATCCGTTGCCTCTTCTCAATTTCAATTTTTTTCCTAGTGTCAACATAGAACAACAGGAGTGTTGTGCCAATTTTTGGGATTTTTCGGGGTTCGGTTGGACATTTTTGTACATTAACTAAGTTCTCTATGCATTCATGTGCATAATTCAAATTTGAACTACATGCACATGCTCTAATGCATATAAATTAGTTGAAAATTCAAATATATGTCCTTGGTTGCATGCTTAGGTCCCATGCATGAAATGAGAATGAATGTCAAACACCCTGCCACCGTCACGACTGCAAATATTGAGATACCTGGTTTTTAAATTCTAGTAAGTCCAAAGCATGTCTGAAATTCATGAAACATGGCATGCTATCATGGAGCGGCATCATTATGCCGTGGCAAATTTTTTGTCCCATTTGGCGAAGGTTTAGGGATATGCTTCTCACACACTAGAGCTTCTCACAACAAGCCCGATGGTTTCGGTAGGGAACGTTTCACCTTTCTGGACGAAACGATATCCATAGCCTCTTCCTGATTTCAATTTTTTTCCTAGTGTCAACATAGAACAACAGGAGTGTTGTGTCAATTTTTGGGATTTTTTGGGGTTCACTTGGACTTTTTTATACATTAACTATGTTTTCTATGCATTCATGTGCATAATTCAAATGTGAACTACAGGCACATGCTCTAATGCATATAGATTGGTTGAAAATTCAAATATGTGTCCTTGGTTGCATGCTTAGGTCCCATGCAAGAAATGGAATGAATGTTAAACACCCTGCCACCGTCACTCGGCCACAAACATTGAGATACCTGGTTTTTAAATTCTAGTAAATCCAAAACTTGTTTGAAATTCAAGAAACTTGGCATGCTATCATGGAGCTGCATCAACATGCCATGGTAAATTTTTTGTCCCATTTGGGCAGGTTTGGGGATATACTTCTCACAAACCAGAGCTTCTCAAAACAAGCCTGATGGTTTCGGTAGGGAACATCCCACCTTTGGGGACAAAACGATATCCATTGCCTCTTATTGCTTTCAAAAAAATTCTCGTGTCAACATAGAACAATAGGAGTGATGCGTCAATTTTTGGGATTTCGGGGTTCGTTTGGACATTTTTATGCATTAATTGAGTTTTTCAATGCACTTATGTGCATAATTCAAATTTTAACTACATGCACATGCTCTAATGCATATAAATTGGTTGAAAATTCAAATTTGTGTCCTTGGTTGCATGCTTAGGTCCCATGCAAGAAATGAGAATGAATGTCAAACACCCAGCCACCGTCACTCGGCCGCAAACATTGAGATACCTGGTTTTTGAATTATAGTAAATCCAAAACTCATCTGAAATTCATGAAACTTGGCATGCTTTCATGGAGCGGCATCACATGTCGTGGTATTTTTTTATCCCATTTGGGGCAAGTTTGGGGATATGCTTCTCACAAACCAGAGCTTCTCACAACAAGCCTAATGGTTTCGGTACAGAATGTCCCACCTTTGGGGACGAAACAATATCCATTGCCTCTTATTTCTTTCAAAAAATTTCTCATGTCAACATAGAACAACATAAGTGTTGTGTCAATTTTTCGGATTTTTCGGGGCTCATTTGGACATTTTTATTCATTAATTGAGTTTTTCAATGCATTTATGTGCATAATTCAAATTTGGACTACATGCACATGCTCTAATGCATATAAATTGGTTGAAAATTGAAATATGCGTCCTTGGTTGCATGCTTAGGTCCCATACAAGAAATGGGAATGAATGTCAAACACCCTGCCACCGTCACTCGGCCGCAAACATTAAGATACCTGGTTTTTAAATTCTAGTAAATACAAAACTTGTTTGAAATTCAAGAAACTTGTCATGCTATCATGGAGTGGCATCAACATGTCGTGGTAAATTTTTTGTCCCATTTGGGCTGGTTTGGGTATATGCTTCTCACAAACCAGAGCTTCTGACAACAAGCATGATGGTTTCGGTAGGGAACGTCCCATCTTTGGGGACGAAATGGTATCCATTGCCTCTTATTGCTTTCAAAAAATTTCTCATGTCAACATAGAACAATAGGAGTGTTTTGTCAATTTTGGGATTTCTCAAGGTTTGTTTGGACATTTTTATGCATTAATTCAGTTTTCAATGCATTTATGTGCATAATTCAAAATTTAACCATTCATGTGATGCCATGTGTCTTGGTTTTAATGGCTATAGGTTTTAACTTCTCTTGATCGCAAACGTTTTAGATAGAACACTCGTATGCAAAGCGAGAGCAGGATTTGTGCATCTCTTCAACGCAAACGGTTCTTTTGGATGACCCGTGTGCAACCACTTACAAATAATTGGGTAAGATTTGCATCTGTCATATTGGGTATGTTCCCATTTTGTCAAACTAGAGATTAACATTTGTTGATCTAGTAACATTGCCATTTGTGAACCTTGTAACACTGCGATTTGTCAAAATATGAAGCTAAAAATCACTAGTAGTATCTAATTTTTGCAACTAAAATTCAGTAATTAAGCATAGATGGAGGCGAGGAGGCGTGTTCAGCTGGGCATGCAGCGGGCGGCATAGTACTATTTGATTTGATAGTGGGCGACACAGTTCCCGATACGGCTTTAATGCAGACGAGGGAGAGGGCAGCGGTCCCGAAATGTTGAACAACCAATGATGCATCCTCCTTCAATTAGCATCATGAATGCATGAGGGAAGTAATGGGAGGAGGACTGGGAAAAGAGGCAGCATGATGTGAATGCAATGCAGTTTTGTACACATGTTGACTGGCTTGAAGAAGGTCTATCTCGTTACTTTTTGATATATTTTTTGAACACATGTTGATTGGATTGAATGAAGGTCTATCCCGTTACTTTACAACATGTTTCCAAAACATAGACCTTGAGGTTAATTCAACTAATAGGATGGAGCACTTTATACATTCAACGCAATTAAATGTTTCCCCAAAAAGTGATATGATTTCTGTGAAACTTATAAGTCATGTATGTCAGATTAACCTCTGTGTACTTGTTCTTGAATTAACCTCCGAGCCTTTTTGCCGCATATCACACACATCTTGTTAAGTTGAACCGTTTATGTTCTCTTCCCTAATCAAAAACATTTCATTCGATTGAATCGTATGCCATATATCACACACACCTTGATCTGGCTGACTGTTTCTATTGCTTCCTAATAGCAAACAGTTCATCGGAGCGAGCTGTATGCCATATATTGCACACACATTGGTATGGCTGCCAGTTTCATTTGTTCTATCTAATTGTAAACAGTTCTTCTGGATCGACCGTATGCCCTGATTCGCACATGCAACTAAAATTTGAACCATGTTTGATGCATCCGTCATCGCAAATGTTTTGCACATTTTTTGACGGTTTTTTACACCACCATTTGCAATTATTGCATCGACACATTTTCGTCCAAGGGTCTCTGATCGTAGTGCCGCGTTAGCAGCAACCTGTAGTAGTGGCACATCAACAGTTTAGAGCAGGGCATTGGCAGAGTTTATTGCAGAATGGACGTCGACCCCTGATAAGGAAGTGACAGAAACAGTTATCCCCGACAAGGAGGCTCCCCAAGAATGGATTATGTATTTTGATGGTGCCTTTTCCCTACAAGGTGCAGGGGCTTGCATGCTTCTTGTCACACCCTCAAGGGAGCACTTGAAGTACGTCGTCCAGATGCATTTTGCCCAGGAAGAGGAAACCAACAATACAATAGAGTATGAAGGGCTCCTTGTCGGGCTCAGGATTGCCGCAGAACTGGGAATCAAGAAGCTGATTATTTGAGGAGAGTCACAGCTTGTGGTGAGACAAGTCAACAAGGATTATCAAAGTCCATTAATGGATGCATACATTGAGGAAGTGAGAAGATTGGAGGAGTGCTTTGACGGATTGAAACAGAGCACGTACCCCATGTAGAAAACAACATAGCCGATCATCTGCCAAAGTGTGATGCGCAAAAGTTTCCTGTGGAACCTGGAAATTTTGTTCTCCATCTTACTCAGCCCTCCGTATCCCTAGCAACAATGGCTCGGATGAGGAGAAAGATGGACTCTGGTAAGCCTCTCCCGGTAGAGCATCATGCTCCTGGCAGGGACCCCGCCGGACACTCACAACTTGCCTGCCGACACCGTCCTACCGGGACCATGGTCCCTGCAGACGAGGAGTGTGCCCCAGCAATTGAGGAGGTGCCACTAGTCCTCGTTGCCGAGCCCCAGGCTCCAACTTGGGCAAGGAACATAGTCCACTTTCTCCAAACCGGAGAACTCCCCAATGACCAAGATGAGGCTAAAAGAGTAGCCCGGAGGGCCAGTATGTACCAGTTTGTCGATGAAACTCTGTACAGAAGGAGGCCCAACGGTGTGAAATTGAAGTGCATCTGCTGGGAAGAAGGAAAGGAACTGCTGGCTGAGATACATAGAGGCATGTGTGGCTCCCACATTGTATCAAGGGCATTAGTTGGGAACGCATTCCATCAAGGATTCTATTGACCCACAGCCATCCAAGATGCGGTCGAGCTAGTCACGAAATGTGAAGCCTTCCAGTTCCATTCCAAGAACATCCACCTGCCTGCCCAAGCTCTTCAGACAATCCCTTTATCATGGCCATTTTTGGTCTGGGGCTGGATATCGTTGGCCCTTTCCCCCGAACAATCGGGGGCTTTGAATTCTTGTTCGTTTCCATCAACAAGTTTACAAAGTGGTCGGAAGTGACTCCCATGAGAAAGTGTTGGAGATATGCCCTAGGGAAATCATGTATGATGATATTTCCTATGTGTTTATAAATAAAGATAGTCCTTGGACATTATCAATGATGTGTATCAGCAAGTTCGTGACTTGTTTGTGGGTCTATGCATTGTATGATGACTGTCCTAAAAGGTCCCTAGTCGAAAGGGTTGTCTGGACGCGCAGCCGACTTGACTAGCATATGACACGATCAATGGCTCGGTCTCACTAGCCATGAAGCATTGGATGCTAACCGGATAGTATGGACTTGGAAAGGTCTGGTCGGATTCGACTTAGTCAGATCTGAGTCGAGATAAGGTCCGAGTCGGACAGACCCAACTATGAGACGCAACAATATGTCATCTGTGATTCTCTAGTACAACATACGTTCTATGTCCTAAGACCCGAGCTGGCGCATGTACTCGGGATGGTGAAAGACTTGCTTTGGGCCGACCAAACGCTACTCCGTGACTGGGTAGTTACAAAGGTAGGTTTCGGGTTTGTCCAGTCCCATGCTATGAGACATGGTCGAGCAAGATGGAATTTGCCCCTCCGGTCAGGAGAGAGATACTCTGGGACCCTCGTGTGATCCGACCAGGATAAGCATGGCCATGCGACAGGGATTATGAGATAATCCAGTTTGTGGTCGGCATCACTGGAACGAGAAAGAGGTCAGGCTACCACAAGGATGACAGACTCTCCTTGAGCCCGACAACATATATCGTGTGGCAAAGGGAACAGAAGTATGATGTACAGGTTCGCCTAACCAGCTTCATAGTCTACTTGGTGGTCGGCACGCCTTGCTAGAGGCCACTCCCAACCGTGCAGGTCAGAGGTGATCCGAACTGTGACCAAGCCGTCTTGAACCTAAGGGGTCACGCGCTTAAGGGAAGGAACCTACGAGGTCAGATCCAAGGACACTGGTCGGATGTGCTCCAAGCTGTATTCAGATTGTGGCCGAGTAGACTTGTGGGCTTTAGGGTCCATGCAAGGCCCAAGTGTTGAGCCCGCGACGCACGCCTATATAAAGTGGAGGTGCAGCACACTCATGCGTTTGATCGCTTCGGTGTTGCGACTAGGTTTGCATGTGTTGCGAATTGCCACCTCCACACGCCGCTGACTGTGTGATCGGACCTAGCAGTCCGCCGCACGGTGTTCCTCCTGCACGCGCGGATACCGTTAGAGGCGTGATACGTCTCCAACGTATCTACTTTTCCAAACACTTTTGCCCTTGTTTTGGACTGTAACATGCATGATTCGAATGAAACTAACCTGGACTGGCGCTGTTTTCAGCAGAACTACCATGATGTTATTTATTGTGCAGAAAACAAAACTTCTCGGAATGACCTGAAAATCCACGGAGATAAATTATGGAAAATATAAAAAGTACTGGCAAAGGATGAAGGCCAGGGGGGCCACACCCTGTCCATGAGGGTGGGGGGCGCGCCCTCCCCCCTGGGCGCGCCCCCTATCTCGTGGGCCCCCTGGAGCTTCGCCGACCTCAACTCCAACTCTATATATTCCGTTTCACGGAGAAAAAAATCAGAGAGAAAGTTTCATCGCCTTTTACGATACGGAGCCACCGCCAAGCCCTAATCTCTCTCGGGAGGGCTGATCTGGAGTCTGTTCGGGGCTCCGAATAGGGGGATTCGTCGCCGTCGTCATCATCAACCATCCTCCATCACCAATTTCATGATGCTCACCGCCGTGCGTGAGTAATTCCATCATAGGCTTGCTGGACGGTGATGGGTTGGATTAGATTTACCATGTAATCAAGTTAGTTTTGTTAGGGTTTGATCCCTAGTATCCATTATGTTCTTAGATCGATGTTGCTATGACTTTGCTATGCTTAATGCTTGTCACTAGGGCCCGAGTGCCATGATTTCAGATCTGAACCTATTATGTTTTCATGAATATATGTGTGTTATTGATCCTATCTTGCGAGTCTATAGTCACCTATTATGTGTTATGATCTGACAACCCCGAAGTGACAATAATCGGGATACCTCTCGGTGATGACCATAGTTTGAGGAGTTCATGTATTCATTATGTGCTAATGCTTTGTTCCGGTTCTCTATTAAAAGGAGGCCTTAATATCCCTTAGTTTCCACTAGGACCCCGCTGCCACAGGAGGGTACGAAAAAAGATGTCATGCAAGTTCTTTTCCATAAGCACGTATGACTATATTCGGAATACATGCCTACATTACATTGATGAATTGGAGCTAGTTCTGTGTCACCCTATGTTATAGCTATTACATGAGGAATCGCATCCGACATAATTATCTATCACCGATCCAATGCCTACGAGATTTTCACATCTTGTGCTTCGCTTATTTACTTTTCCGTTGCTACTGTTACAATTACTACAAAGTTGTTATCTTTACTTTTGCTACTGTTACCATTACTATCATACCACTTTGCTACTAAATACTTTGCTGCGGATACTAAGTTATCCAGGTGTGGTTGAATTGACAATTCAACTGCTAATACTTAAGAATATTCTTTGGCTCCCCTTGTGTCGAATTAATAAATTTGGGTTGAATACTTTACTCTCGAAAGCTGTTGCGATCCCCTACACTTGTGGGTTATAAAAACTAATTTCTGGTGCCATTGCCAGGGAGCATAGCTCTATTCTTTGAGTCACTTGGGATTTATATCTGTTGATCACTATGAGGAACTTGAAAGACGAAAGAACCAAGATTTTCCCTGAACTACGAGGGGAGGTAAGGAACTGTCATCTAGCTCTGCACTAGATTCTCCTTCTGTTTTGAGTAAGCTTGCGACACCTAAACCTGCTACTACTATGAACTCTGATATGTCGCATGTTATTGATGATGCCACTTCTACTATGCATGATACTTATTATGAAACTACTTCTGTTCATGACACTACTGTGCCATTAGGTGAATTTCTTGATGAACAACTTGCTAGGGTTAGAGAGAATGAAATTATTGAAGATGCTATTATTGATGATAGTGATGATGAAAGTTCTCCCCCTGATTATGAATTACCTGTTGTTCCTGAGGGTTATGTTATGAATGAGGAAGCTGCTAAAGCTATTTTTGCTTGCAAAGATAGATATGATCTTAAAAAGTTATTAGCTAAAAGGAAGCAGCAATGCCTTAATGCTAGAATGAAAACTGACCCCGCTTTTGCTACTTCACCTATCCGTGTTACTGATAAGGATTATGAATTCTCTGTTGATCCTGAAATAATTACTTTGGTTGAATCTGATCCTTTTTATGGCCTTGAATCTGAAACTGTTGTGGCACATCTTACCAAGTTGAATGATGAGAAGTCTCGCTATTATTATATCCTTAGGATATTTCCGTTCTCATTAAAGGGTGATGCTAATACTTGGTTTAATTCTCTTGATCCTGGTTGTGTGCGTAGTCCCTAGGATATGATTTATTACTTCTCTGCTGAATATTTTCCTGCTCATAAGAAACAAGCTGCCTTGCGGGAAATATATAATTTTGTTCAAATCAAAGAAGAGAGTCTCCCACAAGCTTGGGGGCGGCTTCTCTGATTACTTAATGCTTTGCCTGATCATCCTCTTAAGAAAAATGAAATACTTGATATCTTTTATAATGGACTAACCGATGCTTCAAAGGACAACTTGGATAGTTGTCCTGGTTGTGTTTTCAGGGAAAGAACAGTCGACGAAGCTGAATTACTATTGAATAATATGTTGACTAATGAAAATAATTGGACTCTCCTTGAACCAATTCATGAGGCAATTCCTGAACCAATTGAGCCAAGTCCTGAGCCTATTCCTAAACCCACTCCTAAGAAGAGAGGTGTTCTATTTCTCAGTCCTAAAGATATGCAAGAGGCAAAGAAATCAATGAAAGAAAAAGGTATTAAAGCTGAAGATGATAAGAATTTACCACCTATTGAAGAAATACATGGTCTCAATCTACCGCCTGTTGAAGGAACACATTGTCTTGATAACCCGACACAGGTAGTAAAGGTAAATTCTCTCTATAGATATGATAAAGTTGAAATTCCCTCTACTAAATTTCATAGCCCATGCCTAGATGAATTTGATGACTTTATGGCTAGACAAGAAAGTTTTAATGCTTATGTTGGTAGAGAATTAAAGAATAATTCTTTCGAGATAGGATGCTTGAGTGATTATATGGCTAGAGTTAAATATGAACTTGTACTCATTAGAAAATATGCTTCTATGGTTACCACTCAAGCTGAGCAAGTACTTAAAGATCAAAATGATTTTCTCGATGAATTGAATAATAAACACGACTTTGCTGTTAGAGTGGCTAATAGAACTGGTAGAATGACTCAGGAACCTTTGTATCCTGAAGGCCACCCTAAGAGAATCGAGCAAGATTCTTAGAGAAATAATTCAGAGGCACCTAGTTCGTCTAAAAAGAAGAAAAAGAAAAACGATAGGACTTTGCATGCTTCTAGTGAACCTGTTGTAGACACACCTGAGAATCCCAATGATATTTCTATTTATGTTGCTGAAACACAATCAGGTGATGAACATGAACCTAGTGATAATGTTAATAATAATGTTCATGTTGATGCTCAACCTAGCAATACCAATGAAGTAGAGGTTGAACCTGTTGTTGATCTTGATAACCCACAATCAAAGAATCTACGTTATGATAAGGGAGATTTTGTTGCTAGGAAGCACGGTAAAGAAAGAGAACCATGGTTCAGAAACCCATGCATTTTCCTCCTAAACCATCCAAGACAAAGGATGATGAGGATTTTGAGCGCTTTGCTGAAATGATTAGACCTATCTTCTTACGTATGCGCTTAACTGATATGCTTAAATTAAATCGTTATGCTAAGTATATGAAGGATACCATTACAAATAAAAGAAAGATACCGGAAGCTTAAATCTCCACCATGCTTGCTAATTATACTTTTAAGGGTGGAATACCAAAGAAACTTGGAGATCTAGGGGTACCTACTATACCATGCTCCATTAAAAGAAATTATGTTAAAACTGCTTTATGTGATCTTGGAGCCGGTGTTAGTGTTATGCCTCTCTCTTTATATCATAGACTTGAATTGAATAAGCTGACACCTACTGAAATATCTTTGAAAATGGCCAATAAATCAACTTCTATACCTGTTGGTATTTGTGAGGATGTGCCTGTTGTAGTTGCAAATGTCACTATCTTAACCTACTTTGTTATTCTTGATATTCCCGAGGATGATAGTATGTCGATTATCCTTGGTAGACCCTTTTTGAATACTGTAGGGGCTGTTATTGAGTGCAACAAAGGCAATGTCACTTTTCATGTTAATGGTAATGAGCATACGGTACACTTTCCGAGGAAACAATTTCAAGTTCATAGCATCAATTCTATTGGAAAAGTTCCAACTATTATTATTGGAGGTTTTGAATTCCCTCTTCCTACTATCAAGAAAAAGTATGATATTCTTATTGTTGGGGATGTTCATATCCCCGTTGAGGTAACTTAGTGCTATTCGAAATTTCTCCGGTTCCGTGTTATTCGGAATGAGTTTGTTAACAAGACTTGATCAACCTTGTTAGTGGATTCATTTTGATGATCACGAGATGGATGAAACTAGAAGGCACAACCTTCTGTATCCTCTTTTTTACTTTATGTTATTTAGAATAAATAAAGAAAAAATAGTATTATCTGCCTGTTTTCTGATTTATCCGTGCAATAAAAAAATATCCCGAAAATAAAAGTGCTCCAATTGCCCTACAAATTTAGTATGATTTTTTATGTAATATTTGAGGATTTTAGGCACTAAAAAATTTGCAGGAGGGGCAAGCACTTGGCCACGAGGGTGGAGGGCACGCCCACACCCTCTGGGCGTGTCCCCTGTCTCATGGGCCCATGGTGCGCCCCCCTCCACTTATTCCTGCACCCACACACTCCATCTTCTTCCCAAAAAAATCCTCATCCAGCTCAAGCACGAGTTCTAGCTCGTTTTGCTGCGATTTTCGATCGCCTTGCTCAAAGCTCCATTCACAAAACTGCTTTGGGAGATTGTTGCTTGGTATGTGACTCCTCCATTGGTCCAATTAGTTTTTGTTACAGTGCTTTATTCATTGCAAATTTTTACTGCATAGGTGACCCTGTTCTTGAGCTTGCATGTTAAATTTATGAGGTCCCAAGTAATTCTAATGCATGATATAGGCTCTAGGCACTTGTAGGAGTAGTTGCTACCAATCTTGCTTAGTTTTATTCACTTTTATTTTGAAGTTACTAAAATTTCAGAAATTTTTCAGGAAAAGAAATATGTTTAGGAAAATGTATCAAGGTGGTTCCTCAATAAAGAAAGGACCCAGTCTTGCTATGCGTGAGCAAGACGATGAACTACCGAGGGACGCAGAAGTGCGAGCCTGTGAGTGGCCATTAGACGATTTTATGGTCAATGCAGGCATCAAGGATGAATTTGACGCATATGTGTGTAATGCCGATCTTGAGGACTTCTTACAAGATAAGTGTCCTCAGTACTACCAACTGACTGATTCATTCGTAAGAAGGTTTAAATATAAATCTTCGCATAATTCGCAAAGTGTCCTTTTCAATATTTATGATAAATCTTATACCATGGACTTAGAGGATTTTACAACTGCTTGCAAACTTCCGCAGTGGGGCAATGTTAATGATCCCCACAAATCTGAATTTAGAGACTTTCTTGCTAGTATTATTGTGGGAGAATCTAGGGACATAGCACAGGCTATGATAGGGAGCATTCATTTTCCTGATATACATTATTTTGCTCTCTTCATTGGTAGATGCATTAACGGTAAAGATGAAGCATGTCATATGTGTGTCCCTGATCTTTGTGTCCTCAAGAGTGCTGTATTAGCTAATAAAGATTACAACTTGGGGGCAATAGTTGCACGTAGGGTGCATAATAATGGTATGTCTGGAGATTTATTTGGAGGGATTTATGTGACCCATGTAGCTAATTATCTTGGTATAGCCCCACAAGAGGGGGATATGGTGTTGCCTCTTGCTTATTTAGATTATGACGCGATGGTCAAACATCGTTTTCTTTTGAACAATGAACAGTTCCTCCATTATCGACTAATCTTTGATAGACGTAGCTCTGTTCCTGTTACTCTCCCTGCTCCTTTCCTTTTTGATTACCAGGCAAAATGAAGATATGTTGTTACCAGGGAGGAGGCAGCTAAACACGAAAGGAGAGTGGAGGTGGCTAGCCAGCACGCCGCAGCTCAGGAGGCATTTGCTGCTGCATTTCAGTACGACCCCAGTTACAACTACGGATATCAGCCAGGCTATCCTTGGCATTAGACCAACTTAGGCCAAAAGCCTAAGCTTGGGGGAGTACGTATTTCTCACTAACTTTACATTCATGTTCACACACTATTCTAGCTGTCGGTGCTCATACTCTTTCATTGTATTATCCATGCTAGTTTAATTTCTTTTTCTATCTTTCTTCTTGTGTGTTTGATAAACCTTAAGAAAAGAAAAAAAATAGTTAGTTTACTTTCCATGCTTGTAGTAGAAATTAAAATGAAAACCCCAAAAGATTTCTCGTTCTTCTTTTACTTATTGGGAGCTTTCCCGTGTAAATAGTTTTCTTTTCTTTTCTTTTCTTTGGGGGTCGAGAGTAGAAGACCATATTGAAAATGTTTAGCGGCTCTCATATGCATGACTGTTTATTTAACTTAGAGTCCATATTACTTTGTCTTCTATGTTGAGTTGAATGCTTGCAGATTCCAGCTTAGTCCAATGCACGTGCACTATTATTATTATACACATCGTTCGGTCGTGGAAGTGAAAGGCAATAATGATGATATATGATGGACTAATTGAGATGAAAGAAGCTGGTATGAACTCGACCTCTCTTGTTTTTGTAAATATGATGAGTTCATCGTTCCTGATTCTGCTTATTATGAAGTAAACATATTTGCAACGACATTTAGAGATTATAGCTGCTTGTGCCATGCTTAATTAGCTATGATTTATAATGGTTTACCTTGCGTGCCAACATGCTATTAAAATGATTGTGATGTGGTATGATGCGATGGTATCCTCCTTTGAATGAATTGAATGACTCAACTTGGCACATGTTCATGCATGTAGTTGAAACAAATCAACATAGCCTTCACGATATTTATGTTCATGGTGGATTATATCCTACTCATGCTTGTATTCGGTGTGAATTAATTTTAATGCATGTTCATGACTGTTGTCGCTCTCTCAGTTGGTCGCTTCCCAGTATTTTGCTAGCCTTCACCTGTACTAAGCGGGAATACTGCTTGTGCATCCAAACTCCTTAAACCCCAAAAGTTATTCCATATGAGTCCACCATACCTTCCTATATGCAGTATCTACCTGCCGTTCCAAGTAAATTTGTATGTGCCAAACTCCAAACCTTCAAATGAAATTTTGTTCTATATGCTTGAGAAGCTCATGTTTCAACTAGGGCGGCCTGTATCCTCCATGCTAGGTGGGTTATTCTCAAGAGGAGTGGACTCCGCTCCTCACTCGTGAGAAAGGGCCGGTAACCGGGATGCCCAGTCCTATGATCCAAAAAAGATCAAAGCAAATCAATATAATTAAACAAAACTCCCCCAGGGCTGTTGTTAGTTGGAGGCACTCATTGTTTCAAGCAAGCCATGGATTGATGCTTGTTGGTGGTTGTCGTGGTTCTAAGTCTGACAGTAGAATGGGGGTAGGTACGCAGAGGCAAGATCCTAGCTGGAGCAGTTGTACACACGAGTGTTTTACGAGTTCAGGCCCTTCTCAGAGGAAGTAACAGCCCTACGTCTCGGAGCCCGGCGACGGTCGACTGGATTATGTGTGTGAGAGTTACAGGGGTGTGAACCCCTCTACTAGTGGAGGGGAGTGGCTTATATATAGGACGCCAAGACCCCAGCCAGCCCACGTAGCAGAGGGTTAAAGTACATTAAGGTCGGGCGTTACTGGTAACGCCCTACATAAAGTGCCATCATGACCATTAAGACTACTTAATTACAGACCGTTTGGATACGAAGTAGATCTTGAACTCCTGATGGTCGAGTGAGTCTTCATGGTCGAGTGTCTTCAGGTTCGTCGAGTGTCTTCTAGTCCGTCGAGTGGAGTCCCTCTTGGCCGACTGGAACACGGCTTCTTCTAAGAGGTGTCCTTGGGGATGGTACCTTGGTCAGGTTCATGACCCTACCCTAGGTACATGACTTCATCAGTAGCCCCCGAATGGATCGAGGTTTGAGTGAGGAAGGAGTTGGCAATCTTTCCGACCTGCTTTTTTGGTGCTGTAAAGGTGTTTTGCTCTGGATCAATGACTTTCAAGTGAGGGTGTCAACTTTCGTTCAGTCGCCTTGATCCATTATTTATATCGGTCGAGTGTACTTTATGAACTTGGGGATTTCCGAGCGACGGATCGTAGGAGATCTCCCGTCTGACAAGTTGCCCTGCGGTTAGCGGATTTAGTGGGATCCGAATTTTGGGAAGCGCGCGAAGCGGAGAAGACCGCGGTACTCGGATGGGATAAGGATGGGACGCCTCGATTCTCGCGCCGCCTTTTTCGCCACGTATCGCTTGTTTGCGACGGTTTCGGGATTTGACAGGATCGCCTGGGCCTACCTGTCGGCCACTCGGAAGTGACCCCATATAAGGAATCCGGCGGAGGTTTTTGAACAGTGCCTCCTCATTTTCTCCTCCCTCGCCTCCAGATTCATCTGCTGCGCCCACCAACTGCCCGACGCCGCTGCTCTGTTCCGGCCTCGTCGGCGACAATGGTGAAAGAAAAGACGGCGGCTTTGGAGCGGGCGAAGAAGGCGACGGCGGCAGCGAAAGCGAAGGGGAGAGCTACCAGTCGAGCGGGATCCTCGTCGCGGTCCCGTTTGCCGCAAGGTTGGATCCAGGGTGATTGGATCCGCTCGACCATCACCCAGAAGGACCTCGACGACCTAGCCAACGAGGGGCTGATCGAGCACGGAGCAGCGAGGCTTCCGAGGGCGGAGTGGCAACCGCAACCTCGGGAGGGTGAGTGCGTCCTCTTGGTGACTCATGTAGATCGAGGGTTCTCTCTGCCACCACATCTTTTCTTTTGAGGGTTTCTGAATTTCTTTGGAGCTCAGCTTCACCACTTTACCCCAAATTCCATTGCCTATCTCTCCGCCTTTGTATCTTTGTGTGAGAACTTCTTGGGTTGTCGGCCACACTGGGGCCTCTTCAAACACATATTCACTTGTCGTTCTCAGACGGTGAAAAAGGCCAGCCCAAATGACGAGAGAACTCAGGTAATCCAGATGTGTGGGGGTCTCGGGGTCCAGATGAGGAGTAAGAGCGCTTTCCCAGCTATGACCCTTCCCGAGTCAGTCAGAGGGTGGCAGTCGACCTGGTTCTACTGCCAAGACCAGTCAACTGGGCTCCCTCCCTTCTCTATGAGTCGAGTGAACAAGCCATCCTCTCTGAAAGTAGTTCCAGAGGAGAAGGCTCAGGAAAAAATGTTGATGGAGCGAGTAGTTCAGTTGATTCGTGACGGTGTGACTGGCATGGACCTTCTGGAGGTTTTCCTCCGGCGGCGCATCCAACCACTCCAGTACCGAGGCCACCCGATGTGGCTGTATTCTGGTACTGAAGACACCAGTCGGGTCGACCTAGAGGAGGTCGATGATGCCACACTGGAGAGGTGGATGACTGCCATCATGGGGAACAAGGACAACCCTCGTGGAGCCAGGAGGATCCCGCCACTCGACCAATCTTATGAAGCGGACAAGGTACGACCACTTTTCTCCGATTGCTCCGTCCATTCTGTCCCGTCGTATATCAGTCGACTGATTTTTGTCTTGCTTGCTGTCTTTCAGGAAACCACCGAGTTGTACTCGATGCCCAACGGGGCGCAGGCGCAGACCGAAGAGGAGGAAGGAAGCGAAGGCGAAAGCCAAGAGGAGTGGGAGTCGGACGCTGATGAGGGTGATGAAGATGCAGGCTCCGATGAGGAGGAAGAGGAGGAGGAAGAGGAGGAGGAAGTTGCGCCTCCTCGTTCCGAAAGGAGGTCCAAGCTCGCCCACGATCCTGCGACTGATCGTGGCAAGGGAGTCGTGCCTGCTGGGCAGTCGACGAAACGGCCTCGGACAACTTCACCGGCGCCGACTGAGAAGGCGTCGAAGCAACCCCGAGCGGCCCCAACAAAACCGGCGAAGGCCCTATCGAAGATGAGGATGGAAATTCCGACAGTTTCTAGGTAACAGCATAACTCATGCTTTTCCTTTTATCATGGATACACTCTTGGTCGACTCAATTGTTGACAGACTGATTTTTGAAATGGCAGTGCTGCTACTTCTGAAACTTCAGCCAGGCATGAGGACCAAGAAATGGAAGATGCTGCTACTTCTCATCCTGGTATGATCTGCGCGGTTTCACTTTCGGTCGATTGAATCTTTATTTTTGACTTCGAACTTTTTCTGCAGCTCCACCTAACGTTGTCATCAATCTTCCTGACGATGACAATTAAGCGCAGCAGGAAGGCGACTGCTGGCAAGGCTGCTCACGTTGTGTCAGCGCCTGGACCACAGATTCCAGAAGGGAGCAACGTGCTCGGACTACCGTGTCCTTTGCGGAGCCGTTGACGGTTGCTCGCCCTTCGTCGTCGAGTGCTGACCCGCCTTCTCTCTTCTCCACCTACCACGTCCCGGAGGACCAAGCAAGCGCTACCAAGGAAGCCATACGCCAGGCCGGGATTATGATGGAGCAGGTGAAGGCGATCCGAACCGCCAGCCAAGCAGCTTATGACGCGAGCTCAGCTCTCCAGAGCAATGTCCAGGTTAGTTCAACACCGACTGGAAATCTTGATATTTTTCATGCACCCACTAGGTGTGTCAATTCTACAGTCTTTGTGTCTTGAGATTTCACACTTTACTTGTTTCACTCGAGCATGGTCGAGTGGAACAATGAAACTGGTGGGGGCACGCTGAGTGCACCCACTGGGTGTAGTCCCCGAGACCGTGGTCAATTGCTAGCAATCGGCTATGGTCTGAATTTTTTTTCTGACAGTTATTTGCTTCCGGTCGACTGATTGACTCTGATTCAGTTAACTGCTTCCGGTCGACTGATCGACTCTGAGTCTAGCTGATAGAACTAGTGGGGGCACGCTGAGTGCACCCACTGGGTGTAGTCCCCGAGACTACAGTTGAATGTTTTAGATTCAACTGTAGTCTTAGAAATACTACGATTTTTCCTTTAGTCACTCGGAAGTGATCTGTCATTGATGTCTGTCGACCGAACTTTCGCAGAAATCTTGTGACCTTGTTTCTCATTATACCGAATTGGAGAACAAGTATATCCAGCTTGAGCTTGACCAGAAGCTTGTCCAAGAGAACTTCACGAAGGCGAAGGAGGAGGCAAAAGGTATGTTTGGTGATAATCTTGACGACTATCCTTGCTTCTTTCCTATCTCCGAATCTGATCTTATTGTGATTTTCGCAGAAAAATTGAGAGACGCTCTGAAGAAGAAGGACCTTGACCTTGCCGAGGCGCAGAAAACGTCTGCAGACAAGACTAGACTTGCAGAAGAGAAGTTGGCTTCTGTCAACAAACTTGAAGAAGAGAACACTAATCTGAAAGCCGCTCTTGACATGGCCAACCAAGAAGTCACTCGACTGAAGAATGCCAATATGGTCCTGGACGACAAAGCTGGCGAACTGGCAAGAAAGAAGAATGACTTCGAGGTTTATCTGGGAGGACTCGCCAAGAAGCTGTTCCTCATGCTCGAAGGTAACCTCTTATCTCCGATTGGTAGTTACTGACTTGCTGTAAGGGCATTAGCTTATCCTTGGATCGCGTCCACAGAATTCTGCCAAAACTTTGAAGAGGAGACTAGTCGAGTGGAGACTAGCTTGGATCCCATTAATTCTCCGGTGAAGGATGAAACCGCCATGAACATGCTCTGCCTCGACTCCTGCGTTGCTGCAATGGTTGTTTACCTTGCAAGACTGAAGGTCGCAACGTCGCGCATCGACACATTGCTCTGGCCAGAAGAAACGCTTCAGAACGACCTTGAGTCGCTGATGACTCGACTGAACGAAGTTCCAAGTCGAGTGCAAGAATGGAAGAAGTCTTCTGCCAGGTGCGGTGCTGATGTCGCCCTGTCCTTGGTCCGTGTCCACTGCAAAGAAGCGAGAGAAGACAAGCTGGTGTCTCTTAAGGTGGCCAACACCAGGAAGCATGACTTCCGTTCTTTCATGGAGACCTTTATCGCAGCTGCCACTCGGGTCGCAGATGGGATCGACCTGGACGAGTTTGTTGCGCCTTCCAGCCCTCCGCAGGAGGGGTAAAAAATTTCTATGCTCGATGATTTGAATTTGCCTCGGAATGCCGAGTGATTTTTGTAACCGCCAAACTTTAACAGGCTTGATGCCTACGTACTTCTGGGTCCGTAGGACGTTATCCGAACTTTATTTGCCGTTGAAATACATTTGCTTCTTTCGGACAACCATCTTCTTTGGATTGGAGTATATACTAGCATCTGTAATGCTCTTTTTTGCAGGTGGGAGTGAAGCACAAATCGCAATCGACTTGTGCTCATCATGTTTGGGCGAGTGCTGGGTTGCAGCTAAGCCCCCGAGTGGGAGGTTTGCTCTCCACTCGGTAGTATTTTAGAAATTTAGGCGAGCACTGGGCTGCAGCTAAGCCCCCGAGTGGGAGGTTTGCTCTCCACTCGGTAGGATTTTGTTTACTTAGGCGAGCACTAGGACTGCAGCTAAGCCCCCGAGTGGGAGGTTTGCTCTCCACTCGGTAAGTTTTTTGAAACTTAGGCGAGCACTGGGCTGCAGCTAAGCCCCCGAGTGGGAGGTTTGCTCTCCACTCGG